>NC_080180.1:37406562-37742403 GCF_950295315.1 Erinaceus europaeus | reverse complement strand
TTCAGATAGAGGGACAGTGAGAGAGAGAGAGAGAGAGAGTTCCGTCAGCACCACCGCTTCCTCTGATAGCATATTAACTCCTGTTTGATGCTGGGGCTTCAAATCTGGGCCAAGTGCAAGGCAAGGCAGGCACAATATGCAGTAATATATCTCTATGGTCACAACACTCAGTTTTGCTAAGTGTTGGAATAGAAACCTGTGGAATGAAAATAGCTGGTGGGGCTGGGCAGTGGTGCACCTCGTGAACTGCACATGTTACAATGCACATGTTACAATGCACAAGCCCCCAGTGCTCCCCCCCCCCCCCGCAGGGCGAAAGCTTCACAAATGGTGAAGCAGTGCCAGAGCTGCAGGTGTCTTTCTCTGCCCCTCTCTATCTCCTCTTACCCTCAATTTCTGGCCGTCTCTGTCCAACAAATAAAGAAGAGAAAAAACAAACAAACACATAAACAAAGCTGGTATCCACCACAAGAATTACTGGGCACGTAAATTCTGTTTAGTGGGAAAGTCTACACTGCCATTTTTCACAATTTAAATGATGACAGGAATTGGGAACATCAGAATCTATGATTTTGTCTAAAGTGAGAATGTGTGTGGATCTTGAAGACATCCTGGGGATATACCGACCCGTGGAATCAAGAGCTTAGGGAAAGTGGAGAGTTAACTGTATACCTCAGTTTTCAGCAAGGTTTGGATAGGAAATAAAGGTAGCAGATTGCTCTGTTATCCTGTCAGCCATAACACTGCATCGTATGACCCTTTTTCTCATCTCACTGCCTATTCAGAAACAGGATAAACCGTATGGTAACTGCTGTGATTTTAGTTCCAATGTTGGTGAACTCATCTGTGGTTTATCCTGATACCCAATTTACAGGATGGCCTCTTCATAAGACATGTGTCATTACGCTTACTATTTGGATGTGTTGTGACTTCAGATTAGTCTGAGAAAGTGCCACTGAAATAGTGCTAATCTCCTTTGACCTTGATATCACACTTATTTTAACTTTATTGAAACAGGAATACAAGAACAGTATCAAGGGTTTTCCTGGGATATATGTGTATATATATATATATATATATATATATATATATATATGGTGGTAATTTTAGGTTTCTTATGCTTTAGCTTTCTTGAATGGATTAAGTCTGAAAAAATACTGCGGGATGAATATCAACTTTTATATACAGACACGAGAGTGAAAAATTGAAAAAAAAAATCCATATACTTTCTATTATGTCCATTACCCCTATGGGTTTATGTTTCTCAAAATGTTTCTCATGATATTCTAGCCCTTCATTAGGCATTCATGTTCACACTGCCATCTCTATGCACACCGAGTCAAACCCACCACACTTAAAAGAGTGACTGGCATGGATTTGTTATTCTGAACACAAAAACTGAACAACAAATGGAATGAGAAACCTGACATTCAGAGCCTCAAAAACTCACACTGATGACTCCTTTGCTTATTATATGCAGTTTTTTATTCCCTTCAAAAGAACAGTTTTCAAAGTCTGACCCTCAGTAAGTTAGATCTGTGATAGTCCATATAAATTTTGTTACCATGCCAACTGAGAGCTTCAGCTTTCTTCACCAGCCTGGTCACTGCACAGTGCCCTCGGGATTGCACCCTGTTCAGTACCAGAATATCCATGTCAGGAAGGGTATTATAATACACGCACACTATGACCACTTAGAGCACTAAATTAATTTAGATAAGATGTAGAAAATTTTCTAAGGGTCAGGCAGTGGCACACTTCGTTAAGCACTCACATTACACGACACAAGGACCTAGATTAAGCCCCCGGTCCCCACCTACAGGGGAAAAACTTCGTGAGTGGTGAAGCAGGGCTGCAGGAGTCTCTATCTCTCTATGGCCCCCTCATTTGTCAGTTTCTCCCTGTCTCTAACCAGTGACAGATAAAATGCATTATTTTTTTAAAGAAAGATATTTTAAATTAAAAAAAAAACACCTCTATTTTCCTTACCTGGTAGAACAGAGCAAAACTGAGAGGGGAGTGGGAAAAAGAGAGGGAAGGAGACAGAGAAATACATGCAGCCCTGTGTCATCACTTGTAAAGTTTTCCCCCTGCAGGTGGGGATGGGGATTCGAACTCGGTCTTTGTGCTTGGTAATATGTGTACTTAAACAGGTGCACTGCCACCCAGCCCCTAAAATGAAACTTTTCTAATCCATCTCGGTACAGACATAAATCAGTATCACCTATAATTATTTCTGACCAGGAATGATAAGGACAAAGGTATCAATAAAGCATAAGAGGCCCTAGATGGTTTATAATTTTAATTGTTATTTTCAAAAATAACTATCTGATATCAACTGACCTACCTGTAAGTTACAGTGAATGCATTTTAAATATCAAATGAATCTTAGCAGAGCATGTTATTTATTTATTTTTAATTTCTTTATTGGGGAATTAATGTTTTACATTTGACAGTAAATACAATAGTTTGTACATGCATAACATTTCCCAGTTTTCTATATAACAATACAACCCCCGCTAGGTCCTCTGTCATCCTTTTTGAACCTGTATTCTATTCCCCATCCCTACCCCAGAGTCTTTTACTTGGGTGCAATACGCCAACTGCAGTTCACTTAACATAATTCCATCTAGCTCCATCCAAGACGGGTCAGAGAAGGTGCGTTCATTGTTCTTAATAGCTGCGTAGTATTCCTATGTGTCTGTATACCACAGCTTTCAATGGAATACTATGCAGCTGTTAAGAACAATGAACCCATTTTAATAAATTGTAATGTAGCTAGAAGACACTGGGAATGCAGCTATTGCTTAGCTTATTATTGCTATAATGTAAATATACTAATTATTTTCTTGAAAATCTTGATAATGCGTAAGGACCAGGTGGTAATGCACCTGGGGAGGCACACACATTGCAGTGTGCTAGGACCTGGGTTCAAGCCACACATGAGAATGATACGTGAACTTTGGCAACTATTTTGGCTGGTCAATGAATTCAGACAGAGTTACTAACCACCCAGAAGATTTTAGCCAAGACAAATACGTTGTGTTCATGGAAAGTCATTTACAGAAATATGGATAGCATTTTATTTGTAACTGCCAACACATTTTAAGGTACCCACGCTCCCTTCAACTTTGTAGGCTGGTGCAGAAATGGAGGCACTTCTAAAATTAAGCATGGCTCAGCACTGAAAGGATAACTATTCTTTGGATACGCAACATCCTGGATAAATATCAAATGTGCTAAGTGAAATGAGAGGCATCAGATGGAAAAGAGGACATGGTTGTTGCATGGCTTCAGAATGTGAGCAGATTCCATAGAATGCTATCTGTAAAAAAAAAAAAAAAAAAAAAAAAAAAAAAAAAACTTTAACAGGGCTTAGACACATTAACTGGAAAAGACAGGTGAGTGGTTGCAGAAGCTGTGTATTGAAGACTGAGCACAAATAGAGAAACTAGTAATACCCCCTACTAACAAGTATGTAATCACACAGACTTATTGAAACTGATGGAGACCTGCACCAGCCACTGGAGCCCTGGGAGCCAGATGGAAGGTGCCTTGAGTCTGGGCCAGGCTGGGGTCTGAGGCAGGAGGAGAGACCCTTTGAGCAGTGAGGGAGGACTGCATGTGTCATGGCCATCATGATGTGTGCAGCCTGTACTTTGACTCGGGCACTGTGACATCTTCCTGACAAACACACAAGTTGGACCAGGAAGCCAGCTGGGCAGTGCTGGACAAACCCTAGGCCTGAGAGGAAGTGTGCCACCCACCCTATGGCTCAAATTAAAAAAAAAAAAAAAAGCACCACCACTCAGATTAAAGCATAATCATCTTTTATTTTACTTGATTTTACTTTCAGCCCCACAACCCATCAGCAGACTCCTCAGCAGAAGCAGTTGACAGCAGAGCTCCGCAGAAGCTGAGGCCAGGGGTTGAGCTGGATACAGGACCATTAATTAGTTCCCAGCAGCAGTGAGACTCAGTGTGGGGGCTGTCACCAGGGGCTGCGGTTGTGGGCACTCACCAGCCTGCAGAGGGGCTCTGGGTCATCAAATGCTGGCCAGCTGTGCAGAAGCTGAAGCCCCTGCTTGAGCTGGGGATAGGGCCAACACTTTGCTCCCAGCGTGACCCCTGCAGAGGAGACAACAGACCAGTGAGACTCATTGTGGGGGCTGTCACCAGGGGCTGCAGTTGTGGGCACTCACCAGCCTGCAGAGGGGCTCTGGGTCTTCAAATGCTGGCCAGCTGTGCAGAAGCTGAAGCCCCTGCTTGAGCTGGGGACAGGGCCAACACTTTGCTCCCAGAGTGACCCCTGCAGAGGAGAGAACAGGCCATTGAGACTCAGTGTGGGGGCTGTCACCAGGGGCTGCGGTTGTGGGCACTCACCAGCCTGCAGAGGGGTTCTGTGTCCTCAAATGCTGGCCGGCTGGACCCGGGCCCTCCTGCCTGTTCGGGAGGGTCCAGAGCAGCAGAAACAGCAGAGATGTAGCAAGCCGTTGAGCAGCCTTCGGCCTTTACCGTGGCGCACTGGGATCCAGGTGGAGGGCGAGGTGTGGCTGGCTGCTGGGCCTTGGCTGGAGCGGGGGACATCTTCGGAGGAGGGGACGACAGAGCCAGCAGTGAGGGCAGTGGACCCAATGTTGGGACTCCCCGGCGGGGGGGCAAGGTCGGAGATGGGTGTGGAGGCAAGGTGCCAGTTGCCTAACTTTGGCATGCTCCATCTCCTGTAGGGGCTGCCAAGCTCCCGGGCTTGGGCTTTGGCCTCCGAGGCTGGGGCTGGTGGTGCAGAATCACGGTTTTGCCACAAGGCGACGAAGGGCATGCTGGACGCGGTGGGCTCATCAGCGGGCTCGGGTTCCAGGTGAGCCCCTGTTGGCCCGGAGCCCTGGGTCACCCAGGGGTGACACAAGATCTGGGTCCACCCCATTCGCCGCCTTGGGCTGCTCTGTAGCAAACCCTCCAGTAGGTGCTGGACTTGGGAGGAGAGGGTGTTACTCTTTTCTTCAAATGGCCCGCATCCTGGCCGGTGACCCTTAAGCATTTCGTGGAGTATTACTCCCAGGCCCCATAAATCCACCCCGGGTCCATAGTTGTGCCCCAGGTATACCTCGGGTGCTATGTACCCAGGAGTTCCACACAGGCCTCTCATTGGTTTTTCGAGAAAGTAATGTCCCATTCCGAAATCGGTGACGATGACCTTGCCCCTATCACTGTCCATCAAGATGTTTTCAGGCTTCAAATCCCTATGCGCCACGCCCTTGTGATGGCAATAATGCATTGCCGAGGTCAGCTGCAGAAAGATTCTTCTGGCCTCCTCCTCCCCCACCGGTGCGTTGTTACTCAGGTAGAGCCGCAGGTCTCCCCCGCTCACATAGGGCATGGTCAAACATACCCTGCCTCGCCTCTCAATGCTGTCCAGCACCCTCATAACATTGGGATGCTCCAAACCTCTCATGATCGTCTTCTCCCAGCGCGCCACCGCCAGTGTTGACCTTCCAGGCTTGCTCATCTTGACAACGTAGTGCCTGTCACTGCGGACATGCCGGACCAGCATCACATCGGAAAAGGTACCTGTCCCGATGGCACCTAGGACAAGGTACCTGGGGACCATGTCCTCTCCCAAAGGAGGGGGCTGGTCCATAGTGTAACTACACTAGCTACACTCACTAAATCTGTCTGTCTGTTAAACAAACAGAACCCACCCAAACCGAAACCCACCCCTCACCCTAACCCCAAACCCAAAAAACTATTTACAGTATATACACACTAGCTAGGGGACGGGGTGTGAAGAGGGGATGGGGGAATAGCAAAGAGAATGGAGGGAGGGAAGGGGGAGGGGAGGGGAGGGGAGGGGAGGGGAAAGAGAGGGGAAGGGGAGAGGTAAGGGAGAGGGAGAGGGAGAGGGAGTGGGTGGAGGGTAAGGTACAGGGAAAGGCGGGTCAGAGAGTGCAAGGGTGAGGGAGAGGGAGAGAGAGAGAGAGAGATGGAGAGCGAGTGTAAGTGTTTGCGAGGAGAAGGAGGTCGTCTAGCTAGGGTCCGCCACAGGTCACCGAAGGCTTCCAGGGCATGTGGACAAAAACCCCAGCTCCGGCTGCGCTTTTTATATGTTTCTGGTCGGTCCCCATCATAATGGCCACCAGGAGGTCACAGCAGCAGGGTGGGGCAGGCATGGCCAAGGTGGGGCAGCAGGGCAGGGCAGGCATGACCTGGGCGGGGCAGTCATGGCCAGGGGTCACGGGGAGGTCAGCCCCAGGTTTTGCCCTTAATGTTGGAAAATCCAGCACCTTTGTATGATAGGGGTCTCCGGCCCTTATATGTCCCTGTGACCAAAAGTATCTGGCAGTGACTAGAGATGAACATTTGCTGAATCCAAAGCTGTAGGATCCTTCAGAGCATTCCCATAGCTAGTTGGAAAGTCTCTGATCATCTTGCCTCAACACTTGTGCCTCCTTTCCAAATGAAATGGATCCATAAAACTGAAGCATCACACCAGTCTTTAGGATATTTAGGGAACTTAGGAAAGTTGGGAAAACACACACACACACACACATTTACCCAATTTTACCATCCTAGAGAATGGTTTTTTTTTTAATATTTATTTTTTATTTATTCCCTTTTGTTGCCCTTGTTTTATTTTTGTAGTTATCATTGATGTCAAAATGCAAAGATAGGGAAGGAGGTGGCAGGGGGAGAGCTACCTGCAGACCTGCCTCACTCCTTGTGAAGCTTCCCCCTGCAGGTGGCTACCAGGGCCTGGAACTCAGTTGGGTCCTTGCACACTGTAATATATGCACTCAACCAAGTGTGTCACCACCCGGCCTGACTCAGTTCTTTTCTAGTGTTGGCCAGCTGCTAGGGAAATAGATGCTTTAGTCCTTGACTGAGATTTGCTCTTCCCTGTCTCTGCTCAGTCCCCACTTCACCTTGTGACATGAGTGTAGAGTCAAGGGGCCCTGGTGTCCCTGTTGGTGCAGAGACCATGCAGTGAGGGGAAGAGGAGGAGGAGGCAGGGAGACAGACCTGAGCAGCCAGATGTGGGCCTGGGCCTTACCATCAGCAGCCAACAACACAAAGGGCTGCATGCTGCCTCTCTCTCTCTCTCTCTCTCCCTTTCTCTCTCTCTCTCTCTCTGTTTAATCTTTCTTTTCCTCTGATCTATTTATTGTGTCTGTTCCACATTCCGTGGTGAGAACCATGTGTCCTGTCTGTTTGATGATGTCTGGTCTACACTATGGCAACAGCAGGGCTGGGGGCAGGGCATGAGGGGGCACTGTGGTGGAAGCCTCCTCCCCTCTGAGCCTTCTGTTTAAGACTATCCTTCTTTGGGCAAACATCATGGGTGTTGTTTGGAACATAGAAACTCCATAGGCTGTGAACTTGAGCTCTGCCATAGAACTGGTACTTGGACCCAGGAAGTGAGGAAATGCCTTGCAGAGATGTGTTCTGAGGACCTTTAGGACATCAGGATAAGTCTTGATGGCTGTCGGAAGACCCCATCAAGGAGAACTAGGTTTGGCTAACTTTATCTTAATAAAGACCTTGTTTTCTAATCAAACATAGGATGCTTTTAGAAGAAGTGTGTGTGTGTGTGTGTGTGTGTGTGTGTGTGTGTGTGTGTGTGTCTACAGGTCAAATTGTATCTGTGACTTCACAGAATATTTTCATTTTAGGGACTGTACCCTCACTTCCCAACCTCCCACCCACTTCCACGGCCAAATGTAGTTGTCTTATGTCAAAAGGGCATTTATCGAGGACACTTTTTTTTTGCCTCCAGGGTTATCACTGTAGCAGTATGAACCCACTGTTCCTGGCAGCCAGTTTTTCCATTTTGTTATATAGGACAGAGAGTAATTGAGAGGGGAGGGGAGACAGAGAGGGAGAGAGAAAGGTAAATGTCTATAGACCTTTTTTGCCACTTGTGAAGTTTCTCCCCTACAGGTGGGGAGCCAGGGACTATGTGTGGGTCCTTGGACTATGTGTGCTTAATCAGATGTGCTACCACCTATTCCCCACATTAGTTTCATTAAGACACATATTTCTGAGAATTCACAGATGCCCTCTTTATATCTCTACATCCTGCCACGTCTTGTCTACTAATACAGAGACCTAAAAGAACACTGATATGTAGCAAAAACTGGAGAGTTAGACAGACACAGACCAGATCACAGGACTCTGGAGAAGGAGCTGAGAGGGGCCACTCTGACTGCTACACTACTTGCTGCCTGTGTCAAAGCTGGTACCAAGTCATTCTAATCAGTGTGATCGTTGTCTTCACTTTGTGGAAAAAACAGAAGACAACAACCGATCTCTTTTTGTTAGCAGAAATGCCTACTTAGGTGGTTCCTTCAGAGAAGCTGTGAGGGAGGCATAACGAGAACTTTTGTCAGGCAGGGACTGTTGTGGTGTTGTCATGATTAGACACATGGACAAACTAGGCCAGGTTGGTTTAGTCATGCCAGCTCTGTACCAGTGAGTGGTGGAGCAGGGTTCTGTCCCAACAGGCTGACTTCAGAGCTGAGCCGGCCTCCACTAGAGACCTGCTGTGTCCCAGGGATTGAAGGCTCTGCTATGTCCTCACTGTCTCACCCTCCGTGGACTGTGTACTCAGCAGGTTCACAGAAGAGGTGACTGCCTCATAGAGCATCACCTGGAAGGGGACAAGGAGCCACTTGGGTGGGTCACACTCACACTCCCCTGTCATCTCTGCCACACAGAGTCAGGACCCCAGTGTGGAAACTCTCTCCTGCTGCTGGACTTGCTGTTTGGGAATTTCAGACTCTGCTCCTGTCCCCCTGCCCCGCCATGATCCTGAACTCACGGAGGATCTGTGGAGTGCTGTGTGTGTGTGAAGTGAGGAGATGCTGAGGGTGGGGCTGAGGAAGTGAGGCTCCCAATCAAGAATTGACCCTCATCCAAGTAAACTCTTTCCTGCTGCCAAGCTTACTTGCCAAACTTCTGAAAGAATAAACTTGCCATAGGTTAGAAAAACAGCTTGTGAATAGATACAACAAGGACGAGCATTCACAATGAAAATAGCACTCTCAAAACAGAACAGGAATAAAACTGCCCAAGTAGACACAGGCTGCTTTGAGAGGGGGCTCAGCTGACAGAGCGCAGGACTTGCCAGCCTGAGCCCCCAGCTTCAGTAAGAGGTACTGCACATCTCAGGATGGCTCTTGTTCTCTCTCTCTCTCTCTCTGTCTCTCGCTCTTCCTCTCCCTTTCCCTCTTCTTTTCCCTCCCTATTTCTCTCTCTCTCAACTCATTTTGTTTTATGAGAGAAACAGAGAGAGAGTCAGAGAAACAGAGAAAGGATGGAAGAAATGGAGAGAGAGAGGCCAGCTCTGCCATATGGCTTTGCCTGGGATTAAAAGAATATATTAGATTTCTCACAGGAAGCTGATCTTCCTGTTTGTTCTCCCCAGGGGCAACAATGTCCAGGGTGAAATAAGCCACTTTCTATGCAGTATAAACCTCAGTTCCAACACGTGGGTGCACAGTCTTCATTCCTGGAAAAAAATATTTTGAACATGGAACTCTGCTGTTGGGAACTGTATGGAATTGTACCCCTGCTCTCTTAAAATCTTCTTAACCACTATTAAATCACTGATCAAAATAAATATATATAGTATTTTGAAATGTATGTCAAGCGATGTGTAGTGTTTCTTGGGTCTGTGTTGTTTACCCTATCAGCGATGAACACAGGAGAGAAGTCACAATATGTGAATGTCCCCTTCACAGACCTCCTAGCAGTGAGCTAGGTGTTGAGAAGGCCTTGAGCTGAAGGAACAGCAAGAAAACTACCCAAGTAGACACAGGCTGCTTTGAGGGGACACAGCTGACAGAGTGCAGGACTTGCCTGCCTGAGCCCCCAGCTTCAGTAAGAGGTACTGCACATCTCAGGATGGCTCTTCTCTCTCTCTCTCTCTCTCTCTCTCTCTCTCTCTCTCTCCCTCTCCTCATTTTGTCTTATGAGAGAAACAGAGAGAGTCAGAGAGACAGAAAGGATGGAAGAAAGGGAGAGGGAGAGGCCAGCTCTGCCATATGGTTTTGCCTGGGATTAAAAGAAGATTTGGTTTCTCACAGGAAGCTGATCTTCCTGTTTGTTTTCCCCAGGGGCAAAAATGTTCAGGATGAAATAAGCCACTTTCTATACAGTATAAACCTCAGTTCCAACACGTGGATGCACAGTCTTCATTCCTGGAAAAAAAGAATATTTTGACCATGGAACTCTGCTGTTGAGAACTGTATGGAATTGTACCCCTGCTCTCTTACTATCTTGTTAATCACTACTAAATCACTAATCAAAATAAAAAATATATAGAATTTTGAAATGTATGTCAAGTGACGTGCAGTGTTTCATGGGTCTGTGTTGTTTAGCCAAGGAGTGATGAGCACAGGAGAGAAGTCACAATATGTGAATGTCCCCTTCACAGACCTCCTAGCAGTGAGCTAGGTGTTGTGAAGGCCTTGAGCTGAAGGAACAGCAAGAAAACTGCCCAAGTAGACACAGGCTGCTTTGAGGGGACACAGCTGACAGAGCACAGGACTTGCCTGCCTGAGCCCCCAGCTTCAGTCGGAGGTGAGTGTCCCATCAGAGCTAGAAAAGACCAGTATAGGGAAATGTCTTTGCCTCGTTCGTTGTTCCCAGACATACAATGACAAGTCTATTTAGCCTGTCCATAAAAAATAATTCTGTAGGCGTAGAGTTCAGCTTAATCCAGAGAAGGCGGGTCATTTTGACAGTTCAATGTGTACCCTCGTATGTATTTATGTGAAATCGTCACTACTGGTTTACCCCCCTTAGGTAGGCGGGGGATAGTCTGTTCTCATGACAGGGCCAGGGCAGTGACAAAACAAACCAGCAAACAAACAAAAGCACTTCAGCCCAGCGTAGTAGTTCACTTGGACAAGGTGCCCCCTTTGCCTAGAGCACAACCCAAGTTCCAGCACAGCCCCCACTGCACTGGGTGGAGCTTTAGGGCTGTGGTCTCTCTCTCCATTTCTCTATCCACGAAGCCCTGGATGTGGAAAAACATACAAGCAAAGAAGCGCCATTTCACCCTAGAGACCAGGAGAAATCACACAGTCAGTCATGACAAAGTCGCACACGCTGACTCTGAAAGGACCTAGGTTGCTTTGTGCACAGCTGTGTTCATCCTCAGCCTCAGTGATCCCGGGATCATGTGCCAGTTGGCTTCTATTCACTTCCGTGCAGTGCTGCAGGTCCCTGTGTCAGTTTGGGCACCAAAACCCCTCTCAATTTCTCTCTGTCCTATCAAATAAGATGGAAAACCAAATGCAAAAGAACAAAGTGGCTTGCAGGGTTCATAGTGCCCTCACTGAGTCCCAGGGACCAGAGGCAACATCATCAACAACAACAACCGCCACCACCACAAAAATTTAGAAATACCACAATAAATGCTTTTCCTGTGACAAAATTTTACTAGCTACAACAGCCAGCCCATGGTAGAGTTAGCTCTGCAGGATTAAATAGCCCTCTCCAGAACTTGGTGACTTAGAAGACTCAATAGAAAAGCCCATGTGAGGACACTTTATTTTTTGATCACTGAGTATTAAGTATTTCTCTTTTCTTAAGAGGGAAGAGAAAACACTTGATCCTTCTAAGCTCACTGTGACTTCTTCCATACACACTAGAAGAGCTTGTAGTTTGATTCTTCATCTGAAAGAGCAGGGAGTATGCAATTTCTCAGAGTCCAAACTTTATGCACCGAGTCATCATTGTTTGTTGAGAGCTTCAGCTGAAGCTCAGCTTCATGAGTTGCTTGAATTTGTGTTTTGCTAAGATGCACCTTATTCCACAAAATGAGGATTCCAAGTGTATGTTTATGCCTGTAAGAGAGACTCTTTAAAGTGCTGCCTGCATTGGGCCCCTTGGAATAGACCTAAAATAGACCCACTAGCGTTTTCCACCATGGGGACCCCCAAATTTTCCTCTGCAATATTCTTGCCTTTAGGATCATGATTAGTCAGTAATTTATTCTGCTTCATATCTTAACTCTTTTTCAATCACCATGTTCCAGACGATACCATGATGCCAATGTCACTTCCCAGGGCAGACGACCCCACAATGAGTCTTGGAGCCCTGCCTCCTCAGATCCCTGCCCCACTAGGGAAAGAGTGAGACAGGCTGGGAGTGTGGATTGACCTGCCAATGTCCATGTTTAGCGGATAAGCAATTACAGAGGCCAGACCTTCCACCTTCTGCGTGCCATAATGATCTTGGGTCCATACACCCAGAGGGTAAAGAATATGGAGGCTGTCAAGGGAGGGCATTGGACATGGACTTCTGGGGTTGTGCACTGTGTGGAAATATATCCTTCTTATCCTATAGTCTTGTCAATATTTCTTTCCATTTTATAGATTTTTTTTTAAAGTGCTGCCTGAAACACCCTGAGATAAAATGTGGGTGCTAGGTGTGAAAAGTCACCAGGACTTCTGCAGAAGGGACAGGTTCCTGATTGTGTCTGTCTGCAAAACAGTCCTCTCATAGTTGCACAGAGAGCCCTGCTTTACTATGAGCACAACCCAGGTTCAAACCCTGCGTCCACCAATTGACAGAAGCATCAGTGCTGTATTTTCTTTCCCTCACTTTCCCTTGTTCTTTGCAATTCTGCTTCTCTGTTTTTTTTTTTTTTTTTTTTTTTGAAGTAAAGAACAAGAGTTAGCAAGGAGCAGGGAAGCTCCAGATATTACTAAAATATGTATTTATATTTTATGTATAGATTCAAGAGCTCTGTGCTACTGACTAGACACTTCCTGACTGGAGGCTTATATTTTAACTTTGATTTCTTGATCAATCTAGGATAAGTCACTGCACCTTATACTATAGTTATCACAGAAAAGAATGAGAAAACACAACTCAGATGGGTTTAATGAGAACCTCTTTTTTTCACATCCCTGAAAAACACAGAGATAGAATTAGCTGCAGGAGGATTCATACCTATTTACTGATGTCAAACAGATAAACACACAGATATTAAGTCAAGTAACAAGCCAGGTGAAATGCTGTTCTTTAAATGTCATAGCCCAGAGTAGGCACTGGCTTCTCCAGTGGACATCCACCAGCATGTCTTATGTGTAGCTCAGCATAGTGCTGCCAATCAGGATAGTTCCATCAGCCAGACCTGCTAGTGCAGAAGCCAAGGTGGAATAATGATAAGGTGCATGGATTTAAGTTGCTCAGTGCCCACTGCATCTAGTTGTTAATATTTAGTGAATGTGTGTCACACATAGAATGTGCCCATAGCTGTAATATAATCCCCTGACTGTGCCCACTGCTACCCCCACAGTTCTCTGTATCTAATAGGTGCAGGTGGGGAAAGGGCTTCACTTCCTACTTGAAATTGGGACATCTCAGAAGAGAAGGGCTGCTGAGGAGATATCAGAGATTGCCCCCAACATATGGGTCAACATACTCTGCTACTCGAGGAAGACTGGCCTGAAATGAGAGCAGCCTAGAATGTTCCTACCTATGATCAGGGAATTCAGGTTACAGAGTGACATGGATGCATGGGTGATAGAGGCTCCTGTGGTAAATATGAGTAGACAGGGGCCCTAGGTCAGCGTGATGGGGTTTACTTTCCATGGTGTTTATATACTTTTTCCATATTTGGGAGCTTCTCTCTGCCTTGATCCAGCTTTTTAGTCCCATTCTCAACTCTGACACCAGCTTACCAGACAATATTGCTAGCCCAGCTATATGTTAGCTCTTGGGCTCAGTCAAAAATTAGTAAAGTCATGGGCCCCTTGGAATATACCTCAAATAGACTTCCTAACTTCTTCCAACATGAAGACCCCAAATCTCATCTGCTATATTCTTACCTTTAGGTTCCTGGTTACTAAACAATTTGTTCTGCTTTATATCTTAATGCTTTTCAGCCATCAAGTTGCAGATGCCACCCTGATGCCAACCCAGACTTCCCTGGGAAGACAACCTCACCAATGTGTCCTGGAACATCACCTCTCCAGAGCCCTGCCCCACTAGGGAAAGATACAGGCTGGTGTATGGATCACCTGTCCACACACATGTCCAGCAGACAAGCAGTTACAGAAACCAGACCTCCCACCTTCTGCTGCCCTTAAAGATCTTTGGTCCATACTCCCAGAGGAATAAAAATAATAGGGAAACTCCCAATGGAGGGGATGGGATATGGAACTCTGGAGGTGGGGATTGTATTGTACCCCTCACGCCTTGTCAATCGTTATTAAATCACTAATAAAAATTAGAAAAAAAATGAAAAAAAATGGGTGCAGGGTGCAGCGGATTCATAGTGCCAGCACTGAGCCCAGTGATAACCCTGGTGGCAATAGAAAATAAAATACATAAATAAAACATAGCACTGTTTTTTGTTTTTTGTGGTTCTTCATTTCCCCCACTCTTGCATACTTAGTCAGTGCCAGTGTCCTACCCTTCTTGACCTTCATCCTAATGGTGACACAGCACATAAAAGGACACACTCCACAATTTCAGTATCTTCTGCTTCTTACACTCTAGTTTATCAACTGATTATATAATTGTTCTGGAAATAGTTGAAAGACAGATTTGCCAAATATATATATGATTCTTGCTTGTCGATTTATGGCACCTCATTCCCCATATGTAAAGTCTCTGAGCCAACGTCCCAAGAGAAAGGAAGAAAAGTAAAAAAAAAAGTGGGAACCAGGTGGTGGTGCACCAGGTAAGCACATAGATTAGTAAGTGGATATCATAATACTAAGTGCAAGGATCAGTGCAAGGATCCACACAAGGACCTGGGTTCCAGCCCTCATTCCTTACCTGCAGCCGGGACCCTTCACAAGTGGTGAAGCAAGTCTACAGGAATCTTCCCTCATCTCCCTTCCCTCTCTCAACTTCTCTGTCCTATCAAATAAAATGGGGAAAGGGGGGGAAAAGGGGCCTCTGGGAACACTGGATTCATGGTGCTGGCACCAAAGCTCCAGTAATAAACCTGGAGGCAAATAAATAAATAAATAAATAAATAAATAAATAAATAAATAAAATTTAAAAGTATTAAATGAGTTCCAGGTAAGTATAGAAATCCTCTCATATTTATAAATTTTACATCTCTATTCATGTCACACACACACACACACACACGTCTTGTTGCTGTTATTTGAGATTCTCATATAGGTTCTGCAAACATAGCATGACACTGTACATTTCTGAAACCAAAGTTAAAATTCCCAGTGTTGAAAAATAATGTTGTTGAGAGGTCGAAATGAAGTATTGGATTTGTGGTGTGGGGATAGACAATTAAAATGTTTTCTTTGTCTATGATGCTAGGATTTAAAAATGATTCATCAGCACCTTGGGAACACAGAGCTATGCAAACATGTATGTGCTATAATCTAATATGAAAGTATAAAATGATCTGGGGAGACAACATAAAGGTTATGTGAAAGAATTAATGCCTAAGGCTCTGTGGTCCCTGGTTTAATACCTGGCACTATTGTAAGGCAGAACTTAGCAGTGCTCTAGTCTTTTGCTTTGTATCTTGTTGGATAGTATGCCACCTCCCCCTGGCTTCTGCTTAACCATATGCCTATATAGGGATTTACTAATCATAATGCCTATATAGGCATATGGTTAAGCAGAAGCCAGGGGGAGGTGGCATACTATCCAACAGTATCTCTAGAAGCAACCTAGGTGCCCAACAATAGGTGATCGGCTGACAAAGGTGTGGTATACTACTCAGCTATTAAAACTGATGAGTTCACCTTCTTCACCTCATTTTGGATGGGGCATGGAGACAGGTTAATTGAGATAAGCCAGAAAGGGTAGGTTAGGTCTGGGATGATTTCACTCATGGGAAGAAGCTGAGAAATAAGAACAGAAAGGGGAAACATAAAGCAGAACCTGGACTGTGTTTGCTGTATTGCATTAAAGCAAAGGACTCTAGGGTAGGGGTTGGGGGGCTTTCAGGTCTCGGTGCATGATGATGAAAGAGCACCTAGGTTGGAGATGAGTGTATTTGGAAGAATATACATGTATCAAAAACTGTATGTACTGTAAACCATTAGTTCTCCCAATAATTTTTTGTTTTTCTTAACCAGAGCACTGTTCAGCTCTGGCTTATGGTGGTGCGGGGGATTGAACCTGGGACTTTGGGGCCTCAGGCATGAGACTCTGTTTGCATAACCATTATGCTATCTACCCTCCGCCCAATAAAAAATATTTTAAAAGACTTTAAATAAAAGAAACTAAACAACAAACTTGTGAGCCGTCAATCTGAAGACATCTTTAATTTTTTTGACCTTTAAAGATTCTGGCCTCCACCCACCCATAGCCCTAGGATATTGGATCTCTGGATAAAATACAATAAATCTGTGTAGGGAGAAAGACTATAATAGTAAAATAAAGCAAAGCACCATTCTCACTGGTGTGAGGTGATAAGTCATTGTAATTTTCATTCCCTGTAATATCATGAAAGGATCTACATCTTTGTCTAAGACTATCAGTATAGCTTCTTTGGAGAAGCATCAGTTTATATCTTCTGTTTGTTGTTAGTTCTTTTGTTGGTAAGTTGCATGAGTCTTTACATATTTTGGATGAAGCTCTTTGTCAAGTGTCTGATTTGCAAATGTCATCTGGGTTTGTAGTGTCTTATTGTCCTTTTTTTTCGGGATGCATTGGATAGACCTTCTCGTGGTGCATCCCGTGAGTACCCATTCACTGGGGAAACTGATGATCCTTCCTAGCCGACTGAAACCACATGGATCCCAGTCACTTTCAAAGCCAGCAACAAGCAGCTCCTGACAGCTTTCAACCTGATGCTGTTGACTGGCTACGGAAGAAGGGCAAAGGCTAGAAGAAGATTGTCCTTTTCTTTTATTGTGAGATTAATGGTTTATAATATAGTTGTTGGCACATGAATACACTTTCTCATATAAGATAGGTGTCTGAAAATCACCCTCACTCACACAAATTATGTTCCTGAAATGTAATGCCAGACTTTTCTTTCTTTCTTTCTTTCTTTCTTTTTCTTTCTTTCTTTCTCTCTCTCTCTCTCTCTCTCTCTCTCTTTCTTTCTTTCTTTCTTTCTCTTTTTTCTTTTTTGCCTTCAGAGTTATCACTGGATCTGAGTGCCTACACTAGGAATCCACCGCTCCTACATTTATCCGATTTATTTATTTTGGGGTAGGACAGAGAGAAATTGAGAGGAGGAGGAGACATTGTTCCCAGACATGCAATGACAAGTCTATTTAGCCTGTCCATAAAAAGTAATTCAGTAGGCGTAGAGTTCAGCCTACTCCAGAGAAGGCTGGTCATTTTGACAGCTCAGTGTGTACCCTCATATGTATTTATGTGAAATCATCATTACTGGTTTACCCCCCTTAGGTAGGCGGGGGATAGTCTGTTCTCATGACAGGGCCAGGGCAGTGACAAAACAAACCAGCAAACAAACAAAAGCACTCAAGTTAAACATGGTGTTCCTGGCCTGATGAAAGTTTTAATGTTTGGCAATTCTTGATTTAACAAAATTATTCAGTCTAATATTATTATTTCAAAGTGAGGTAAAAGTAAAAGATTATTTTAAACATTTAAGCTATGAGGTTTATCTTAGCCTTTTAAGTTACATATCAAAATCAAAGTGTGAAATCCATTAATAAAGTCTTGTACCCACCCTTGCTCATAGCCACTCCAAGGATGTGATAGATTTGTGATGAGTAAAGATCCTAACAACAAACTAAGTTTTAATATTTTACTTAATTTAAAAAAATTATTTATTGGGGAATTAATGTTTTACATTCAACAGGAAATACAGTAGTTTGTACATGCATAACATTTCTCAGTTTTCCATATAACAATACAACCCCCACTAGGTCCTCTGTCATCCTTCTTGGTTGGAGCTGTATTCTCCCCCCCACCCACCCCAGAGTCTTTTACTTTGGTGCAATATGTTTTACTTACAAATTTTAAGTGATATTAGAATAATGCTAAAGAAATAGTAATCATTTTAATCATGTCAACATATTAGGTACAGACTTTCTATAATATACTGGTATATTTTAATAAACAGAGATCCTTCTAAAATCATATGAAGATACTTAAGCCAATTCTAACCATTGAGTCATCAATTCTAATGAACTTTCTTTTTCTTTTTTATATTGGGGAATTAATGTTTTACATTCAACAGTAAGTACAATAGTTTATACATGCATAACATTCCCCAGTCTAGTGAACTTTTAGCTTGGTACAAGTTTTCTTCCTCCTAAGTAAATGATTAAAGATATAGTCTTCACAACTGCTCACATAATAAAAACCAACTGCTCATATTATAAGATTTAAAACTAAAAAATTTTCCTTTTCATATATTTTATTCATGGGTGTGTGCTAACTCCTAAAGTCACTCTCATCCATAAGTTTTATATACTTCCCTCCTCTTTTATAAGCCTCTTAATTTTTAACTCATCCCATGCCATAGTGAGAGCACTTGACTGGCTCCTCCCTTGCTAGTTTAATTAAGACACCTGCTATTCAGACTCTTGGGGTTAACCCCCATGGCATAAACGCCAATGTCCTCAGGAAAAGTAAACAAAAATACGTTTTTGTCTCAACTTTTCTAAATTCATGTAGACTACAACTCAGACTGAAAAAAAGCTCAAAAAAGGTTATGAGCCACATGCTCTTCTGGTTTGCTTCAATAGACATTCCCATTAAATGTATTTTTGTTCCCTTTTGAACATTACTCTCATTACAATATTCCCTATACTATAACCTTTAGGCTCAATTAAATAAAATAAGAGGGGGACTGCCTCCCCAATATTCAGTTGGCTAAAGTGTTAATGGAGTAACTACAGAAAACCTTCTTAATATTTACAAAAATTTGAATTTTCCACCTATTATATCTCACTTCCAGTCATAGAGACATTTTTTTTTTTTAATGCTGGATGTCCACATGTCTGTTTTCCTTTTGATAAATCAGGCAGTGGCCTCACAGCTGTTGTTTATTATGGTGGATGCCTTTTGGTCTTGTGATATCCATGGAGTCCCTGTTGGCAAAGCCCTTACCAGAAAGGGCATCATGTCAGTATATAACCCTAACCACCAATATTTTTATGGTTAAAAATTTCTTAGATTCATTATCCATGACTCATGGTAACCCAGGTGGGCCTCTGGAGTCATTGGAAAACTTTATTACAGTAATGTTTCTAACACTCTTTCTGCTGATATTTTCATTTCTCGATAGTCCTTGCCTCTAGAGAAATTCAAATTCAAAATGTGATAACCAAGCAAGAACAAACCCTCTCTAAAGCTCTTGCCTCTCATTCCAGCTATGATATCTCATGGCCTGATTATCTTCAATATGCTATTTCTTTTGTTGACCAATCCCCTGTTCTTCCAAATGCCTCCAATTGCTTTTTATGTGCTTCTCTTCATATACCTCTTCTAGCTGCTACACCAGTAAACAATACTCCAGCCACCCTCACCAGCCTACCCAAGTCATCTCTTTCTGCTGACCTACCACCCCTTACCTCAATTCCTCTCTACACAGAAGCTATTAGCTCTGTCTTCATCCTTACATGTCTATTGTCCTCTTCCTTGTCTCCCAATATTCCTCGATGTCAAAGAAGCTTACCTTAAGGTCTAATGTGTATGTACCCCCTCTGTTCGTGTTCTGGTGTAATACCACCCTATATTTTCATGTAAATTCTTCTGACCTGGTCCTTGCCTCCTAGTTTCCCTTGCTCCATAACTAAACCTCTACGAAGAAGAATTCCATTAGCTGACTTTCCACCTGAGATCCAGACATGTGGTGTTTCTCTCCCTAGTCATTGGCATCAGATTGACTGCTTCCCTTGCGCTTGCTGGTGGTGCTCTGGGACGATCTCTATATACGTCTCATCAAGAATCAACTTCAACAGTCCATTGACTTCACCTCTGACAGTATGGTGTCTCTCCAGAGACAGATAAACTCTCTTGCCAAGGTGGTACTCAAGAACCGTCATGGTTTAGACTTGATTTTAACTCAACGGGGTGACTTTTTTTTAACACAAGAAGAAAGTTGCTTTTTCATAAATGAAACTGGATTTGTAGAAAAAAATGTTGATACCTTGCATAAACATAGCTGTGATATTAAGAATTCCTTTTCCGCATTCGGTACTAACTCTTGGTTTTCTTCTCCTTTAACATCTTGGCTTTTGCCTTTCCTAGGCCCTTTGCTAGATATTATGGGTCTGTTTCTGATTACTCCTTGCCTCATCCAATTCCTCAAAAAGCACATACATACTATTATCAACATTACAGTTAAAAGGGTTTCTTTTCATTCCTACACTGTTGTTCCTATGACAGACATGACATCCTTTGCTGACATAGACCCACAGAAACTGTTCATTAATGAAAGAAAAATGGAGGAGATGTGGGACTATGTGAAAGCTTGTTAGAATGTAGGGGAGCTCACCCATCCTTGGATGGAGGTCTGGAAAGACATCCTACTTGTTAGCCTCTGTCCTTATAGAGATGAGCCAAGGGGAAAAGTCTTAAAATGACTCAGTTTCCCCTTGTTAGTCTATCAAGCCCACAGAAAGCCCACAAGCCTCTCACACTTACTTCTCCCTGCTAGCAGGACAAATGGCTGCCTGCTTGAGGCTTCACTCAAAGTTCACTATAGTCATTCAAAGTTCACACATTTACTATAACTTAATTTTTTATCATATAGGAGAACACGTTGTATAATACACCCCTGCCAGTACCCAACAGTGAGACCCCATATTCTATTTCCTTGCTTCCTTTGATATCTGTGATTTACATCAAGTTTTGTTTTTTCCTTCTCTACCTCACCTTATAGGGTTAACCCCTATGATTCTCTCAAATACTTTTAGATAATTAAATTGCCTGCATCATGGAAAATTATTGTCTTGACCTTTACGAATCTCATCAATTCTTATCATACCAACCCCCTACCATGGGGGCAAGCTGACTTAAGAAATGTGGAATTGGGAGTCGGGCTGTAGCATAGCGGGTTAAGCGCAGGTGGCACAAAGCACAAGGACGGGCATAAGGATCCCAGTTCGAACCCCGGCTCCCCACCTGCAGGGGAGTCGCTTCACAGGCGGTGAAGCAGGTATGCAGGTGTCTATCTTTCTCTCCCTCTCTTTCTTCCCCTCCTCTCTCCATTTCTCTCTGTCCTATCCAACAACGACAACAACAGTAATAACTACAACAATAAAACAACAAGGGCAACAAAAGGGAATAAATTAATAAAATAAATATTTAAAAATATATTAAAAAAAGAGAAATGTGGAATTTCTGACATATGTGAAAAATGTTCTTTGTTTAACTCAGTATAAATCACTGTACCCATCTCCAAATAAACGGATGTTCATACCAGAATATCCCCCAATACCTCTTTGTAATTCATGCAGGAACTAGAGCTAGTAAGGGAGGGTCGGAGGATTTTTCCCCTGTTTGGAGCCACTCCACATGAGCACAGGCAGGCAATGACACACTTGTTCATCCCCTCCTACTAGCATGTGACAGAGCTGAGCAGTCCTCTGGTGAAACATATATAAGTAAACAAATCAATCAATCAATCAGATAAACAAGGTAAAGTGTGATGTCCATGTCAAGATTAACTACTTGATGCCGGGCTGGGACAGTCCCTGCTTAGAGAGTCACCTGAGGATAGAGTAAGACAGAGAGAAATTGAGTCTGCACCCAGTGGCAGAGAGACTCTAAGGGCTGAGCCACCACTGCCTAGAACAACCCTCCCAGAAGCTTGTGTGTGTGAGGAAAAGACACCTTTCCAGCAGGGCTTGGAGAGGCTGGGAGGCTCAGATCCCTTCCCAGAGCAGAGATCCTGCTCCTGCCCCTTCCTGCTGCCAAGTGACTAGCTGGTGCTCTGTCTTAAAAGCTGGGGTGCTATGGCAAGAGGCTCAGTGCCTGGCTCTCAATGTAGAGCTAAAAGGACTGACAAAGAGGAGAGGTCATATATCCGTCCACACCTGGGCCTCTGTACTAAATACTTCAACAGCATAGCAGCCAGGAGGATGCCCCAACATGCTCCCAGACCTCTCAAAAGTCATATGCTCCCTACCATGCCTTCTGGCCCCGTCCCCTCAGGGAGCTGAGCCCAAGTTTCTAGCACTCAGCCCCTTGGCAAGCTCCCATCTCAAGCATCCTGCCCAGGCACTTAGAAGATAGAACTATCTTCTAGGCACCCCTCTAACCATAAAGCACTTCTGACTCAACATGGTCCCAGACAACAATGAGGCCAGAAGTAGCATCTCCATTCTGAGAAGCTGAGGGCACCCTGGCTCCAGCCTAGCCCCCTAGGACTCTGGCAGTTGTGGAGCTGGCCTGGACACACAGAGCTGTGCCCACTGGCTTGCACCCAGCAAACTGCTAAGGAGCTCCACAAAGCTGCTGCTGCTGCTGCCCCTGCCTCCACTCAAGAAAACAGTTCTTCCTCTGGCTATCCATGGGAAGCCCACAGGGATTGTTTTCCTCCCAGTCTGTTTCTACCCCCTGGCTTGAGGTCAAAGAGGAGGAGGTCTGTGGCTCTCTCCTGAACTCTGTGCCATGGGCGATTTGTGTTGGAAATGGTCCTGTTGTCCCCTCCTGGGAGTCCCCCAGCATGATCTACCAAGTCAAGAGCACGTAAGAGACGTCTGTGTGCAGAACCACCTGAAAGGAGGTTTCACACAGGCTGCCAGGAATAACTTCAAGTCAGCCACATCTTTGTAGTTTTCATGCTTTTTATTGAACAAAGATAATGAGAGGTGGGATGAGAGCTTCACGGGGAACAGGTGAGGGTGGAGACCCCAGCAGGGAAGCAAGGCTTGAGTAATAATAAAGCAAGACTTTATTCCCTGTGCCCACCTTGTGACAGGAATCTTTGACATCACATTTCCTAGTACTAGTGGGTGCAGTGAAGAAACAGGGGAAAACAAATACAAGGGAGACACAAAATGACAGACCCTTAGTCAGCAGACTGATGTTCAGTTTCTTGGGCAGTTGGGCATTTGTGACTGACTGGTGAGTGAGATCTAGCAAAGGTGAACACAGAGGACTAAAGTTTCACTTCTTAGAGAACAAGTCTGAGTCAGGGCAGATACTTAGTATTGTCTAGTGTGGTCCAAGGAAGTGTAAGGATCTCCCAACATTGATCATTAAGGCAGGTCTTCTGCATTGCTTGATGTTGCGGTCTATTTGCATAGTCACTGTCCTGCCTGAGATCAGCCCTGCCTGCAGGGTATTGGTGTAATCCCCATTGGTTAGATGAAAGCTTTCTATGTTCTGTTCATGCCTTTTTTTGCTCCGCTACCTCTCATAGTCATTTCCTTTCCTCTTGCCACTTCCAGTGAAGAGATACATAAAGGTGATGTATGTGATCAATAAACGAGGGCATATTATGTTGCCGCTAAGACACAAGTTCCTGGTCTCTCTGTCTCCAGCATAGCTAACACGACATGCTGTGCCCGAGAAGGGATTTTAACCCTGGACCCTCACATGGGACTTAACCCACCCATCCCCCAGATAAGTATATACTGCTTGGCTACCTGTCTGCCATGGATTACCTTCCTGACTCTGAAGAGGTTTCCCAAACCCTCTACAATTTTTTCATGAGACATTTTCTCTGTCTCTGGAACATTTTTCTCTGGGCCACACCTTGGTTCCTTATGACCATGATCGAAGAGCTTGGGGGATGCACAGAGATTTCCCCTGGGCCTTTCTGGACTCCCTCTCCTGTGTTTCCCACAGAGAAGGATGACTCTAACTTGCAGAGCCTTATCCACTCCCTTGGCAGTCCCCAAGAACGGAGACAAGTGGTTACTTCTACCCTCCTGATTCAATTCTTTCTTCGATGGGAAGACGTTTTTGGGGATGGGTTCCTGCAGCAATCTCGCAGGAACAGTCAAAACCATCATAGCTGCAATTTTGAGGCCTTTTTTGAAGTAGGACGCCCTCTGGGGACTCATAATGTGACATAGCGGGATATAAATAATCTGCTTCAAAATACCTACAAAAACAAACAAACAAACAAACACCCTACCGCTTCTCTCCCCTCCCCAGCGCTCTCTGAATATCTTAAATTTGCTGTCTAACCCCTCTGATTTCAGTTGTGTTTCATAAGAGAGAGATTTGAATGACTGAATTTTTCTATGACCCATTTTTCTCTGAGTATTCTGATATTTAATTGACTTTACAAAAGAAACAAAAATGCTGGATGCAGCCATGATTTCTGGAGATGTCCAGAAATAGTCCAAAAAATCTGTTTTTTTTCTCTTTTGATTTTTTTTTAAGTCTTGTTATAAATGTGAAACTTTTAATCTTTAAAAGTATATGAGTATGGGTGGGGTAGATAGCACAATTGTTATGTTAATGTATATCATGCCTGAGGCTTCTAACCATAGTTCTTCTGTTTACCTTTCCACATTTTATTGAGCTTAAACTGTTTAAACAACCTTAAAACCATACTATAAAGGACTTCCAAAGTTTTAAAGTTACTTAAACCTATTATAATCGAGTTATAAATTATAGTAAACCTCTAATGTGCTACAAGTTTTGTTTCACAAGTAAGTGAATTACAGATGTCAAACCTTCACATGAAAAATCATCTGCTCATATGGAATTCCCAGAAATCCATTTGGACCCCTGTCCTCTGACATCGCCCCCCTGAAAACAATGATGAGACCTGGCACGACCTGAAGAAACTGATTCACAGACTCTAAAGCTCACTCTCTACAGAAAAGCAGAATTACAGGGGCTGACCTTACCCTGTGTACCGTTTCAACGCTTAGCATTTCTTCAGTATTGGACTGACACATCTACTGGATTTAACTGGTACACCTCCTGGACACTTTACACAACTTTACAGCAGCTTCCCATTACGATACTGGGTTTCTCAAAGACTGACCACAGCAGTCTATGGACTTTGCAGCGAGCTGTCTTGGGGACTCTACCATACCAAATAGCCCCTTTGCGTAGGGGTCCACGCCCCCCACCTACAGACCCTGTCCCCAGAGGCAGGAAATGCCCCAAGAGGCAGGAAATGCCCCCTTTCGCCTGATAGGCCCTGTCATTTGAGATAGGAAACACCCCTCAGGCCTCCCCTTGTCATCACACTGGTTTTTGCTGCTCTCCTACTTGTGCTCTCCTACTGTCTTGTGCCAGTACTTTTGAAAACACCTGCATGATATAGGTTTCTGTTCACCCCTACTCTGTTTTTCCCCTGACAGATATGGAGTCTTTTGCAGACACTGACCCATTTATATACGGCCATTAAGTGAGAGGGAGATGTTGGGAATTTGTGAGGATGTGGTTGAGCTTGGCAGGGCTTGAATCTGAGGGGTGTATCCATCCTGTTAGTCTCTCTCTCTACTGAGAGGTTGAGAAAGGAGGGACAATAGTACCAAAGGTGTGCCTCCTATCAGTCTCCCTGCCTCACAAAGCACTCCGCATGCCTGATACTATGGCAGTTAGATAAAGAGAAAGAGGAAGATGTTGGTCATTAAGCCAGGTCTGCTGCATTGCTTGATGTTGTGGTCTATTTGCATAATAACTGTCTTGCCTGAGACCCTCCCTGCCTGCAGAGAATTGGTTTAATCCCCACTGGTTAGATGAAAGCTTTCTATGTTCTGTTCATACAATATTTTTTTTGCTCCGCCCCCTCTCCTAGTCATTTCCTTTCCCCTTTCCACTTTTGGTGAAGAGATCCATAAAAGGGGATGCATCGGGGAGTCTGGCTGTAGCGCAGCAGGTTAAGCGCAGGTGGCGCAAAGCACAAGGACCGGCATAAGGATTCCGGTTCGAACCCCGGCTCCCCACCTGCAGGGGAGTCGCTTCACAAGCGGTGAAGAAGGTCTGCAGGTGTCTATCTTTCTCTCCTCCTCTCTGTCTTCCCCTCCTCTCTCCATTTCTCTCTGTCCTATCCAACAATGACAACAACAATAAAACAACAAGGGCAACAAAAGGGAATAAATAAATAAAATAAATATATAATAATAATAATAAAGGGGAATGCATCTTATAAATAAATGAGGGCATATAGCATTCCGGATAAGCCTCAAGATCCTGGTCTCTCTCTCTCTCCAGCGACGCTAACCCGAAACCCCAGAATTGCTTAGGACTCTGCCCAGCTCACCCTTTCTGACATCCTACTTCACAGATGGTGAAGTGGATGAGTATCTGGTCCCACAGCAAAATAAAGCTTCAGTGGATGAGCGAATCTCTCCTGCCAGAAAGAATGGAGGAGAGACCTGTCATTCCAAGTGTTAAAGGAAATCTGCCCAAGCTCCCAATCCAGGTACACTCCAATGCCTGTGGGCTTGGTCTTTGGGGCCAGAAGGACAGAGAGTGCAACTCTGGCTACAGAGTTTCCATCCTCCTGCAGTTGAATACATATCATTTATTCCATCCCCCTCTGCCCAGGAAGCTGAGCCCACCTTTCTAGCACTAAGCCCCTTGGCAAGCTCCCATCTCAAGTGTCCTACCCAGGTCCTAAGAAGATAGGAGCCCCTGGCACTTCTCTACCATTGTAGAACCCCTCTACCATTGAAGCACTTCTGACTCAACATGGTCCCTGACAACAATGAGGCCAGAAGTAGCATTGCCCATTCTGAGAAGCTGAGGGCACCCTGGCTCCAGCCTAGCCCCCTAGGACTCTGGCAGTTGTGGAGCTGGCCTGGTCACACAGAGCTGTGCCCACTGGCTTGCACCCAGCAAACTGCTAAGGAGCTCCACAAAGCTGCTGCTACTGCTGCCCCTGCCTCCACTCAAGAAAACAGTTCTTTCTTTTTTTTTCTCTCCTCTCCTCTCCTCTCCCGGATCAACTAGGAATACCAAAGGAGACCACCTGGACCGAAACAAGACAGGACTAGAATGACCACAGAAGCCCAGTAAATCACCTGTGAGTACAAACACGCGTGGCTGGTGACAGAGAGGAGAGAGGGGCCTAAGAAGAGATTAAGTGACTGCTAACAGTTCGACAGTTTGTCAGTGGAGACACCACCTCCAGTCTGCTCCACCAACAAGGGGACAGCTGAAGGGAGGAAAGGACTCCCCAGAGACTCACCAAGTACAACTCTGAGTCTCCATTGCTACTACCCTCAGAATCTGGATCAGCAACAGGGAGGGACACCAGGGCACAGAGATCTAACCGGGAAACTCAGGAGAAGACCTATACCTCGGTGGCATAGCTGAAGGGCTGTGAAAGTCTCTTTGCATAACCACTGGATTATCTCTGCCACACCCTGCTTTATCTCTTGGTCAGGAGTCATTGATTAAGCCAAGAAGCCTATTGATAGTTTAAAAGCCCTCAGGCTACCATAGCCTACAGGGGGGAAAAAAAAAAGGCTTTTACACCACTGAACTCCAACTCAGGGATTGAAAAAACTGTTAACTTATATAAAATGGTTAAAACAACAAGAAAAAATAATGGAGACTCAAACCAGAACAAGAGTCCAGCTAAAAGTCCTCCAGAGGGCGAAGCACAAAACAACGAGTTCAACATCCAAACATTAGCTAAGGAAATAATAACAGGAGTGAGTAAAGAATTTGAAAAAATTGTAATCAGAACTGCAGGAACAACAAATGAGAATATGGAAGAAAATTCTAATAATCTCATGGTTATTAGAGAGCTGAAAGCTGAAATTGCTGAGCTAAGAAGGCAACTAGCTGAACAAGCTAAAACAGTATGAGAGCAGGGCAACAAAATAGATGAACTCCAGAAAGCAGTAGAGGGCAGAGAGAATAGAATCTATGAGGCTGAAGACAGAATTAGCAAGATTGAGGATGAATTAGAGACAACTAAAAAAGAAGTAAGAGATCTCAAAAAGAGATTAAGAGATGCTCAAAAAAAACAACAGAGTCCTATGGGATGACTTCAAAAGAAACAATATACGCATTATTGGCTTACCAGAGGAAGAAAGAGAAGGGGAGGAAGAAAGCGTTCTCCAGGCCATAATAGCTGAAAATTTCTCTAGTCTAGACAACACCAAAGACATAAAGATTCAAGAAGCCCAGAGGGTCCCAAAAAGAATTAACCCAGACCTAAAGACACCAAGACATGTCATACTTAGATTGGAAAGGAATAAGGATAAAGAAAGGATCCTCAAGGCTACAAGAGAAAAACAAAGAGTCACCTACAAAGGAAAACCCATAAGATTAGCAGCAGACTTCTCCATACAAACACTACAGGCCAGAAGAGAATGGCAAGATATCTATCGAGTGCTCAATGAGAAAGGCTTTCAGCCAAGAATACTATATCCTGCTAGATTGTCATTCAGACTAGATGGAGGCATCAAAACCTTCTCAGACAAGCAACAGTTGAAGGAAGCAACCATCACCAAGCCTGCCTTGAAAGAAGTTCTGAAAGGTTTCCTATAAACAACCAGACCACCACAAATAGGACATATATCAAAACACTCTAAAACTCTACAAGAATGGCGTTAAAATATCTTCAATCTTTGATATCAATAAATGTGAATGGCCTGAATTCACCTATTAGAAGACACAGAGTAGGAAGCTGGATCAGAAAACACAACCCAACAATATGTTGTCTACAGGAAACTCACCTAACGCAACAAGACAAACACAGACTTAAAGTGAAAGGATGGAAATCTATCATTCAAGCCAATGGCCCACAAAAAAGGGCAGGAACAGCTATTCTCATATCTGACATGATAGACATTAAAATAGATAACATTAAAAAAGATAGGAATGGACACTACTTAATGCTCAGAGGATCAGTCAATCAAGAGGACTTAACAATTATTAATATCTATGCAATGAGAAACCATCTAAATACATCAAACTTCTACTGAAAGAGCTACAGCAATATATTAACAGTAACACAATCATAGTAGGGGACTTCAACACCCCACTCTCTCAACTTGACAGATCATCCAGGAAGAAAATCAGTAAAGACATAAGGGAGCTAAATGAAGAGATAGATAAACTAGAACTATTGGACATTTTCAGAGTCATTCATCCCAAGAAACTGGAATACACATTTTACTCAAATCCACATGGATCATTCTCAAGGATAGACCATATGTTAGGCCACAAAGACAACAGGAGCCTATTCAAGAGCACTGAAATCATCCCAAGCATCTTCTCAGACCACAGTGGAATTAAACTAACACTTAACAATCAACAAAAGATTAGTAACAGTGCCAAAATGTGGAAGCTCAACAGTACACTTCTTAACAACTTCTGGGTCAAAGAGGAAATCAAGGAAGAAATCAAAATGTTTCGAGAGTTCAATGAAAATGAAGACACAAGCTATCAAAATATTTGGGACACAGCTAAAGCAGTCCTAAGAGGGAAGTTCATAGCTATACAAGCACACATTAGGAAACAAGAAAAGGCACAAATAAACAGCCTGATTGCACATCTTAAAGACCTAGAAGAAGAACAACAAAGGAACCCTAAAGCAACCAGAAGGACAGAAATTACTAAAGTTAGGGCAGAAATAAATAACATTGAGAATAGGAAAACCATACAAAAGATCAATGAAAGTAAATGTTGGTTCTTCGAAAGAGTAAACAAAATCGACAAACCTTTAGCCAGACTCACAAAACAAAAAAGGGAGAAGACCCAAATAAATCAGATAGTAAATGAAAGAGGAGAAATCACAACAGACACTGCAGAAATTCAACATATCATGCGAAGCTTCTATGAACAACTATATGCCACCAAGCTAGAGAACCTGGAAGAAATGAATGATTTCCTAGATACCTACCAACTTCCAAAACTAAGTAAAGAGGAAGTGGATAACATGAACAGGCCCATCACAGCTAATGAAATTGAAACAGTTATCAAAAATCTTCCCAAAAATAAAAGTCCTGGACCAGATGGTTTTACAAATGAATTCTACAAAACTTTCAAAGAAGAACTAATACCTCTACTTTTAAAAGTCTTCCAGAAGATTGAAGACACTGGAATACTCCCTGCCAGCTTCTATGAAGCCAACATCACCCTGACACCAAAAGCAGACAGGGACACAACCAAAAAAGAAAACTACAGACCAATATCTCTGATGAACATAGATGCCAAAATATTGAACAAAATTCTAGCCAACCGGATACAGCAGTATATCAAAAAAATTGTTCATGATGACCAAGTGGGGTTTATCCCAGGCATGCAAGGTTGGTTTAATATACGTAAATCAATCAATGTGATCCACCACATCAACAAAAGCAAGACCAAAAACCACATGGTCATATCAATAGATGCAGAGAAAGCCTTTGACAAAATACAACATCCCTTTATGATCAAAACACTACAAAAAATAGGAATAGATGGAAAATTCCTGAAGATAGTGGAGTCTATATATAGCAAACCTACAGCCAACATCATACTCAATGGTGAAAAACTGGAAGCATTTCCCCTCAGATCAGGTACTAGACAGGGCTGCCCACTATCACCATTACTATTCAACATAGTGTTGGAAGTTCTTGCCATAGCAATCAGGCAGGAGCAAGGAATTAAAGGCATACAGATTGGAAGAGAAGAAGTCAAACTCTCCTTATTTGCAGATGACATGATAGTATACATGGAAAAACCTAAGGAATCCAGCAAGAAGCTTTTGGAAATCATCAGGCAATACAGTAATGTGTCAGGCTATAAAATTAACATTCAAAAGTCAGTGGCATTCCTCTATGCAAACACTAAGTTAGAAGAAATTGAAATCCAGAAATCAGTTCCTTTTTCTATAGCAACAAAAACAATAAAATATCTATGAATAAACCTAACCAAAGAAGTGAAAGACTTGTATACTAAAAATTATGAGTCACTACTCAAAGAAATTGAAAAAGACACAAAGAAGTGGAAAGATATTCCATGCTCATGGGTTGGAAGAATTAACATCATCAAAATGAATATATTACCCAGAGCCATCTACAAATTTAATGCTATCCCCATCAAGATCCCAAGCACATTTTTTAGGAGAATAGAACAAATGCTACAAATGTTTATCTGGAACCAGAAAAGAACTATAATTGCCAAAACAATCTTGAGAAAAAAGAACAGAACCGGAGGCATCACACTGCCAGATCTCAAACTGTATTATAGGGCCATTGTCATCAAAACTGCTTGGTCCTGGAATATGAACAGACACACTGACCAGTGGAATAGAATTGAGAGCCCAGAAATGAGGCCCCACACGTATGGACATCTAATCTTTGACAAAGGGGCCCAGACTATTATATGGGGGAAGCAGAGTCTCTTCAACAAATGGTGTTGGAAACAATGGGTTGAAACATGCAGAAGAATGAAGCTGAATCACTGTATTTCACCAAATACAAAAGTAAATTCCAAGTGGATCAAGGACTTGGATGTTAGACCAGAAACTATCAGATACTTAGAGGAAAATATTGGAAGAACTTTTTCCGCATAAATTTTAAAGACATTTTCAATGAAACGAATCCAATTACAAGGAAGACTAAGGCAACTATAAACCTATGGGACTACATCAAATTAAAAAGCTTCTTCATAGCAAAAGAAACCACTACCCAAATCAAGAGACCCCTCACAGAATGGGAGAAGATCTTTACATGCCATACATCAGATAAGAGTTTAATAACCAACATATATAAAGAGCTTACCAGACTCAACAACAAGACAACAAATAACCCCATCCAAAAGTGGGGGGAGGAATTGGACAGAATATTCACCACAGAAGAGATCCAAAAGGCCGAGAAACACATGAAAAAATGCTCCAAGTCTCTGATTGTCAGAGAAATGCAAATCAAGACAACAATGAGATATCACTTCACTCCTGTGAGAATGTCACACATCAGAAAAGGTAACAGCAGCAAATGCTGGAGAGGGTGTGGGGTCAAAGGAACCCTCCTGCACTGCTGGTGGGAATGTCAATTGGTCCAACCTCTGTGGAGAACAGTCTGGAGAACTCTCAGAAGGCTAGAAATGGACCTACCCTATGACCCTGCAATTCACCTCCTGGGGATATATCCTAAGGAACCCAACACATCCATCCAAAAAGATCTGTGTACACATATGTTCTTGGCAGCACAATTTGTAATAGCCAAAACCTGGAAGCAACCCAGGTGTCCAACAACAGATGAGTGGCTGAGCAAGTTGTGGTATATATACACAATGGAATACTACTCAGCTGTAAAAAATGGTGACTTCACTGTTTTCAGGAGATCTTGGATGGACCTTGAAAAAATCATGTTGAGTGAAATAAGTCAGAAACAGAAGGATGAATATGGGATGATCTCACTCTCAGGCCGAAGTTGAAAAACAAGATTAGAAAAGAAAACACAAGTCGAACCTGAAATGGAATTGGAGTATTACACCAAAGTAAAAGACTCTGGGGTGGGTGGGTGGGTGGGGAGAATACAGGTCCATGAAAAATGATGAATGAAATAGTGGGGGTTGTATTGCTAAATGGGAATCTGGGGAATGTTATGCATGTAAAAAAAAAAAAAAGAAGTAGAAACGCAAAAAAAAAAAAAAAAAAAGAAAACAGTTCTTTCTCTGGCTATCCATGGGAAGCCCACAGGGATTGTTTTCCTCCCAGTCTGTTTCTACCCCCTGGCTTGAGGTCAAAGAGGAGGAGGTCTGTGGCTCTCTCCTGAACTCTGTGCCATGGGCGATTTGTGTTGGAAATGATCCCTTTGCCCCCTCCTGGGAGTCCCCCAGCATGAGCTACCAAGTCAAGAGCATGTAAGAGACATCAGTGTGCAGAACCACCTGAAAGGAGGTTTCACACAGGCTACCAGAAATAACTTCAAGACAGCCACATATTTGTAGTTTTCATGCTTTTTATTGAACAAAGATAATGAGAGTGGGATAAGAGCTTCACGGGGAACAGGTGAGGGTGGAGATCCCAGCAGGGAAGCAAGGCTTGAGTAATAATAAAGCGAGACTTTATTCCCTGTGCCCACCTTGTGGCTGGAATCCTTGACATCACTTGTCCTAGTACTAATGGGTGCAGTGAAGAAGTAGGGGAAAACAAATACAAGGGAGACACAAAATGACAGACCCTTGGTCAGCAGACTGATGTTCAGTTTCTTGGGCAGTTGGGCATTTGTAACTGTCTGATGAGTGAGAACTAGCAAAGGCAAGCACAGAGTAATAAGATGTCACTTCTTGGAGAACAAGTCTGAGTCAAAGAAGACACTTCTTATTGTCTAGGGAGGTCCAAGGAAGTGTGAGAATCCCCCAGTATTATTTACAACTCTGTCCCATTCACCCTTCCTGACATCCTACTTCACAGATGGTAAGTGGATGAGAATCTGGTCCCACAGTGAAATAAGGCTTCAGTGGATGAGCAAATCTCTCACCCCCGGAAAGAATGGAGGAGAGACCTGTCATTCAAAGTGTAAAAGGAGATCTGCCCCCGCTCCCAGTCCAGGTACACTCCAATGCCTGTGGGCTTGTTCTTAGGGGCCAGAAGAACGGAGAGTGCACCTCTGGCTACATAGTCTCCATCCTGCTTCAGTTGAATAGTCCAGCGCCTGTCCTTGACTAGTAGTGCTTCTTGCTCCTTCTTCTCCTCTTTCTCCTTGTTGTCCTTCTCGTTGTCCTTCTCAGGGTTCTTCTTCCTCTGCTGCTTCTGCTGCTCCAGCTGCTACTGTGTCCTGCTGGATGGGCAAAGGCTACACAGCCCCACAGCCCAGCTGGGCTTGTCCTCCACCTGCACCTCCCAGTAATGACGGCCAGCATGAAATTCTTCAGAGCCCAGCACTGGGAGTTGCAAAGTCATGCTGTGTGGTCTCTGCAGAACTTTGCTCCTTCTCTTCTTCAGGGTCACACTTCGCCGGTCCTTGGACACAGAGAGCAGGGGATGTGCAGTGTGTGGATCCAGAGTCACCTGGGCTCTGAACTTCTGTCGAAACCTGTCCAGGGCTGAATCTAGTGGAGGGAGACTGCAGTCCTCCCTCCTCAGCTGCAAGGAGCCCAGAGCTGGGTGCTGCAGGCCCTCACACCTCTCAGGGATCCTGCCCACCTCAGGCAGCAGGTTCCTGTCTGGCATGACAGTCTTGCTTGCCACCTCCTGGAGCAGAGCCTCAGTGGTGCGGAGTTGGTCTTTCAAGGCACTCTTGTGAATCTGCAGTCTCTGCTGAATCTTGGCCTCTTGCTCAGCTAGCCTGGAGAGAGCTGCCTCTTGTTCCCTGTTGACAAGTTGGAGCCTGTGTTCCAAGTCCGAGTGGAGCTGCCGGCTCTGTCTTCTCCCCCATTCTTGCAGTTGCTGGAGGCCTCTCTTCTGTCGGTCTTGTTTCATCTGAAAGGAGCCTTGAAGCTGCTGCAGGGGAGCGATGAAACCCGAGGTCATCTGTCGATAATGCATAGCAGCCTCCTCCACAGACCTGACAGGGTGGCCCTGGTGCTCAGGGCTCAGCTGAATACAGCCAGGACACAGCACCTCCAGGTCCTTGTCACAGAAGAGACCCAGAACCTGCTTGTGCTTCTCACACAGGCGGTCCTCCTGCTGCCTCTCCTTGGTGCTGCTGCTCTGGAGGAGCTGGGTGAGGGCAGTCACCTTGGCCAGCAAGCTGTTGGCAACCCGGTGCTTCTCTCCACATGGGTGGTGGCACACGGGGCAAGGCGATGGGGCCTGTGCTTCCTTCCAGACCTGTTGCAGGCAGGAGTGACAGAAGTTGTGCCCACACTCGAGGGTGGCAGGCTCTCTCAAGCAGTCCAAGCAGATGGCACATTTGTTTTTTGCCACCATGGCTTCCAAGACACTGGATGCCTCCATGGGGCCCGGGTCCATGGACTCCACCCTGCTGCCTTGGCTCAGCTGAGTCTCCTCCTTGGTGCTTTTTCTGCTCACAGGAGGAGACATTCAGGCTCAGGCCTCTGCCTCCCTGTGCTGAGTGTCCTTGGGAGGCTGGAGCGGCTCTGCTCCAGAAGCTACTGTTGCTGTTGCTGCCGCAGCTGCTGAAGAGTTTGAGACAAGAGTATCAAGTGCAGGAGTGCCCAAGGAAGATTCAGGGCACCACCAGCAGGTCTCAGTGGGCTGGAAGACGTTTCAGCTCAGCTGCTCATGTCTTCTGGGTCATGGCCAGACCGCCTCCACCGTGCTCAGCCACATCACCTGAAAGAAAAGAGATGTGTCCATGGGTTAAACCATTAAGGATTCCTTTCAGAACCTGGTCACAATCCCACTGGATGCAACCTCCTAGCTGGAAGCTTCCTTCCCACTGTGCTCCCCACCAGGCAGCTAGCTCCCCCCACCTCCACTCCCAGTGGCCTAGGGACTATACTCAGCCACTTGGATCCAACATGCACAGAGGCAGAGAGAGATCTTCCCTTGAAAGGCCACCCTATCCTGGGGCCCTGGGGAAGCTCTGGGCCCACCAAGTCCTCACTGCCTACATACCTGGGCTGTTCAGTCTGCTTTCTTCAAGTCAGTCTTGGGGATGGTTGGTGAGTCAGCTCTCCCAAGCAGCACCTTCACAGCTGATGTGGAGCACTCATGTGTTCCTTCCCTGATGGGATCAGGGCATTTATGGGCCACTCGGTGGGAGAGGCTTTGTACCTGCAGCTATTGCCTCCCCCTGAGGGCAATGAAGGCTAATCCTGAGAGGAGGGTGGTTAGCATTGGCTGTGGCCTGAGGGATCACTCCCATTGATTGACTCAGGGTGTGATACCCGGACTGACGTTATCCAATCATGGCTTTGGATGACAGGTTCCATGTCAGAGTCTCATGTTGTGCATTCACCCTAGCCTTCTGCTTCATTGATGGAATGTTTGTGACATGGGATATGTCCTAGCAATACTGTATCTGTAGATTCAGAGACTGAAGGATACCCCAGTCTGGGGGTTGGGGCATGAGCCTGAACTGAGCCTTGTGTTATTGGAGAGTAGTTGGAGGGCATGGGGATCTGAGCCCTAAAATATAAGGAGAACATGCTACAGGGGATTTCAGGGCCTCTTCCCTGGGTATGGGTTTGATTTGGGGGTCTATGATCATCATTGTGCTTGATGTTTGCAAGACAATGAACCTCCAGCCAGGGACATGGAGATCACATTGGGCTTGACAATGAAGAGATAATAGAGCTTCTCAAAAGTGAAATGTGGGTTGTGTTCTTAAATGAATCCATAATACTTTTTTTTCTTTAAAAAAACATGACCATTATTATTTTAAAAATTAATAATAATTTTGTGTCCTAGTGGTAGTAGACTAAGTTCCCATCAACAAATGGGTAAAGAAGTTATTGGACATATATTCCATAGATTAGTACTCTGCAATCAGAAAAAGATGGCTCCATCAGAAGTTGAAAAACAAGATCAGAAAAAGAAAACACAAGTAGAACTTGAAATGGAATTGGCGTATCACACCAAAGTAAAAGACTCTTGGGTGGGAGGGTGGGGAGAATACAGGTCCAAGATGGATGACAGAGGACCTAGTGGGGGTTGTATTGTTATATGGAAAACTGGGAAATCTTATGCATGTAAAGACTATTGTATTTACTGTTGAATGCAAAGCATTAATTCCCCAATAAAGAAATTAAAAAATAAATTAACAAAAATAAATAAAAGAAAAGAAAAAGATGGAACAAAATGAATGGAACAGGAGGTGATTACGCTTAGTGAAATACGAAAAGACATGAAAGGCTACCAATGGTTTCACTCATATTTTAAATAAATCTTTTGTATTTATTCATTAATGAGAGAGAGGAGAGAGAGAGAAAGAACCAGACACCATTCTGGTACATGTGCTGCTGGGGATTGAATTCAGGATCTCAGGCTTGAGACTCCAACACCTCATGACCACACTCATTCATATTTTAATGGAGAGAATTGAAACACACACAAGCTCTCTCCCGGATCAGCTAGGAATACCAAAGGTGAAAACCCAGGACCGAAACAAGACAGGACTAGAATGACCACAGGAACCCAGTAAATCATTAGTGAGTACAAACACATGTGGCTGGTGACAGAGAAGAGAGAGGAGCCTAAGAAGAGATTAAATGACTGCTAACAGTTCAGCAGTTTATCAGTGGAGACACCACCTCCAGTCGGCTCCACCAACAAGGGGACACCTTAACAGAGGAGAGGACTCCCCAGAGACTCACCAAGTGCAACTCTGAGTCTCCATTGCTACTACCCTCAGAATCTGGAGCAGCAACAGGGAGGGACACCAACGGACAGAGATCTAACCAGGAACTCAGAAGACCTATACCTCGGTGGCATAGAAGAGGGGCTGTGAAGTCTCTTTGCATAACCACTGGATTATCTCTGCCACACCCTGCTTTATCTCTTGGTCAGGAGTCAGTGATTAAGCTAAGAAGCCTATTGATACTTTAAAAGCCCTCAGGCTCCCATAGCCTACAGGGAAGGAAAAAAAAAGAGGCTTTTAAACCACTGAGCTCCAACTCAGGGATTGAAATAACTGTTAACTTCCAACACTGTGAACCCTTTAATTAACTTACTTAGACACAAGTCAATCCAGGCAATAGTGATCAATAATTTGAAAAGTACTGATAAAGGGAACTCATAACATAATATATAAAATGGTTAAAACAAAAGAAAAAATATTGGAGAATTGAACCAGGACAAGAGTCCAGCTAAAAGTCCTCCAGAGGGTGAAGCACAAAATAATGACTTCAACATCCAAACATTAGGTAAGGAAATAATAACAGGAGTGAGTAAAGAATTTGAAAAAATTGTAATCAGAAATGCAGGAACAACAAATGAGAATTTGGAAGAAAATACTAATTATCTCATGGTTATTAGAGAGCTGAAAGCTGAAATCACTGAGCTAAGAAAGAAACTAGCTGAACAAGCTAAAACAGTATGAGAGCAGGGCAACAAAATAGATGAACTCCATAAAACAGTAGAGAGCAGAGAGAATAGAATCTATGAGGCTGAAGACAGAATTAGCAAGATTGAGGATGAATTAGAGACAACTAAAAAAGAAGTAAGAGATCTCAAAAAGAGATTAAGAGATGCTGAAAACAACAACAGAGTCCTTTGGGATGATTTCAAAAGAAACAATATATGCATTATTGGCATACCAGAGAAAGAGAGACAAGGAGAGGAGGAAAGCATTTTCCAGGCCATAATAGCTGAAAACTTCTCTAGCCTAGACAACATCAAAGACATAAACATTCGAGAAGCCCAGAGGGTCCCAAAAAGAATTAACCCAGACCTAAAGACACCAAGACATGTCATACTTAAAATGAAAAGGAATAAGGATAAAGAAAGGATCCTGAAGGCTGCAAGAGAAAAACAAAGAGTCACCTACAAAGGAAAACCCATAAGATTAGCAGCAGACTTCTCCATACAAACACTACAGGCCAGAAGAGAATGGCAAGATATCTATCGAGTGCTCAATGAGAAAGGCTTTCAGTCAAGAATACTATATCCTGCTAGACTGTCATTCAGACTAGATGGAGGCATCAAAACCTTCTCAGACAAGCAACAGTTGAAGGAAGCAACCATCACCAAGCCTGGCCTGAAAGAAGTTCTGAAAGTTCTCCTATAAACAACCAGACCACCACAAATAGAACATATATCAAAACACTCTAAAACTCTACAAGAATGGCGTTAAAATATCTTCAATCTTTGATATCAATAAATGTCAATGGCCTGAATTCACCTATTAAAAGACACAGAGTAGGAAGATGGATCAGAAAACACAGCACAACAATATGCTGTCTACAGGAAACCCACCTAACTCAACAAGACAAACACAGACTCAAAGGGAAAGGATGGAAAACTATCATACAAGCCAATGGCCCACAAAAAAGGGCAGGAACAGCTATTCTCATATCTGACATGATAGACATCAAAATAGATAACATTAAAAAATATAGGAATGGACACTAATGCTCAGAGGATCAGTCAATCAAGAGGACTTAATAATTATTAACATCTATGCACCCAATAAGAAGCCATCTAAATACATCAAACGTCTACTGAAAGAGCTACAGCAATATATTAACAGTAACACAATCATAGTAGGGGACTCCAACACCCCACTCTCTCAACTTGACAAATCATCCAGGCAGTACATCAATAAAGACATAAGGGAGCTAAATGAAGAGATAGATAAACTAGAAGTATTGGACATTTTCAGAGTCATTCATCCCAAGAAACTGGAATACACATTTTAATCAAATCCACATGGATCATTCTCAAGGATAGACCATATGCTAGGTTACAAAGACAGCAGCAGCCAATTCAAGGGCATTGAAATCGTCCCAAGCATCTTCTCAGACCACAGTGCAATTAAACTAACACTTAACAATCAACAAAAGGTTAGTAACAGTCCCAAAATGTGGAAGCTCAACAGTACACTTCTTAACAACTTCTGGGTCAAAGAGCAAATCAAGGAAGAAATCAAAATGTTTCGAGGGTTCAACAAAAATGAGGACACAAGCTATCAAAATATTTGGGACACAGCTAAAGCAGTCCTAAGAGGGAAGTTCATAGCTATACAAGCATACATTAGGAAACAAGAAAAGGCACAAATAAACAGCCTGATTGCACATCTCAAAGACCTAGAAGAAGAACAACAAAGGAATCCTAAAGCAACCAGAAGGACAGAAATTACTAAAGTTAGGGCAGAAATAAATAACATTGAGAATAGGAAAGCCATACAAAAGATCAACGAAAGTAAATGTTGGTTCTTTGAAAGAGTAGGCAAAATTGACAAAACTTTAGCCAGACTCACAAAAAAAAAGGGGGGAGAAGACCCAAATAAATCAGATAGTAAATGAAAGAGGAGATATCACAACAGACACTTCAGAATATCAACATATCATGCGAGCCTTCTATGAACAACTATATGCCACCAAGCTAGAGAACCTGGAAGAAAAGGACGATTTCCTAGATACCTACCTACTTCCAAAACTAAGTAAAGAGGAAGTGGATAACATGAACAGGCCCATCACAGCTAATGAAATTGAAACAGTTATCAAATATCTCCCCAAAAATAAAAGTCCTGGACCAGATGGTTTTACAAATGAATTCTACAAAACTTTCAAAGAAGAACTAATACCTCTACTTTTAAAAGTCTTCCAGAAGATTGAAGACACTGGAATACTCCCTGCCAGCTTCTATGAAGACAACATCACTTTAATACCAAAAGCAGACAGGGACACAACCAAAAAAGAAAACTACAGACCAATATCTCTGATGAACATAGATGCCAAAATATTGAACAAAATTCTAGCCAACCGGATACAGCAGTATATCAAAAAGATTGTTCATCATGACCAAGTGGGATTTATCCCAGGCATGCAAGGTTGGTTTAGTATACGTAAATCAATCAATGTGCTCTACCACATCAACAAAAGCAAGACCAAAAACCACATGGTCATATCAATAGATGCAGAGAAAGCCTTTGACAAAATACAACATCCCTTTATGATCAAAACACTACAAAAGATAGGAATAGATGGAAAATTCCTGAAGATAGTAGAGTCTATATATAGCAAACCTACAGCCAACATCATACTCAATGGTGAAAAACTGGAAGCATTTCCACTCAGATCAGGTACTAGACAGGGCTGCCCACTATCACCATTACTATTCAACATGGTGTTGGAAGTTCTTGCCATAGCAATCAGGCAGGAGCAAGGAATTAAAGGGATACAGATTGGAAGAGAAGAAGTCAAACTCTTCTTATTTGCAGATGACATGATAATATATGTGGAAAAACCTAAGGAATCCAGCAAGAAGCTTTTAGAAATCATCAGGCAATAGAGTAAGGTGTAAGGCTATAAAATTAACATTCAAAAGTCAGTGGCATTCCTCTACGCAAACACTAAGTTAGAAGAAATTGAAATCCATACATCAATTCCTTTTACTATAGCAACAAAAACAATAAAATATCTAGGAGTAAACATAACCAAAGAAGTGAAAGACTTGTATATTGAAAATTATGAGTCACTACTCAAAGAAATTGAAAAAGACACAAAGAAGTGGAAAGATATTCCATGTTCATGGGTTGGAAGAATTAACATCATCAAAATGAATATATTACCCAGAGCCATCTACAAATTTAATGCTATCCCCATCAAGATCCCAAGCACATTTTTTGGAGAATAGAAAAAATGCTACAAATGTTTATCTGGAACCAGAAAAGAACTATAATTGCCAAAACAATCTTGAGAAAAAAGAACAGAACTGGAGGCCTCACACCCCTAGATCTCAAACTGTATTATAGGGCCATTGTCATCAAAACTGCTGGTACTGGAACATAAATAGACACACTGACCAGTGGAATAGAATTAAGAGCCCTGAAGTGAGCCACCATATCTATGGACATCTAATCTTTGACAAAGGGGCCCAGACTATTCAATGGGGAAAGCAGAGTCTCTTCAACAAATGGTGTTGGAAACAATGGGTTGAAACATGCAGAAGAATGAAACTGAATCATTGTATTTCAACAAATACAAAATTAAATTCCAAGTGGGTCAAGGACTTGGATGTTAGACCACAAACTATCAAATACTTAGAGGAAAGTATTGGCAGAACTCTTTTCCACATAAATTTTAAAGACATTTTCAATGAAATGAATCCAATAACAAAGAAGACTAAGGCAAGTATAAACCTATGGGACTACATCAAATTAAAAAGCTTCTTCACAGCAAAAGAAACCACTACCCATACCAAGAGACCCCTCATAGAATCGGAGAAGATCTTTACATGCCATACATCAGATAAGAGTTTAATAACCAATGTATATAAAGAGCTTTCTAGACTCAACAACAAGACAACAAATAACCCCATCCAAAAATAGGGGGAGGACTTGGACAGAATATTCACCACAGAAGAGATCCAAAAGGCTGAGAAACACATGAAAAAATGCTCCAAGTCTCTGATTGTCAGAGAAATGCAAATCAAGACAACAATGAGATACCACTTCACTCCTGTGAGAATGTCATTCATCAAAAAAGGTAACAGCAGCAAATGCTGGAGAGGGTGTGGTGTCAAAGGAACCCTCCTGCACTGCTGGTGGGAATGTCAATTGGTCCAACCTCTGTGGAGAATAGTCTGGAGAACTCTCAATAAATGGATCTTCCCTATGATCCTGCAATTCCTCTCCTGGGGATATATCCTAAGGAACCCAACACATCCATCCAAAAAGATCTCTGTACACATATGTTCTTGGCAGAACAATTTGTAATAGCCAAAACCTGGAAGCAACCCGGTTGTCCAACAACAGATGAGTGGCTGAGCAAGTTGTGGTATATATACACAATGGAATACTACTCAGCTGTAAAAAATGGTGACTTCACTGTTTTCAGCCGATCTTAATGGACCTTGAAAAAATCATGTTGAGTGAAATAAGCCAGAAACAGAAGGATGAATATGGGATGATCTCACTCTCAGGCAGAAGTTGAAAAAGAAGGTCATAAAAGAAAACAGAAGTAGAACCTGAAATGGAATTGGCGTATTGCACCAAATTAATAGACTCTGGGGTGGGTGGGTGGGTGGGGAGAATACAGGTCCATGAATGATGATAAATTACATAGTGGGGGTTTTATTGTTCAATGGGAAACCGGGTAATGTTATGCATGTACAAACTATTGTATTTACTGTTGAATGTAAAACAATAATTCCCCAATAAAGAAATCTTTTTTTTTTTAAAAAAAAGAAAGAATGGAAGGAAGGCAGGAAGGAAAGAAGGGAGGGAGGGAGGGAGAGAGGGAGGGAATCAGAGTATCTGATCACTCTGACATTTGTAGTGCTGGGGCTCAAGCCTGAGACCTCCAATTTGCAAGTTCTGTGCTTCACCACTGTAATACCCCCCTGGCTGTCCCAGATCAGATTTCTGGTCCAAATATTTTTGTGGGAGGCTGGGAGATAACTTACTGGGTAAAGCATGCACTTTAGCATGCGTGTGGCCTTGGATTCAATTCTTGGCACCTCATGGGAGAATCATGGGGTTGGAGATGGGGGTCCATGGATGTGGAAAATGCAGTAGCCTCTCCCACACACACACCCCCTTCTCTCTCTCCCATCCCCTAAAACTCCAGAATAGCTGGTCTAAGAATTGTAATATTGAGCATCTATGAGGCCCCAGTGTCATATTAAAAACATTAAACACACACACACACACAAAAAAAAAACAGGCAAACTCTAAGACATGTGACAAGTTTGGTGGTTATCTTTGGGATGTGGGATGGTGGCATCACAGAATTTGCTGTGGAACTGTAGTCTGTCCGTGGTTGTACATGTCCACGGGTGTGCGTGGGTGCAAGTCTGTGGGTGGGCATGTGCGGGCACTGAAACCATCAAGGAGATAACATGGATATTCTGGAGAACAGAGGAGATTGAAGATTGGTGTGTGTTCATCTGTGGGTGTCCGTGTGTGTGGGTATGCGTAGGTGTGGTTAAGCGTAGGTGTGTGTCCATGTGGGTGTGTGTTGTGTAGGATTGCGTGTGGGTAGGTGTGCACTAAAACCGTTAAGAAGAGAACATGGATACTCCAGAGAACAGGGGAGCCTGAAGATGGGTGTGCGTGTCTGTAGGTGTGGGTTAGATGCTCTGTAGTGCTATCACTATAATCACAGATAAAAAATTTTAAATAGGGAGTCGGGCAGTAGCTAACAGGTTAAGCGCACATGGTGTGCACGGCAAGGACCGGCATAAGGGTCCAGTTCGAGCCCGGTTCCCCACCTGCAGGGGAATCACTTCACAGGCGGTGAAGCAGGTCTGCAGGTGTTTGTCTTTCTCTCCCCCTCTCTGTCTTGCCCTCCTCTCTCCACTTCTCTCTGTCTTATCCAACAAAGACACAAATAACAATAATAACTACAACAATGAAACAACAAGGACAACAAAAGGGAATAAATAAATAAATAAATAAGAACCGGTGAAGCAGGTCTGCAGGTGTCTATCTTTCTCTCCCCCTCTCTGCCTTCCCCTCCTCTCTCTATTTCTCTCTGTCCTATCCAACAACGACCACATCAATAATAACAATAACAACTACAACAATAAAAACCAATGGCAACAAAATGGAAAATAAGTTTAAAAAATTAAAACATAAGAAATTAATAATAGTGGTCCGGGAGGTGGCACAGTGATTAAGCTTTGGACTCGCATGAGGTCCTGAGTTCGATCCCCGGCAGCATAAATGCCAGAGTCATATCTGGTTCTTTCTCTTCCTCCTATCTTCCTCATTAATAAATAAATAAAATCTTTAAAAAAAGAAATTAATAATAGGGAGTCAGGCGGTATTGCAGCGATTAAACTCACATGGCGCAAAGCGAAAGGACAAGCGTAAGGATCCCGGTTGGAGCCCCCGGCTCCCCACCTGCAGGGGAGTCCCTTCACAGGCGGTGAAGCATTTCTGCAGGTTTCTATTTTTCTCTCCCCTCTCTGTCGACCCCTCCTGTCTCCATTTCTCTCTGTCCTATCCAACAACGACAACATCAATAATAACAACAATAAAAATATCAAGGACAACAAAAGGGAAAATAAATAAATATAATAAAAAAGAAAACAATAATAATAATTTATGTCCAAATGTTTTATGAAACTTGAATTAACTCCATCATTACGAAAATAAAATGTTTCACATAGATTTAGAACTATTTTAATGCCATTGATATTATTTGGTTTGGAAAATTCATATAGCTAGAGAAGTTAGACAGATGGGTCAACTACTAAACCAGTGGTCTTGGTGCCTGAATCATTGTTAATTTCTTGCCTCTTACTATTTGTATTAGTTCCTTACAATATTTATCATCCATAATAATTCATTCATTTTATACCTTTTTTTTAGTTTCTAAAATCTTTATATTGCAAATTGTGAACTGCAAAAACATTATGTATTGAATTTATATGTCAAAAGGATATATTATTTGATTTATACGTATATCTATCTTTGTGCCCTTTAAAATTTTAATATGGTTTCACTGTGTGCAAGGGTACTTATAAATGTCATAATTAATCCAATCTGTTTGCATAGTCCAAGCAGTACCAGTAGCAAAATCTGACAATCTTTGGCCTGGACCATGGTGTCTTTCCTATAATCCTCACTTTCTCAAGTCCCACAGTGATGTTCTAGTTCAGTCTCTCCGTGTTGTCATTAGAAAACAGAAGGAATCACAGGGTTTATCTTTTTTTTTTTTTTTTCTGGCTGGAGTATGTAACAAGGTCATTTCAAAACTCCAGGGACACTTATATGAGTTGCCATACTTCCTCTATGCATACACATTCCTGGTTTGTGAGTTCTGTAATATTTTTTAAATAGAAAAAACAGTTTCAGACAGTGATGTGGGAGGTGGTGCAGTGATAAAGCTTTGAAGCATGAGGTTCTGAGTTCAGTCCCCGGCAGCACATGTGCCAGATTGATGTTTGGTTCTCTCTCTCTTCTCATATCTTTCTCATTAATAAATAAATAAAATCTTAAAAAAAAAAAAAAAACAATTTCAAACAGAACACCTGGGTCATCTCTCACTCATCTAGAAAGCTTAAAAGGGAGTCTCTCATCTCTGCAGACTGTATCTTCACACGCCTGTACTGGGCACAGCCTTGGTGGTAAAGCCCCTGCTGGCCCAGTGCAGATTTTTTTTTCTTGCCCATAAATGAAAAACTAACTTTCCCCAAGACATGCCTGCCAGATTGGCTTCCTTGCTAAAAGATTTGGATTCGATGAATTACGTATGGTGTATTCTAAAATAAACTCTCACCTGAAACAGAGTTTTTCATGTCAGGTACATTTGGCAGGGATGGAGATAGATAATATAATGGTTATGCAAAGAGGCTCTCATGCCTGAGGCTCCAAGGTTCTAGGTTCAATCCCCTGTACCACCACAAGCTAGAGCTGAGCAATACTCTGGTACAAAAATAAATAAATAAATTAGGCGCAGTTTCTTTTTCTTTTCTTTATCAGTGTTTTAAAATATTTATTTATTACTGGATACAGACAGAAATTAAAAGGGAAGAAGGAGGGAGAGAGGGAAAGAAACATATGCAGCCCTGCTTTACCACCCGTGAAGCTTTTCCCCTGTAGGTGGGGAACAGGCCTGAACCTGGATCCTTGTGCACTCTAATGTTTGCACTTAGCCAGGTGTGCCATTGCACAGCCCTTCGATTCCTTTTCCTCCCACCCCCAAACTTCTCAGCTGTGCCTTATGGTATAGGTGATCGAACCTGGAACTTTGGGACCTCAGGCAGCAAAGTTGTTTACATCACCATTATGCTCTCTCCCTAGCACTGGATGAGATTATTTGAACACATACACTGAGACAAATGGTTTAGAACTTGATCAGTCTTTGTTAGTCTACGGTATTATCTTAGTTTTTAAATTAAGGTTTTCAACAAAATTTAATATTTGGTGGGCAGAGGTAAATAGCATAATGGTGATGCACACAGACTGTCATGCCTGAGGCTCCGAAGTTCCAGGTTCAATCCCCATGCATCACCATAAGCCAGAACTGAATAGTGTTCTGGTGAAAAAAAAAAACAAAAAACACTAAAATTTAATATTTGGATTTGGAATAGTTAAGGCTTTTTATATCTTTCTCCTATCAGAATAGTTTAAATACATGCTATTAGTGAATTAAATTAGCTGCCATGTTTCTTTTTTCTTCAAACTGTACTACAGTGTATTACAGGAAACAAAATATGGGGAAATGGATTTTTTTATTGTTTTTTTGTTTGTTTGTTTGTTTGTTTTGCCTCCAGTGTTATCACGGGGGCTCGGTGCCTGCACTATGAATTCACTGCTCCTGGAGGCCATTCTTTTTCTTTTGTTGCCCTTGCTGTTTAGCAATGTTGTTGTTACTATTATTGTTGTTATTTTCATTGTTGTTGGATAGGACAGAGAGAAATGGAGAGAGGAGGGGAAGACAGAGAGGAGGAGAGAAAGATAAGACACCTGCAGACCTGCTTCACCACTCATGAAACAACCACCCAGCAGGTGGGGATCCGGTGGCTCGAACCAGGATTCTTATGCTGATCCTTGCGCTTTGTGCCATGTGCGCTTAACCCGCTGTGCTGCACTCTTCAACTCTGGGTTATGGTGATACGATGGATGGAACCTGGGACCATTCTTGCCTCAGCTATGAAAGTCATTTTGCATAACCATTATGCTATCTCCCCAGCCTAGAAAAATGAATAATTAATGTGATGTGTCTAGTGACAAAGTACCCATGTCACATCAGAGGGAAATTGAAAAAAAGTATTTGACTAAAAACCTGAGAAGTTATAAAATTCAACTAGGATAATTCAGGACAGTAGAAAAAAAAATCTGACGTGCTTTTAAAATACAGTGTAGATGGAGCTAGAAGACTGAAGGCCTGTGACAAGCCCCACTTGCTCATATCACTGACAGTGGCACTTCCATTAGGCCCTGAAGATGTTGAGAAAGCCCAGCTCAGTGGTGCTGGACATTATGGTGGGAACACTGATGATATCTCAGTTGAGATCAATATTTCATTTTTTTAATGGAATGCTTCATGAGTTTGCCATGATCCTTATCAGGAGCCATGTGAACCATCTCTGCTTTATTCAGTTTTAGTACAAGTGTTACTGAGGTGAGCATGGAAGTTAACATTTGTTTTACTCCGAGAGCAACACTTAGCTCTTGTTCTTCAGGCTGAACCTGAAAACGTATGTCCCAGGCATGAAAGGCTTCCACATAATCCCTGTGCCCGTTCTCTGGCCCTGAAGTCAACATTTTATATTCATTCCTTTGATCTCGGAGGATTCTTCAAAAAATCACTTGTGACTTATTGCTACTATATTTTAATAGTGTGATTTCATATGTATATTGCCTCCAAGGTTATTGCTGGGGCTCAGTGCCTGCACTGCAAATCCACTGCTCCTGGGGGCTATTTTTTCCCTTTTGTTGCCCGTGTTATCATTGTTGTTGTTATTATTGTTGTTGTTATTGCTGCTGTTGTTGCATAGGACAGAGAGAAATTGAGAGAGGAGGGGAAGACAGAAAGGAGGACAGAAAGACAGACACCTGCAGATCTGCTTCACTGCCTGTGTAGCGACCCCTGCTGCAGGTGGGGAGTCAGTGCTCAAACTGGGATCCTTATGCCAGTCCTTGTACTTCGCACCAAGGTGATTTCATATTTTTAAAGCAGATAGGTTTGTTATTAATGTTTTTTGTTTTTTGATGAGGACTGGTTTTACCGAATTATCCTCAATCAAATGTGGAAAAACAAAACAAAGCAAATAAACAACAACAACAAAAAGAAAACTTTTTACTGTGACCTGGAAGTAACACTGGATAGTGTTCCATCTTCTTTGTATTGCATGTGTAAGAGTGATTCTCTAGTTCTCTCTCCTTCTTGCTTACATTAATAAATGATGAATATTCCTACGTTGAATCCTCAGCACCATCATAAGCCAGAACTGAACAGTGTTTTGGTTAAATTTTTTTTCATTAAAAACAACTTTAAAAAATAATAAATGGTGGTCTGGGTGGTGATGCAGTGATAAAGCTTTGGACTCTGAAGCATGAGGTCCTGAGTTTGATCCCCAGCAGCACATGTGCAATATCTCATTCTTTCTATCTCCTCCTATCTTTCTCATTAATAAATAAATAATAAAATCTTTAAAAAAAATAAATGATGAATAACTACTAAAAGAGTTAACATTACAAACCTACTTCTTTCTTTTGCTTTAGTTGATTCTTTTGCTTTAGTTGATTAAAAATCACATCAAGTATTAAATGAGAAATTGAGAGAAAGTCACAATTCCTTTTGTGCTGGGTGGTGGTGTACCTTGTTGAGATCACATGTAGCAATGCATAGGGACTTGAGTTCGAGCCTCCACTCCCCCCCTGCACTGGAAAAGCTTCATGAGTGGTGAATCAGTGCTACAGGTTTCATTCTATCTCTCTTCCTCTCTATCTCCCCTTCCTTCACACTTTCTGGCTATCTCTATCCAATAAGTATATAAAGATAACTTAAAAGATAAAAAAAATATTCCTTTATAAACCTTAATAACCATACACTGAGGTTATTACTGTTATTTGTTTGGTAGTGTTGAGGATAGAGCCAGGGAGCTCAGAACTTAGGCAAGAAAATCTTTGTAACTACTATGCTATATTCCCAGAATAAATAATAGAAGAACTAACTTGAGCTATCTTTGATTGGGCCATGGGTGTGCCCAGATGAACACAACACTTCCAAGAGTGAGGTTATGAGTCCAGTCCTCATTACCTCATGTCCTGAATTCTGAATCTCCATATCCATCTCCCACTCTTTCTCCCTCCCTTCTGTAATTAAATCTTTAAATAAAGTTGAGAGCTACACACCCATCTAACTTAGATTTATATTAAAACTCATCTTAATACTTTTGCTACTTAAAATGCAAAATAAAATGCAAATGTCTAACTCACTGGAGTTTAGAGGCATATGCATTGAAAAAAGCTGAGTAATAGTTTAAGTACAATTATATAGACACAGAGGCTCTCTAGCCAGTTTGGAGGCCATGGTTTGTGATGACTTTGAATAGCTTGAAATACTTGAATTGTCTGGATAGTGGCCTCTGGGAGGTTAGCACAAGAAAGACAGATGTAGTTACAGCCTTGTCTTTCTAGAAGTGTTTGTTTGTTTTGTTTTTGTTAGATTTTTGTTGTTGTTGTTCTTTAAATGAGGGAATCTTCCAATTATAGCTTTTAGATTTTTCAATATGGATAGACTGAGCTTCCACTAAATTGAATTCTGGCTCTTGTTTAATTGAGTCTCCTAAATTCACTCAAACCACATGTTTCAATAATAAAAAGGACACACCAAGTTGTATGTGGAAGCAAATGACACTGACAGAGGAAACCTGGATATAAAAAATGATCAGGTGTACAGAACTACTTTGGAAGATCTCGAGACCACTCTGAAGACTGAAAGACTATAAGAAGAGCTCATTTGGATCAAGCTAGACATTCTGGGAAGAAAACAAATTCTCCACACAGGTTCATTGTTTCTGTTGTCCTAATAAAAGTGCTGTTCAGGGGCACTGAGGGGATTAAGGCTTTCATCTGTTGTTGGGCACCAGGATTGCTTCCAGGTTTGAGCTATTACTAATTGTGCTGCTACAAACATAGCTACATGTATCTTTTTAGATGGCTTTGATTGAATCCTTAGGATATAGCCCTAAGAGAGGAATTACTGGGTCATAAGGAAAGTCAGCTTCAAGACCGGCTAAGGTTCTCCAGACTGCTCTCCACAAGGGTTCAACCAATTTACCTTCCCTACAGCAGGGCTTGGGGTTTCCTTTGTGCCCACAACCTCTCCAGCATCTGTTGATGCTGTGGATTTTTGATGAATGAGCTTCTCACAGGGATAAGGTGGTATTTCATGGTTATCTTTATTTGCGTTACTCTGACAATCAGTGATCTGGAGCAAATTTTCATATGTCTGTTGGTCTTTTGTCTTTCTTCTGTAGTGAATTATCTGATGTTATGCTCCCTCCACTTTTGGATTGGGTCATTTGCTATTTAGAAGCTGACATTAGTGAACTCTTTATATATTTTGGATAGTAGCCTCTTGTCTGATGTATATCTTGTAAAGATCTTTGCTCATCCTATGAGGGGTCTCTTTGCTTGGGTGATGGTTTCTTTTACCGTGCAAAAGCTTTTCAATTTGATGCAGTCCCATTGATTTGCTTTTGAGTTTGTCTTCCTTGCAATTGGGTTTGAATTATTACAGATGCCCTTGAGGTTTAGATGGGAAGTGGTCTGCCAATATTTTCCTTTAAGTATTTGATAGTTTCTGCTCACCATCCAGGGCCGTGATTCATTTGGAGTTGACTTTTGTTTCTGGTGAGATAAAGTGGTTCAGTTTCATTCTGCATATTTCAACCCAGTTAAGGCTACAGTGAGATTATGTAGATCTCTCTCTCTCTCTCTCTTATCTATGCTGATTACACATTTATTCAACAAGAAGAAACTGTGCTCTAAGTGCCTTCACGAAGACTCAGTCTGATCATCAGGCCAAAATGTCATGGAATGTGGAAAATAACACAGACACACAACAGCACATTGTCCATCTCAGCTATAGATAATATCAAATTGACCTTGAGTTTATCATTTAAGTGGGAACATGTGTATTGGTCTCAGGTAATAACATGTTGATTCCCTGACATAGGCATTTTAAGCTTATATATCATCTCTGTTTATCAAATTCAAATGATTGTAGCATTGGACCGACTATACCTGGGCACCTGAGACATGACTGGAAAGGTCTTTGTGCCTTCAGGATTGTGGTGTGGAGAAGCATCATGAAGACTACCCTAGAAGCTGATGGTCTCATAAAGGCTAGGGTAGGCCACCTGCACAAGGTCCTCAGGTTTCTAAGCCCACAAGATTGTGTAGATCTCCATAGCTGCAGGGAGACCTAATCATATCATATGCTATCCCAGAAAGTAATGTGTTAAGGGGCATTGAGGGGATTAAGGAGAAATGCAAAGGTGTATTATGTAAATCTCCTTAGCTATAGAGAGGCCTGATCCCATAAAGGGGAATGAATCCCTCCCACAACCAAGGTCATAGTCCTCTCAGTCTCAAGCTAGCCACACACACACCCTGATGCTGAGCCAATAGCTAGCTACTGAAGGTGGGTGTCAAGCTCCACCCACTGGTTACACATAAATACTCTGGTGACATCCAAAGAGAGCACACTTCAGTTCCAGACTGCCTCATCACTCCAGACTGTGGAACACAGCTCAGGAGCCTGCCAGAGACCTGCCTTGAAGAGAGAAGACTCACCAGCCCAGGCAAGGAGGCTGTGGAAACTTTGGGCTCCCATCCTTTCCCCAGGACTCTAGGGTGTCCAGGGTGTACATTCCCACTGGAGATTTCATATACCAAAGCTCATTTGTTTTCCTCAGACCTAGTCCCATCGTGTGTAGTTGATGTGGGTGGAAATGGCTCCAGGGTGTAGATTAGTGTGGAAGATTTCACTTAGCCTCTGAGGATCAAGTACCAGAGCTCATTTACTTTCCTCAGACCTAGTCCCATCTTGTGTAGTTGGTATGTGCAGAGATGGCTTGAGAGGAGAAGAGAAGCTTCACTGATTCCCTCAAGTGGAGAGTGAGCAGGCTGAAACAAACCCAAAGCCTTTTTATATCTTTGATCTCTCTCCTTCAGGTGCAGTGGCTACTTTGGAGGACTGACTGCCTGCAATCAAATCCCTAAACTGAACTTAATATTCTAGCAGCTATCTGAGGCAGCAAACTAACTGAAACAGAGCTTCAGGTGTTGAGTACAAATCTTGGCCACCAACTTCTGTACTTGGGGCCACTGTGATTGTAGTTCAGTAGTAGCTGTGCTTCCATCCCAGGGGTACTGAGCAAAGAGGCCTGATGCTGCCTCTTGCCACTCAAGTGAAACCTCAGACCCAAAGTTGCTGAAGAAAAGCAGCGTGTCCTTCTCACCCAATGGAGGCATCTGGAGTCCTGTCAGCCATGCAAGCAGAATTCAACTGCCCCATCTGCTTGACCTGTATGAAAGAACCTGCCACCATTGAGTGTGGGCACAGCTTCTGTTATTCCTGCATCCAACAGTGCTGGGAGGGTCCTCAGGATACTTTCTCTTGCCCTGTGTGCCGGCACCTATGTCAGAAGAGGCACTGGACTGCCAACAGGAAGCTGGCAAATATAGTGGATTTCATTCAGCTCATGGACAACGGAAGCAAGGAGGTGAGTCCACAAGAGGAGAGCCTGTGTGAGAGGCACAGCCAGGTGCTGAGTCTCTTCTGTGAGGATGACTTGGAGGTGCTCTGTCCTGACTGTGTTGAGCCCCATGACCAACAGAGACACCATGTAAGGTCTCTGGAGGAGGCTGCTTCTTATTACAGACACAAGACAAATGATTCCATCACACTCTTGAGAGAGGACTTACAGAAATTACAGAAAGTGGAAGAGAGGGAAGACAGAAAGTTCCAGGAGTTGAGAGACCAAATATTTAAACATATTTAAAATATTTAAAAATTAAATAATATTAATTAAATAATATTAAATAATAATATTAAATAAATAATATTAAATAAATATATTTAAATATATATTAAATAAATAATATTAAATAATATTAATTAAATAATATTAAAAATATTTAAACCAAATATTTGGACTGGGAGCTGGGGCAGATTTCCTTCTACAACTTGAGTGACAACTCCCACCTCCATTCTTTCCAGGAGACATTTTCCCACTCACTGAAGCCTTATTTCTGTGTGGGACCAGATCCCATTCCTCTCTCCCTCTGTGGACTAGCTGATCTTTAGAATGCTGTACAATCGGTTTGGATTCTTGTTCTGAATTTTTTAAATATCTCATCTAGAAAAACTGCCTGTATGAAAACTTACAACTCTGTACAGGAAAATTGCTCATGCTGACACCTACATTCTATCACATCATGCTTAGTGCTAATAAAAGTTAAAATTTATGTGTTATGCATGTACAAACTATTGCATTTTACTGTGGACTGTAAACCCTTTATCCTCCAATCAATCAATAAAAAACAATTAAAATTCATGTAATCATGCAGTAAATTTTTGTTGTTCTTTTTATCTTCCTTTTAAAAAAAACTATTTATTAATGAGGTAGATAGGAGGAGAGAGAGAAAGAACCAGCCATCCCTCTGGTACATGTGTTGCTGGGACATCATAACTTTGAATCCAAAGCTTTATTGACTGCACCACATCCTGTACCACAGTTTTCCCTTTTCTTCATTGTGACTAGTGCTGTATGTAAACTTTTATAACAATGAGGTGCTTACAGCCTCTCAGCAGGCAAAGTGGAGAAACCCCTTGCCTCATCAGCACTGGCTCCTGAGTTTGGGCCCCACCATTGCTTGGATGAGTCTGGTTCTCCAGTTCATCTCCCTTAGTGAATAAAATAAACTGGAAGGGAAAGAAATTAAAGGTATGTTAGATATGCTCGGATGTGAGTATGAAAAATTGCAATTCTATGACTAGAGTGGTTCTCATGTATCCTACACACTCCTCCTTTCTACACCTGTTCCTGATTTGTACATAACTTGTATCTTTCATGTTAGAGCAAAGTGAATATTTCACACACAGCTCTGAGGGGGTCTCTCCTACCGCTCTATGGTTTTGGAGGGATGGCGGACCTCCCCAGATTAGCACTTCAGATGATAATACTGGGCACGACCTTGTTCAGGCCAAGGGCTTGTTTGTTGTTCCTGATAGAATCAAATAAGAATTTTTTCCCAGGGATTGGGAGATAACAGAGAGGTTTTGCAAGGAAATTTTCATGGCTACAGCTCCAATGGCCCATTCCCTTTTTCTCTTTACTTTCTTTGTGTGTGTGTGTGTGTGTGTGTGTGTGTGTGTGTGTGTGTGTGTGTGTGTCTGAGTTGTCTTTGTGTGTCTGTGTGTGTATGTGTAATTTAATAGTGAACATGCATATTGTGAGAGAAGAGGGTACAGTTCCCACCACCAGAATTTCCATATTCCATCCCCTTTATTGGAATATTCCCTATTTTTATCCCTCTGGGATTATGGGCCAAACATCTTTATGTGGTGCAGAAGGTGGAAGGTCTGGTTTCTGAAATTGCTTCCTTAATGGACATGGATCCATACCCCAGCAAGGCCCATTTCGATCCCCACTGAGAGTATGAGCCATAGCTGAGAAGTGCTCTGGTGAAAAGTAAAAATATAGTGGTCTGGGAGGTGGAACAGTGGATAAAGAATTAGATTCTTAAGCATGAGGTCCTGAGTTCTTTCTCTTCTCCTCCTCTCTTTCTCATGAATACATAAGTACATTTTAAAAAGTAAAAATATAGATAATAAGTAAATAATTTACATTAAAGGGTAGAGATAGGTAGCATAATGGTTATGCAGAGAATCTCATACCTGACACTCCAAGGTTTCAAGTTCTATCTTCCACACCACCATAAGCTAGTTCTCCGACTTAGAAAAAGAAGGTGAACAAGAATTTGTTTTTAACACACACATGTCAGTTCACATTCCATGGTAAGCAATTTAGTTTTTGTGGACTACCTATTGTGTATCCTCAAATAAGCTCTTACTTGAATGTGACGTGAAGTCAACAGTCAATTATTACATAGCATAATTTGGGCACATAGAGGTGATACATAAGTTCATTCGTCATTTCTTTTTCTTTATTGTGTATTTATTCTTGTCATCAGCATTCTCTCTGGGGGTCCGGAACTGCCCTAGAAATCTGCCATTCCTACAGTAGGTGATGCAAGAGTGGGCATTTCTCTGTACTTTTCACACCTTCACTCAAAGCAAACTCAAAGAGAAGCAGACACTGCTGATGAAGGGATATTGCACAGCTTCAATTTGGGTCAGACGGCTAAATTACCTGAATGCTAGTCTATTTCTTTCCTTTACAACTTATTCTTGGTAAGTGGATTAACAAGAGTCATAAGTCACTCCATATCACATTTCAGCCTGTCAGGACTCATAAAAGCAAACCCCCACCCCCTAACACACACACACACACACACACACACCACTTCGGCCCCTTGAAATGATATGTCCTTGTAGGGAGAATGAAAAGGAAATATTTGAGAGACCTAGACACAAGGAGTTGCAGAGCAGTGACATCCTTTCCTCAGCTTCCTTGTATTTATACTATTTACCCAGAGTGCTGTGAGCCCTAGCCAGTGGTAGCACTGGGCATTGGAGCAGCAGCCTCTGGAGGCTCAGGCATGATGTTCCATGGGGTGACCCATGGTATCATCACCCAACTCATTGACAATATTGATTACTAGTATTAAGAGATCTTGCTGTTGGAAAATTCTGAGGTTAAATTTAGGAAAATGCAAAGATATTTCTTTCTTTTTCTTTCTTTATTTATAAAAAAGAGACATTAACAAAACCATAGGATAAGAGGGGTAGAACTTCACACAATTCCCACTACCAGCTCTCTGTATCCCATCCCCTCCCCTGATAGCTTTCCCATTCTTTATCCCTCTGGGAGTATGAATCCAAGGTCATTGGGAGATGCACAAAGTGGAAGATCTGGCTTCTGTAATTGCTTCCCTGAGGAACATGGGCTTGGGAGTTTGACCCATACTCCCAGCCTGCCTCTCTCTTTCTTTCCCTAGTGGGGTGGGGCTCTGGGGAAGTGGAGCTCTAGGATACATCGGTGGGGTCCTCTGTCTAGGGAAGTCTGCTCAGCATCATACTAGCATCTGGAACCTGGTGGCTGAAAAGAGAGTTACCATACAAAGCCAAACAAATTATTGAACAATCAAGGACCTAAAGGCTAGAATAGTGCAGATGAAATGTTGGGGGATCCTCCATTTTGTAGACATTTAGTAGGCATATTGTATTTATATTCCAAAGTGCCTGTGGCTATACTAGTTTTTTGTTGTTGTTGTTGTTTTTTAATTTATTTCTTTATTGGGGAATTAATGTTTTACATTCAACAGTAAATACAATAGTTTTTACATGCATAACATTCCCCAGTTTCCCATATAACAGTACAACCCCTACTAGGTCCTCTGTCATCCTTCTTGGACCTGTATTCTCCCCACCCAGCCACCCCCACCCAAGAGTCTTTTACTTTGGTGAGATAAGCCAATTCCATTTCAGGTTCTATTTGTGTTTTTGTTTTTTTTTTTCTGCTGATCTTGTTTTTCAAAAAAAAGAAGACATACTGGGAGTTGGGTGGTAGCACAGTGATATAAGTGCACATGACAAAGTGCAAAGTTCAAGGACTGGCTCATGGCTGGTTTGAGCCCCCTGCTTCCTATTTGCAGGGAGTGGGGGTGGGGGAGATAGCATAATGGTTATGCAAAGTGACTGTCATGCCTGAGGCTCCCAGCATGTCTTCTAATAGCAAACTCCATTAGTTCTTGTATGCCTGGTACTGTTTTATTTATACCAGAACACTGCTTAGCTCTGGTTTATGGTAGTATGTGGAAACTGAACATGAGACTTTTGACACTCAGGCATGAGAGTCTGTTTGCATAACCATTATCCTACCTACCCCTGCCCTATATATTTATTTTGCCTCCAGGGTTATCACTGAGGCTCAGTCTTCTTGTTTACCCTTCTTCCATAGCCAGTCAACAGCATCAGGTTGAGCCTGATGTAAAGTTTCGAGACCTCCTTTGAATCTGGAGAGGTGGCAGTCATTGACTATGTGGGTCATATTCTGTCTGTAGCCGCAGGGGCAGTTCGGGTCGTCTCTGGCTCCCCAGCAGCCTCTCAAGGAGTTTGTAACACACAGAAAGGAGAGAAATTGGTCTATAGCTGGCGGCCAGTGTTGGGTCTTCCTTTGGTTTCAAAACCGCTATTACCTTCGCACGACACCAAACTTTGGGCATAGACTCAGATTCCAAGATGTGGGACAGGAATGAAGCGAGCCACTTCTTTGCCGCGGGACCCAGGTTAAGAATGAGTTCTGGGGTGATGTTATCATAGCCAGCAGCTGTTCCCGGTTTAACCCTCTTCAAAGCGTCTTCCAGTTCAGACAGTGTAAAGGGAGAGAGTTTTGGAGATGGACAAGATAACCAGAAGTGGGATGACCACTCATGGGAAATTTCTCTTTTCCAGACTGGGTCAATTTTAGCACATCCAACTTGAGTTAGGTGACTGGCCACTGAGTTTGGAGATACGGGAGGATGGGAGACGGGAGGGGGTTGGCTACCGGCACTCAATCTGTGAAGAAGCTTCCAGGCCTTCCTACTTGAGTGGGTGAAGTTCAGGCTTTCCGTGAGTTGTTGCCAGCAGGCTTGGCATGCTGCATCCAGGGAGGCAATGAGATGGTTAGCCACATCTGGGTCGCCCGACTCATCATACTGCTTTAGTAGTTGCTCGCATTCAGCATCAAGACAAGGTGTATAGTTAGCACATCTCCCACGAGGAATGGCTTGGGAAGCTGCTTTGAAGATGGCTTGGCGGAAGCGTCTATAGGAATCTTCAGAGGGGATAGAGTTAATTGGAATTGCAGGAATAGATTTGTTGGTAAGATCACTGAACAGACGCCAGTTTGCTTTCCGAAAATTCCATCTTATATTCTCCGAGCACAGAATCAGTGAGAGCTGGAGACCAATGTGGATGATAGCTGGGCAGTGATGACTGTGCGGGAAGATCTTGAGAACTTGTCTCGTAGCGGGAAAGGCTTGGCCGTTGACTGTGCTAATCCAGCACAGGTCAGGTGACGAGTCTTTATTCCATCTAGCACTGTGAAAAGAGCCTGGCTGTTTGGGACTGTATAATAGGGAGAGGTTATTCGCTGAAGCCCAGTTGGCTAAGATAGAGCCGTCAGCACCAGTGGAGGAATATCCCCAGTCTTGGTGATGACTATTAAAGTCTCCAGCGTAAACAGCTGGGTGATTTGGGCTAGGCAGGACCTCATTATCCCATGAGGCACTGGGAGGCTTATATACGTTGACGAGCTGAATAGTTCCAATAGTAATGGAGTCGTAGAAGGTCGAAGAGGCCGTATGGTAAACATCCGCAAGACACGATTTGGCATAGATGGCTCGGCCATGTTTAGGATGGAGATTATAGCATATTAAATCGAATCCACTGATGGTGAATCGAGCAGCTTCATCGACTGCTATATGTGTTTCTTGTAGGTAGATAACATCTGCCTGATGCTGCATCGCCAATTGACCAATAAGAACGCGTTTGGCAAAGGACAGCCCCTCAACATTAAGTTGGAGGACTCGAAGAGCAGGACCAACAGCTTGAAAGCTGTCAGGAGCTGCTTGTTGCTGGCTTTGAAAGTGACTGGGATCCATGTGGATTCAGTCGGCTAGGAAGGATCCTCAGTTTCCCCAATGAATGGGTACTCATGAGATGCACCACGGGAAGGTCGATCCAATGCAGGTTCAGTGCCTGCATTACAAATCCACTGCTCCTGGAGGCCTTTTTTTTTTTTTTTCAATTTTGTTGCCCTTGTTATTCCTATTGTTGTTGGATAGATCAAAGAGAAATTGAGTTAAGATAGGAAGACAGAGAATGGGAGATAAAGATAGACACCTGCAGACCTGCACTCCTTGTGAAATGACCCCCTGCAGAAGGGGATCCAGGGGCTCAAACTGTGATCCTTATGTATGCCAGTCCTTGCACTTTGTGCCATGTGTGCTTAACCTACTGCTCTAACACCCAGCCCTCTTCCCTGTCTATTTGTAAAAAAAAAAAAAAGGTCCTTGATAGTTTCACAGTGATGTGTCTTAGTGAAAGTCTAGGGTTTAACAGTTTAGAAGTTTTATTTTCTTCTTGAACAACCACATTCTAGCCTTCTCCCAGACTTGGATGGAGGTCTGCTATTATATCATTTAATGTGGTTTCTGTTTCATTGTTTACTTCTTTCCTTCTGAAACCATTATCTTTTTCTTTTTCTTTTCCAATGATGTTTTTATTTTCTTGAAGAGTTTCCTAATTTTTCACAGATTTGTTCTCATCCTAAGAAGTCAAAGAGTGTGGCCAGTTCATCTTCGATTTCTGATGTTCTCCCTTTTGCATGAGTAAGCTGACTGACTTCCTTGCCTTGCTCTTTGAGACAGGAATGCATTCAGTGTCCTGCAAATCCTGTAACGCTAGTTTCAAGTTCTCCATTTTGGTATCAAGTGAATTTTGGCTTTTGCCTCAGGGTTACTGCTGGGATTGATGCTTGCACTACAAACCCACTGCTTGTGGAGACTTTTTTTTTCCAGACTTTCATTGCCCTTGTTGTTTATCATTGTTGGTGTTATTATTATTGTTGTTGGATAGGACTGAGATAAATTGAGAGAGGAGGTAGAGACAGAGAAGGAGAGAGAAAGATAAACACCTACAGACCTGCTTCACTACTTGTGAAGCAAACCACCTGCAGGTGGGGAGCCCAGAGCTGGAACCAGGATCCTTATGCAGGTCCATGCGCTTCACACTATGTGCGCTTAACCTACCGAATCCCAGGTATAAAGTAAATTTTTCAATAGATGAGTGGGTGAGCAAGTTGTGGTACATATACACAATGGAATACTACTCAGCTTTAAAAAATGGTGGCTTCACCGTTTTCAGCCGATTTTGGATGGACCTTGAAAAATTCATGTTATGTGAAATAAGTCAGAAACAGAAGGATGAATATGGGATGATCTCAGTCTCAGGCAGAAGTTGAAAAACAAGATCAGAAACGAAAACCAAGTAGAACCTGAAATGGAATTGGCATATCGCACCAAAGTAAAAGACTCTGGGGTGGGTGGGTGGGGAGAATACAGGTCCATGAAAGATGATAAATGGCATAGTGGGGGTTGTATTATTAAATGGGAAACTGGGGAATGTTATGCATGTACAAACTATTATATTTACTGTTGAATGTAAAACATTAATTCCCCAGTAAAGAAATTAAAAAAATAATAATAAAGTGAATTTTTGAAATTGTGGATTTATGTCTTAATCCATTTCTCCATTAAAAAGTTAATGTGGTCTGGGAGAGATGTGTGGTCTGGGAGGTGCTTTGAACTCTCAAGCATGAGGTTCCAAGTTTGATCCAACGCACCACATGTGCCAGAGTGATGTCTGGTTCTTTTTCTTTCCTCCTGTCTTTCTCATAAATAAATAAAATCTTAAAAAAAAAATTTAGGGAGCCGGGTGATAGCGCAGTGGGTTAAGCGCATGTGGCACAAAGCACAAGGACTGGAGTAAGGATCCAGGTTCCAGCCCCCGGCTCCCCACCTGCAGGGGAGTCGCTTCACAGGCGGTGAAGCAGGTCTGCAGGTGTCTGTCTTTCTCTCCCTCTCTTTGTCTTCCCCTCCTCTCTCCATTTCTCTCTGTCCTATCCAGCAACAATGACAACAACAATAATAACTGCAACAATAAAACAACAAGGGCGACAAGAGGAAATAAATAAATAAATAAATAAATAAAATTTTAGAGATGTGTGGTCTGGGAAGTGGCACAGTGGCTAGGCACTAAACTCTCAAGCATGAGGTCCTGAGCTCAATCCCAGGTAGCACATGTATCACAATAAATTAGCAAAAAAAAAAAAAATATATATATATATATATATAGGGAGCTTTGCATTTTTGCAAATTTCCTGTCAATGTGTTACCTAAGCTTTTTTCTCTGACAGCTCTTCTGTATTTGTATAACTAAATTTCTGTAGCTAATCTTGATTTTGAAGAACCAGCATTTTCAGAGTGTTGCCCAAGTTTTGATTTCTGTTGTTGGCCACAATTGGTTTTGGGTTCTGCTTTGTATGTAAGTTGTGAAGGGAAATCAGGAGCTGTGAAGTGATGTGATATCAAGGGTTCTGATGTTCTGTCTAAAAAAAAAGTCTTAGTCTGGGTGTGAACAGTGGTTGTGAGATACTGTGGAGCCTGCATCTTTTTTTTTTAAGATATTTTATGTATGTATGTATGTATTACCAGAGAGAGGGGGAGAGATCCCAGACTCATTCCTAAAAGTAGAAATCTTCTATGTGAAAGGGAGAATTTACAGAACATGCATAGGAATGAGTCCCTGTCTTTTAATGCTGTGCTGCATCCTCAGCTCAGTTTTATTGCAGTTTTAAACAGTTATATTTATTAACATTAGAGAGGAGAGAAAGAATCAGATCATTGCCCTGGCACAGTGATACTACGCATGCACTTGGCACCTTATCTTTTGAAGTTCCCTTAATGGTGATTTTATATGTGAATGAAAATGAAAGCTCCAAACTTACGCGTCACACCATCATTTATGAATGATTTCATTTTGTTCCTCTCATATGTGATCCTATGGCATAGAATCAGGACGTGAGGTCAGGGGTAGATAGCATAATGGTTATGCAAAGAAACTCTCATGCCTGAGGCTCCAAAGTCCTAGGTTCAATCCCCTGCCACCACAAGCCAGAGCTGAGCAGTGCTCTGGTTAAAAATATATAAATAAATAAAAATAAAAGCTAAAATAGAATCAGGAAGTCAACCACTAAAACATGTGCTCTGGCTTGTTCTGGTGCTGGGGATTGAACCTGGAAATTCAGAGCTTCAGGCATGAACATCATTTGCATAACCATCTTGCTATCTCCTCAGTCCCTGCAGTAATTATCTTTAAGTTAGGAAACATAGAGATTTTTTAATAGATACATTTATCTTAATTTTATTATGTTAATTAGAGACAGCCAGAAATTAAGAGAGGGAGGGAGAGAGAAACCTGCAACACTGCTTTACCACTCACAAAGCTTTCCCTCTGCAGGTGGGGACCTGGGGCTCAAACCCAAGTCCTTATGCATTGCAACACATACGTTTAATAATGTGTGCCACCACCAGGCCCCATAGTATATTCTTTTAAAATACATTTTTTAAATATTTGTTTATTCCCTTTTGTTGCCCTTCCTGTTTTATTGTTGTAGCTATTATTGATGTCTTTGTTGTTGGATAGGACAGAGAGAAATGGAGAGAGGAGGGGAAGATAGAGAGAGGGAGAGAAAGATAGACACCTGCAGACCTGCTTCACCGACTGTGAAGCATCCCCCACTTCAGGTGTGGAGCTGGGGCCTCCAACTGAGATCCTTTGTGCCATGTGAACTTAACCCACTGTGCTACTGCCCTACTCATTATTATTATTATTATTATTATTTTACCAGAGCACTCTTCAGCTCTGGCTTATGGTGGTTTGGGGAATGAACCTGTTACTTTAGAGTCTCAGGCATGAGAGTGTGTTATCCATTATGCTGTCTACCCCCGACACCCTTAGTATATTCTTATCTTCAGTCATGTTTAATTTTTTTCCTTGATACCAGACTCCTTTTACTAGGAAAAATTACTATGTTCTGGCATAATGGAAATTCATTTTGTCAGATTTTCATTGAAAAAAAAATGTTTCCTACTAGTTTTGAGAAAACATGGGATTTACTAAAATACTTACAGGCTTATAATTTACTCTTTGCCTTTTAATCCTGATATTCCATTTTTTATGGCTTATAAAATTCTTTGAATAAAGAGGCAAATTATTGTCTTACACACAGGAAAGGGGTGGAGAAAGGCAAAAGGGTGCTGGGAAGGTAGAAACTTCCTTAGCAACTGTTGGGAGGGTTTTAACTGGTGGGATTAATGATACACTGGATGCAGGGAGGGTCTTAAGAGATAGATCAAAGGAATGGAATGGGTGGGGATATTCCAGGTAGAAAAATGATTAGATGGGCCATAGTATCAGGAATGCAGGGTGGAGTAGGGGAGAGCTGGCTTAACAATTTCCCAACACTTTCTATTTAATAAGTAAATAAAAATATTTTTAAATAAAGTTTGTTTATAAGTGTCTATTGAACTCTTTTATAGGCATGTGTATTTAAACAAAACATTACTTTGTGCTAACTGTTGTAAACCACTGTTTACTGTTTTAAATAAAAGTTGGGCATTAACTGGATTGCTTCCTCTCTCCCGGTGTCTAGAGTCCAGGCACAACATCTAGCTTGTGGGGACTTTGCCATGCATAGAGAGATACCAAGTGGGAATGTAATTTTTAGAGCATGAAAAAGAAGGCTAAGGGAACTGCATTATAAGACACCAGATAAAGGACTATTATTCAAACGATTATCAGTTTGGTTAAAATGTTGTTACATTTTTTCTATCATTTTTGCTGCCCTTTTTTCCTGCTTAAATGTACAGTCATTTCATTATGTGCTTTGCTCCCTGATTGTGTATATATATATATATATATATATATATATATATATATATATAAAGAGAGAGTTAATCAATACTACTGATGCTTTTGTTCTATTGCTGGATTAAGTTATTTCCCAGTTACTGTCAGTAAACTATTGTAATAGCTTAGGACAGTGGTCAGTGTCAGTTTGTTTTGAGTTACTGTTTTCACTGTCTGATTATCAAAGCCCTAATAAAGAGACACAGAGGTTTCAATAACAACAAAAAAAAATGTATGAGTTGGGGGGGGTGATAGCATAATGGTTATGCAAACAGACTCTCATGCCTGAGGCTCCATTGAGTCCCAGGTTCAATCCCCCTCATCACCATAAACCAGAGCTGAGCAGTGCTCTGGTAAATTTTTAAAAAGTCTGTATGTACATTATTTACATATTTTTATTTTTACCCCAGGTTTATTTATGAAGTTTGAAGCCTACATAGCAGCTCTGTTGCTCCTGGCAACTAATTTAGTGTTCACTCTCAATGAGTAAATCTTCCAATTTTTATCTTTTTTTTTTTTTTTTAATCAGGATAGACTGAGTTTCTCTAAAGACGTTGATCTACATGGTTCTTCTTTGCTTAACTGACCCTCAGTTTATTCCACAAGTTGCTCCTGGAAGCAGATGAGGCTACCTCAGAACTGTAGGCAATTACGAAGAGTGCAGACTGTGAGAAGAACTGGGATTCAGTTAGACTTTCCTGGGGAGAAAATTTATTCACGTGGTCTGGGAGGTGGCACAGTGGATAAAGCACTGGATTTTCAAGCATGAGGTTCCCAGTAGTACATGTACCACAGTGATATCAGTCTGTTTCTTTCTGTCTCTCCTCCTATCTTTCTCATAAATAAATAAAATATTTATTAAAAAAGTAAAATTTATTCACTAAAATAACTTTCATTTTTACCTACAATCCCAGTAAAGGTGGGAATAAGGGTATTTGGGGGACTGAGGAGGAATGAAAAGATAAGAACGAGATTATGGAAGTTTCTTATGCTCCAGGAGACCTAGTTTAAATCAGGGGCATGAATACCTTCTAAAGGCATAGTTTCTGATCAGCTCACCTCCATGCCAGAACCACTCTCCCATAGGGGAAGTCAACATTAACTACAAAAGGATCACAACGCTCCACCCTCCTGGCTACATATACTCTGGCCCCATTCAGTGTGTATGCAATTTAAAACATGCATTTTATGTTAGAGTTTTTCTGTGTTTATCTTTTGGTATAATTTCAGAAAGTCATGTCCATCATAAGAGGTAAAAAGAAAATAAATCACATTTTATTTTTTTTGTTTGTTTTTATTATTTCTTTATTGGGGAATTAATGTTTTACATTCAACAGTGAATAAAATAGTTTGTACATGCATAAAATTCCCCAGTTTCCCATATAACAATACAACCCCCACTAGGTCCTCACATTTTAATATTTTAGTTTGTATTCTCCTGAAATGGGATGTAATACATTGCTCATAATTTACATATAGCATATTATGCCTGTATCCCTTGAAAGTATTAATGTAAAGAACTACTTTCAAAAAGATCTTAAGGAGGGCAGGGGTAGATTGCATAATGGTTATTCAAAGAGACTCTCATGCCTGAGGCACCTAAGTCCCAGGTTCAACCCCTTGTACCATGACCAGCTAGATAGGAGCAGTGCTCTGGTCAAAACAAACAGCGGGTTAAGCCCAGGTCATGCAAAGTGCAAGGACTGGCTAAGGATCCCTGTTCGAACCCTAGGCTCCCCACCTGCAGGGGAGTCGCTTCACCAGTGTTGAAGCAGGTCTGCAGGTGCCTATCTTTCTCTCCCCCTTTCTGTCTTCCTCTCCTCTCTCCATTTCTCTCTGTCCTATCCAACAACAATGACATCAATAACAACAACAATAGTAACTACAACAATAAAGACAACAAAAGGGGGAATAAATAAATAAATAAATAAATTTTTAAAAAGTTCTTAAGGAGAAAGAGAGAGGTGGAGCCAGGCTGTGGCACACCTGGTTAAGAGCACACATTACAGTGCAAAAGGATGCAGGCTCAAGCTCCGGGTCCACATGCAGGAGGAAAGTTTCCTGAGTGGTTAATTAGGAATGCAGGTATCTCTATGTCTCTCATATCTCTCTGCCACTCTATCTGTCCCCACCATTCTTTCTCTTTTTTAAAATTATTTATTTATTTATTCATTAGGAAGACAGGCAGAGAGATAAAGAACCAGACATCACTCTGGTACATGTGCTGCTGGGGATTGAACTTGGTACCTCAGGATTGAGAACCTAGTTCTTTATCCACTGTATCAACTCCCAGACCATTCTCATTTTATCTCTGTCCCTATCCAATAATAAATAAATAAATAAATAAATTTCTTTTAATTAATTTTATTTTTGAGAGAGATGCAGAGAGAGAGAGAGAGACCAGAGCACTGCTCAGCTCAGGCTTATGGTGGTGCGGGGGATTGAACCTGGGACTTAGGAGCCTCAGGCATGAAGTCAATTTGCATAACCATTATGCTGTATCCCCCAACCAATAAATTTCTTTTAAAGAGAGAAGGTCTTTCTTTGTATTAGACACACATAGCAGTCAAGGTGAGAAATTGGTTTAAACTTTTAGATGGGAACATGTAAAATTTGTATAAAATAAAAGTCTCCCCTCCACACACACTACCTGAAAGAACCTAAAAAAACAAACAAACAAAAAAACCTCTGGTCACATAAGAGTCATCACTTTTATTCCAGAAAGTTCATAAGTCCTGCTTGGGAGACCCACATCTGAACCAGCCTAGTGAAGGCACCCACACAACTGCCTTGAAGTCCAAGTGAAAGCTGGGTTAAGGGGCATAGAGGGGAATGGAGAGGAATGCAAAGAAGAAAATGACATTACCATGGTTTCTACAGCTCCAGAAAAGGCTTCCCAAAACCAAAGCTCACAACCCAGATCCAGGTCACTCCACCCAACCCTTCCTAAGTATCCCAGCAGGCAGTATGGGGCGGGGCTTAAGGCTCCTCCCACTTAGTCATGTATAATTGCCCTGAGAATACACTTGTAGTCCAGACTTACTCAGGAGCCCCGCCTGAATGACAGAAGAGTCACCAACCCAGGTAAGAGGCCATGGGAGAGGAGTCCGGGCGGTAGCACAGCGGGTTAAGTGCAGATGGCACAAAATGCAAGGACAGGCTTAAGGAGCCCCAGTTCGAGCTCCCCCCCCTCCCAACTACAGGGGAACTGCTTCACAAGCAGTGATTTAGGTCTGCAGTGTCTATCTTTCTCTTCCCCTCTCTGTCTTCCCCTCTTCTCTGTCCAACATCGACAACGATAATAACTACAATAATAAAACAAGGGCAACAAAGGGGAATAAATAGATAAATAAATAAATAAATAAATAAGAAGGCTATGGGAACTTTGTGGGCCCGTTCATTCCCCTGGAACCACAATGAACAAGAGGAGAATACATTCAGCCTCTAAGAGTCTTGCCCCAAAGCTCATATATTTTCCTCAGACATGACTTCTTGTGGAGTGGATGCAGGTGATGAGAACAAGAGCTCCACTTTTTGAGAGTTCTTCCATCTTAGGGACCTGTTTTTTTTCAAGTAAAAGGCCGTAAAAGTTGAAAGACGCTAACCTCTCCCCCAGGAACATCCTAGACCATCTGGGCAGCTATAGATAACTGCCCTGCAAGAGTGATGGTGATGCAAATTAATGTTTATGTGACAGTTTTAAATCTGAATGTCCCTGCTCATTCTGTTTCTGTTTAGCTGCTTTGCTGAGGTAAAGATTGGTACCATAGATAGAGTTTGGAATGTATGACTTAGATAAAGGTCTGGAATGTACCCTTACTTGTATAATGCCCCTGTGCCCTTCTGTCTCCATTAGATAAAGAAGTGACCAAACTGCCCCCCCATCCCTAGGCATTATAAATACCCTTCATTTAGAGAACTCTTGGTCTCATTCTCAAGTGATGGGGCCTCTTTTGACACTCCAGCTTGGGGGGGAGAGGCTCAGCTCTCCTGAGGTCCATTGTGTGTGTGTGTCAGTTTCAGTGTCTACATGTGTAAGTTTGTAATAATGGCTATTCTACATGCTTGTGTGAATAAATACTTCAACTTTATATTCCTGTGTCAGCCTCAGTTTGTAATGGGTATGGTCTGAAGCAAAACTTAACAGTAGAACTGGCTTGTGAGAAGAAAGGAAGTCCCACTGCTTGCCTCAATTAAAGAGTGACCATGGACTAAAAACTATGAAGTATTCCACTGTGGTAATGCATTCTAGTTCTCTCCCTCAGGTAGAGTGTGGAGTCCTGACTGCTTTGAACCAAGAGAATTGCTAATCTGAGCTTCACCTTCTTCCAGCTGTTTAAAGCAACAACTGGCTGCAGGTGGTGAGCAGAATCCTTGGGCACCCACCTCTGCACCTGGGACTGCATTCCCTTGTAATTCAACAGAAGCTGCTCTTCATTCCAGAGACATACAGCATAAAGTTACAGATGACTGTGGCTATGCTTTTTTTTTTTTTTTTTTTAGAAAGAACCAGACATCACTCTGGCACATGGGCTGCCAGGGATTGAACTCAGGACTTCATATCTGAGAGTACAGGGCTTTATCCACTGCACCACCTCCAGGATCACGAGGCTGTGTCTTAATACTGCAGAGAAACCTCAAAACCAAAGATCCTAAGGAAACGCAGTGGGTTGGGGTCCATCCCTTGCACTCAGCTCAATGGAGGCACTGGGAGTCTTGGAAGCCATGGTGGAAGAGAGGAGATGTGCCATCTGCTTGGACTTCATGAGAGAGTCTGCCACTACTGAGTGTGGGCACAACTTCTGCCAATCCTGCCTCCAAAAAGCCTGGGAGGATTCTCAGGACAGATTCCATTGCCCTTTATGTTGACATCCATTTAGAGAGAGGCACAACAGCAAGCTGGCAAGAATGATTGATGTCATCCAACTTCTCCATAGCAGCAAGACTGAGATGAGGCAGAAGGAGCCACAACTGTGTGAAAGACACAACCAAGAGCTGAGCCTCTTCTGTGTAGAGGACAAGGAGGTACTGTGTCTTGCCTATGTTGAGCTCCCTGATCACCAAGATCACCATGTGAAGTCCACGGAGGAGGCAACTTCCCACTACAGACAAATGATCAATGATTTTATCAGCTTCCTTATGAAGCACATAGGGGGGATTCAAAGTGTGAAAGTAGGCAAAATAAAAAACTCCAGGAACTGAGGATGCAGGTGAGAAAACACAGATGGAAGCTGGCCACTGAATTTTGGCGCAAAATAAAATTTGTGGACAGGGCAGAAGAGGAGGGCAGAAGAGGCAGCTCTCTCCAGGTGAGCTGAACAAGAGAGAAGCATTCAGCAGAGGCTCAGCACAAACATCATTGCCTTTCAGAGTCACATCTGCACCATGGATGCTCTGCTCAAAGGTGGCAGAGAAGAGTGTGATGCCACAGCTGAAAATGCTGAGTGATGCTGGGATGATCCATCAAAGATATACGAGGCTGGATCCTTTCCTTTCAGCTAAGGAAAGAGAAGTTCAGTCTCCCTCCACTGTATTCAACTCTGGGAAAGATTGTACAGAAATTCAGAACAGACTTGACTCTGGATCCACATACTGCACACACTCATATATATATATTTCCGAGGACAAGCATTCTTTGAGAGTTAGGAAGAAAATGGGTGCAGTTTTCCAGAGACAACCGAGATTTCTATTTAATCTAGTAGTCCTGGGTACCAAAGATTTCCATTGTGGCCGCCATTCCTGGGAGGTGCAGGTGAATGACAAGCCTCGCTGGGCCATAGGGCTGTGTAGCCACTTTCCTTCCAGCAGGGGGCAGCAAAAGCAGCCACTGTCAGTTCTGAACAGGCGCTGGACCATTCAACTGCAGGATGGAGACTATGTGTCACAGGGTGCTTGTCCTGTTCCTCTTGCCCTGAAGGAGCAGCTCAGAGCAATTGGAATTTACCTGGACTATGAAGTGGGTCAGATTTCCTTCTACAACTTGAATGACAGATCTCACATCCATTCTTTCTGGGAGACCTTTGAAGGCTCACTAAAGCCTTACTTCTGTTTGGGATCGAACTCTAATCCTCTTACATTCTATAATGTAGGATGTTTTGAAGGATGAACTGTGGCATTGCCTCCCTTGCTGCCTACAACGAAGGACAATGTGTAGAGTGTTGTACTACAGTGTGATTCTAGGAATGAGTTCTGAAAGAATTGAAGTGGGGTCATTTGCTTTGTTGTTGCTAAGTTTGCTGAGCTCTTGTATATTTTGATTATTAGACTCTTGTCTGATGCATGGCATGAGAAGATCTTCTCCCATTCTGTGAGGGGTTTCTTTGTTTGAGTGGTGGTTTCTTTGGCTGTGCAGAAGCTTTTCAATTTGATGTAGTCCCATTGATTTGTTTCTGCTTTATTCTTCCTTGTAGTTGGGTTTGTGTCGTCAAATAAGTCCTTGAAGTTTAAGTGGGAAAGTGTTCCTCCAATGTTTTCCTCTAAGTATTTGATAGTTTCTGGTCTAACATCCATGTCCTTGATCCATTTGGAGTTGATTTTAGTTTCTGGTGAGATAAAGTGGTTCAGTTTCATTCTTTTGCATGTTTCAACCTAGTGGAACACATGTGTTCTGTGTTTCTTCTTTCTACATCTTACGAGTAAGAAAGATTAAAAATCTATTAGAATAAAAATTGTTTTTCTTTTGAGGTTGTGAGTGATGAACCTTGATGGGTTCACATGTTACAATGTGCAAGGAACTGGTCTGGGTTTGAGTCCCCAGTCCCCACCTGTAGGGGGGAAAGCTTTGTGAGTGGTGAAGCTGTGCTGCAGTTATCTCTGTCTCTCTATCACCTCCTTTCCTCTAGATTTCTGGCTGTCTCTATCCAACAAATAAAGATCGCTAAAATAATAATAATAATAAAAAGATTGTCCTTATTTTGAATTAAGCACATTGGTTTGTGGTGGTACTTGGATGAAACTGGGAGCTTTGGTGGCTCAGGCTTGAAGTTTTCTTTTTCTTTCTTTCTTTTTCTTTTTTTGCATAGTCATTACACATTTTTTCTCTCCAGACCTAGAATAAAGATTGGTGTATTTCACTGAAGTAAAGGTCTCTGGGGTGGGGAGTATCTAGATGAAGGGTTAGTGTTATGTGGAAAGCAGAAATTTTATACATGCACCAAGTACTATATTTTATTGTCGACTGTAAACTATTAATCCCACAAAAAGGAAAAATTAAATTCATAAAAATGACTAAAATATTTATGTAAATGTCATAACATTTTTCTTTCCCTCACTTTTTAAAATATAAGAACTCTACCCCTCAGGCAGAAGTTGAAAAACAAGATCATAAAAGAAAACACAGACACATTTTGCTTCCAGACTGGTTGCAAGTCCTTTGTTTGGTAGCACCTGAACGACCAGACCCTTGGAGTGACCGAAAAACCTGCCTTGAAGAGAGCAGACTCCCCAGCTGAGAGAAATGGAAGCAGAGCATCACTCTGGTACATGTGATGGTGAGGATCCAGCCGGGGAGTAAAAGTTTTTAAGTGCATTGCTTTATCCGCTTTGACACTTCTGTCCCTGCATACATGGTTCCAGATGCTAGCATGATGCTGAACAGACTTCCCTGGACAGAAAACCCCACCAATGTTTCCTGGAGATCTGCTTCCCCAGTGTCCCTCCCAACTAGGGAAAGAGAAAGATAGGCTGGGAGTATGGATTGACCTGTCAATACCCATGTTCAGCGTGAAGCAATTACAGAAGCCAGACCTTCAACCTTCTGCATCCCACCATGATCATGGGTCCATACTCCCAGAGGGTTAAAGAACAGCAAAGCTATCAGGGAGGGGATGAGATACAGTGGTGGGAATTGTGCCAAGTTATACTCCTCTTATCTGATGGTTTTGTCAATATTTCCTTTTTATAAATTAAAAATTAAACATAAATAAATTAAAAAAAGAAAAGAAAAGAAAACACAAGTAGAACCTGAAATAGAATTGGCGTATCACACCAAAGTAAAAGACTCTGGGGTGGGTGGGTGGAGAGAATACGGTCCAAGAAGGATGACAGAGGACCTGGTGGGGATTGTATTGTTATATGGGAAACTGGGAAATGCTATGCATGTACAGACTATTGTATTTACTGTTCAATGTAAAACATTAATTCCCCAATAAAGAAATTAAAAAAATAAAGAACTCTACCCAAGAATATTCAGTCCAGAAGCTATTAATGGTGCTGGAAAGTGCTGAAAGGGGCTAAGCACTGTTAAACCCAGATGAGCCTGTATGTAACCATGTGTAAGGACCTGGGTTATGTAGACATAAAAAGTGCTATCAATCACATGTGAGAGCAAAGTTTGCTTTTATGTTCTCTTGACAGCTTCCAATTCCTTTATTAAGCACTCAGTACAAAGTGATTTATCATTATTTTATTGTTGGCACTAGGATTTTACCACAATAGCTCTCTCTACTTTTTTTTTTTTTTAGGTATAAAGATAGACACAGAGATAGAGATAGAAAAACACCACAGCACTAAAGCTTCCTTCAGTGTAGTGGTGGTCAGACTAGAATCTGAGTTGTACTTCTGGTAAATCAAGTATACCTTGGAAGTGAAGTCACATAGCAGGCCCCAAAGTAATTATTTTCTCTGTATTTAGCTAATTAATCAGAAGTTGCAGAATGCATTCTGCTTGTATTCTTATTTTTTAAATGTTTTTATTTAATTTTAACATTATTATTTACCAGAACACTGCTCAGCTCAGGCTTATGGTGGATTGAACTGGTGCTTTGGAGCCTCAAGCATGAGAGTCTCTTTGTGTAATCATAATGCTATCTACCCCTACTGCTGCTTGTGTTCTACTGATTTTTTTTAAGTTTTGACATTTTATTTTGTTTCATTTATTTAGTTGTTGGGTAGAGACAGAGATAAATTAAGAGGGGGAGATAGAGAGGGAGAGAGACAGAGAGATACCTGTAACCCTGTTTCACCAGTCATGAAGCTTCCCCTACAGGTGGGGACTGGGGGCTTGAACCTGGGTCCTTATGCCCTGCGACTTATGCGCTTAATCAGGTGCACCACCAACTGGCCTCTCTACTTGTCTATTTTTTTTGAGCGATCTCAATTTAATTACTTTGTCTCTTTTTTTAAATTATATTATAGAATTACATGTCTACAGAGGTTTGAATCCACACCATTCCCACCACCAGAGTTCTGAATCTTCACTCTCCTCACTGCAATCCACCAAAGTTCCTCTAAAGCTCTAAACATGGGCCAACCATCTTCTCTTCTCTACAACTATCTCTCCACATTTATTCATTTTTACTTATTTTTGTTTTGTTTATAAAAAGGAAATACTGACAAAAATCATAGAATAACAGGGGTACAACTTTACACAATTCCCATCAACAGGACTCCATATCCCATGCCCTCCCTGGATAGCTTTTGAATTCTTTTTTAAAATTTTATTTATTGATTCATGCAAAATTATAGGAGAGAGAGAAAGAACCAGGCATCACTCTGGTACATGTGCTGCTGGGAATTGAACTCAGGACCTCATGCTTGAGTGGCTAATGCCATATCCACTGCACCACCTTCCACACTACAGCTTTCCTATTCTTTAATCATCTAGGAGTATGGACCCAAGGTCATTATGGGATGCAGAAGGTGGAAGGTCCGGCTTCTGTGATTGCTACCCCACTGAACATGGGCATTGACAGGTTGATCCAAACTCACAGCCTGCCTCTCTAGTTCCCTAGTGGGGCGGGATTCTGGGGAATTGGAGCTCTAGGACACATTGGTGGGGTCGTCTGTCCACGGAAGTCTGGTTGGCATCATGCTAGCATCTGGCACCTGGTGGCTGAAAAGAGAGTAAACATACAAAGCCAAACAAGTTGTTGAATAATTGTGAACCTAAAGGCTGGAGTAGTGCAGATGAAGAGTTGGGAGGTCTCCATTCTGTAGGTAGCTAGTAGGCATATTTTAGTCATATTCCAAAGAGACTGTGGCTATACTAGTTTTCTTTCATTCCTTTTTTTTTTTCCCTCAGCCTGAAATCTGACATGCAGGTAGATTCAAGTTATTTTCTGGGGAGATGATGCCATGGCTGGAAAAAGGACCAGAAAACTGGTAGCACAGCTATATACAAATAATGTCAAAGGACATAAATTATGGTGATGTTGTGTATGATACATCAAATCCTAACAAAAGGATTTTTCAAAGTTAATCCAGTTGCCAAATAATGTCATTATAGCAATAACTATCTGTTGTCTCTTAAACCCTAAGCCAGCAGGAACCCTCCACTTCCTCTATAGAGCCTATATTTCCCCAGTCCTGGAAACTTTAGGGTGGGGATCACTTTCACCCATGCTTCTCTCAATTCAAACCAAATGATATTGCATCTGCTGATCCCAACCTAATAAGTACAATGAGTACCACCTTGGTATGCTTCAATTCACACTGTGTCCAGAGACATCAGGCATGGAATGCCAATCCTTCAATCTCATTACTCACGTGAGACCTTTCTTTTCATAGGTTTCTCTAATTCCATTCCAGGTGGTTCACTTCCTAACCTAGATACAGAACAGGTCCCATGAGTTAGGGCATAAGTTCACATGTATCCATAAATGAGGGCAAAATAGATACCTGAAAGCAAAAGTACAGAATAGTCTGCAGTGAGTCACTATGAAGTTCATAATGAAATAGTGTCAATTTAGACTTAGATACCCTTCTCACCTATTTCCTATTATACTTCCCTCACTCACTCACAAGCTAACCTTATCAAGGACTACAAAATCTAAATAAGGGCAGAGACTGGCATATTTTAACGATGAGTCTTTAGTCACTGTCAGGCCACCCCATCAGCTGGGGCACTATCTGGGGATTCCTGAGATTCTGAACAGACATGAAGGGCCTAGCCCTCGAATAAATCCCTCTCTCCATTGTTACCGGTCATATCTATCAGGAACAACAAAATAGACCCCTTTGTGGGCCCCCATAGAACCTTGCACTCAAGTTGAATCAACAATGGTAGAGAATGTTCCATCCTCTGAAGGGAGGCTGGACAACATACTCTATGCTACACCTGAGGAAGATGGGTCCTGAAATTGGGGCAGCTTGGAACATTTCTACTCACGACCATAGAATGTGAGCTCAGATATACAGGGATCCAGAGGTCACATAGGCTTCTAAACTGAATATGGGCCCCAGATTATATCAAGTCAATGGTGTTCACAGTCACTAATATTTATTCACCTTTCTCTGTCCACATTTATACATAGTTGCCCCTTCTTTTTCTGATTCAATCCTCTATTCTCCTCTAAGCCACTCCTGGCATCATAGCTACCTCCATATGTCCTTCTAAGCCACTCAGAGCATCATAGTTACCTCCATATGTCCCTCTCCTTTTCCTTCTGTCTCTCTGGGTGCTGATGGAGTTGGAGTGCAGAGTCCTCTTATCTTCATCCTATCAATTCTCCCTTGCTGGGAGTATGAATCAAGGTTGTTTATGGAGATCAGAAGGTAGGAGTTCTGGCTTCTGTAGCTGCTTCTCCACTGAGTATGGACATTGACGGGTCAATCTGTACCTCCAGCCTATTTCTATCTTTCCCTAGTGGACCAGAGCTCTGGAGATGCAAGGGTCCAGGACACATTGGTGAGGTTCTACTAGTCTTTAAAAATGTTTTTATTGCACCAAAGCAAAAGACTCTAGGGTGTGTGTGTGTGTGGGGGGGGGTCATCTCCTGGAACATGATGGTGGAGGAGGACCTAGTAGAGGTTGTATTATGTAGAAAACTGGGAAATATTATGCATGTACAAACTATTGTATTTTATTGCTGACTGTAAATTATTAATCTCACAATAAATAAATAATTTAAAAGTATTAGCAGTTTAATATCAGTTTATCTATTGGTATTTTTCATATCTCTTTATCTCCCTAATTCATTTCTACTTGTTCAGTCATTTGTTGAAGAGATAAATCTTAAATTTATGAAGTATATTGGTGTTTTTGGGTCTTATATTTTTATATATACTATAAGGGTTTTGCTGTGACATTATCATATGGACTTCAATGCTGTGAGATGCCATTTTTTTCCCAGATAGAGACAAAAAAGGCATAACAAAAATTATAAACAAACTTTATGTTTTATTTTTTTATTTTTGAGAGAGCTGCAGATAGACACACAGAGAAACCCCAGAGCACTGCACAGCTCTGGCTTATGGTGGTGTGGGGGATTGAACTGGGACTTTGGAGCCTCAGGCATGAGAGCTATTTGTATAACCATTATGCTATCTCCTCTGCCCATAACTAAACTTTCTACAAAGCAAGGAACACTATGTTCTCATTTGGGTCATCACATGGCAAAGTAGGGTATTATTCAGTGATCTATTGTGACAGTGCTACTACTATTTAAAACATATTTGAAAACACCTTTTTATGTGCTTATTCACTTAAGAATGCCATAGCTTAATTATTATTTATTTTATTGTTTGTTTGTTGTTTTACCAGAGCACTGTTTAGCACTTTATGATTTATGGTGGTGTTGGTGATTGAAACTGGGATTTTAGAGCCTCGGGCATAAAAAGTCTCTTTGCATAATTATTATTAGCCCCACCCAGAACATTTTAAGCCGAGAATAAGAAATAAAGAAAGATAGAGAGAAGGTGGGGGAGATAGCATAATGACTATGCTAAGAGATTCTAGTGCCTGAGAGTCCAAAGTCCCAGGTTCTATCCCCTGTACCACCACAAGCCAGAGCTGAGCTGTGCTCTGGAGAGAGAGAGAGAGAGAGAAGCTTCCCTGACCTGATAATGATGTAGACTAAGTATTTCAATTTTGTTTCTACATTACTATGTAGCATTTCTTCCTATTCATATACTTTAATGAATCATTTATATACAAATTGAATTTATTTATTTATTTTTAAGTTTTATTTTTAAGTTTTATTTATAAAAAGGAAACATTGACTTAACCATAGGATAAGATGGTTACAACTTCGCATAACTTCCACCATCAGCACACCATATTCCATCCTCTCCTCTGTTAGCTTTCCTGTTCTTTAATCCTCTGGGAGTATGGACCCAAGGTCATTGTGGATACAGAAGGTTGAAGGTCTGGCTTCTGTAATTGCTTCCTCGCTGAACATGGGTGTTGACAGGTCCATCCATACTCCCAGCCTGTCTTTCCCTTTCCCTAGTGGGGAGGAGTTCTGGGGAAGCAGAGCCCCAGGACACATTGGTGGGGTTGTCTGTCCAGGGAATTGTGGTCGGCATCATGCTAGCATTAAGAACCTAGTGATTGGCAAGAGAGTTAACAAACAAATTGTTGACCAGTCATGGACCTAAGGGCTGGAATAGTATAGATGCACAGTTGCGGGGGGGGGGGGGGGTCCTCCATTTTGTAGATAGCTAGAGGGCATATTTTAGTTAAATTCCAACAATAGTGGCTACTCTATTTTTTTTTTTCCTTTTTTTTTTTGCCCTTGAGCCTGAAATCTGATATGCAGGCGAATCCGAGTTATTGTCTGGGAAGATGATGTCATGGCTGGAAAAGGAACAGAAAACTGTATCAGAGAAGATGGTATCTCCCTGATATGGGATGGGGGTATAAATATTGTTGACTGTAAACCCTATCTGCTTTTTAAAAAATCTTTATTTATTTGATAAAGACAGCCAGTCTTCTTCTTCTAGCGTTTGCCCTTCTTCTGTAGCCAGTCAACAGGTCAGGTTGAAAGCTTTCAGGAGCTGCTTGTTGCTGGCTTTGAAAGTGACTGGGATCCATGTGGATTCAGTCGGCTAGGAAGGATCATCAGTTTCCCCAATGAATGGGTACTCACGGGATGCACCACGAGAAGGTCGATCCAGAGAGACGGGACAGCATGGGGTAGATAGTCTAATGGTTATGCAAAGAGACTTTCATCCCTGAGGCTCCAAAATCCCAGGTTCAGTCCCTTGCACCACCATAAACCAGAGTTGAACAGTGCTATGTTTATATATATCGTGACGCTATATGCCCTGACACAGTGGTGACATCAGCTTTGGCAACAGAAGGCTGACAGAGTGTGCAGTGATCTACTACACAGGCGCATGGTGAACTGTAGGTGAATCCAGACTGCCAGTGTGCAAAGCATTGTGGTAGGCTGAATCAACTTAAAAGGACAGCCAGCCGGAACTCTGGGGCTCTTTGGATGTGGCTTATACTTCTGGTCAGATGCTTCTCAGCGGAGGTGCCCCAGGCATCCAACCACCATATCTACTTCTCCTGGGAACTTCTTCTTCTTCTAGTGTTTGCCCTTCTTCCGTAGCCAGTCAACAGCGTCAGGTTGAGCCTGATGTAAAGTTTTGAGACCTCCTTTGAATCTGGAGAGGTGGCAGTCGTTGACTATGTGGGTCATATTCTGTCTGTAGCTGCAAAGGCAGTTCGGGTCGTCTCTGGCTCCCCAGCGATGGAACATAGCGGTGCACCGGCCATGGCCTGTTCGATAGCGATTGAGGAGGGCCCAATCATAACGTGCCAGGTCAAAGCCAGGTTGACGCTTGCAGGGGTCTGTGATGAGGTGTTTGTTCTTTACCTCAGCTGACTGCCAACTCTGTTTCCAAGAGTCTGGAACAGAGAAGTTCAGTGTAGGCGTAGGGGACCAGATTGGGTGACTGGGAACTGAGCACAGGTGACTCTGCTAGCTGGTAAACTTTTAGACCCCTCTACAGCCATGAGCAACCTTTACCAAAGCTTATAATTGTTTATCTTTTTTTTTTTTCCATATGTGAGCTTAACCCACACTACTACCTGGCCCCCTACTGAGACCATAATTAACCTAAAAAATATCAAACATGTTGAGTCAATGTGTTTCCTTTTTAAGTATGGCTTCCTTGAATGATTTTTTTTTAATAATTTATTTCTTTATTGGGGAATTAATGTTTTACATTCAACAGTAAATACAATAGTTTGTACATGCATAACATTCCCCAGATTGTATTTAACAATACAACTCCCACTATGTCATTCATCATCTTTCATGGACCTGTATTCTCCCCACCCACCCACCCACCCCAGAGTCTTTTACTGTGGTGTAATACTCCAATTCCATTTCAGGTTCGACTTGTGTTTCAATTGTTTATCTTATGGGACTAAACTTTGATAACCATATTCAGACTTTATAGACCTAGTGTATGCTTAACCCTTGATGGTAATTGCTCATTTGCCTTTTACCTGTTTCACCCTAGTAAACCGTGTATTGATTAAACCAGTTCCCAGCTCCTACTGTGAATTCTATATGCGCCACAAGTAGCCCCAACCCCCATACCTCTTTGTAAGTTAATTTATAAATGAGACAGAGAGAGAGAGACCTGCAGCACTGCTTCAACATTTGTGAAGCTTTCCCTCGCTGCAGGGGAGGAATGGGGGCTTGAACCCATCTCCTTGTCCACTATAATATGTGCACTTAGCCAGGTGCACCACCAGCTACAAATTGCATTTATTATGTAAAACATATAGTCAGTTCTTATATTTTTAAACCTGAAAAGGCATTCTAATTTTTTAAAAATTTATTTATGTATGGAATATTTTGTTTGTATGTTTTGTTATAAGATGTAAAACAATTTGCCTATGAGAGAAAATGGAGAAAAAGGAAGATAAGGAGAAAAGAAGAACACTTCCACTTTCATTTGCTGCCTGTAAAGATGGATGCTCTGTAGAGTGTTGTCCAACAGTCAGTATCCCAGTACCAACATTTGAAATGTTTGATCTGGAAAAATGCTTCCCTAGGAGTGGCTCAATAAAGAGTGACCTGCCTTGTATTCAGGAACCCTTGGGTGTAATTAGTAGAACTGTCTACAGTGTGATACAAGTGTGGAATCCTATGGGGGCAGGGATCCCATGTTGCTCTGTTCTCCTTTCTAGAGCTTAGTAATAAATCATTTTTAAAAAAAGCAATTAAAGATTGAAATAGACACCAGATAAGTCTTTGTATCTTGGAGTATTATTTTCTTTTTTTTTTAATTTGGGAATTAATGTTTTACATTCAACAGTAAGTACAATAGTTCGTATATGCATAACATTCCCCAGTTTCCCATATAACAATACAACTCCCTAAGATCCTCTGAATCCTTCTTGGACCTGTATTCTCTCCACCCACCCACCCCAGAGTCTTTTACTTTGGTGCAATATGCCAATTCCATTTCAGGTTCTACTTCTCTTTTCTTTTCTGACCTTGTTTTTCAGCTTCTGCCTGAGAGTGAGATCATCCCATATTCATCCTTCTGCTTCTGACTTATTTCACTCAACATGGTTTTTTCAAGCTCCATCCAAGATCGGCTGAAAACGGTGAAGTCACCATTTTTTACAGCTGAGTAGTATTCCTCCATTGTGTATATAGACCACAACTTTTTCAACCACTCATCTGTTTTTGGACACCTGGGTTGCTTCCAGGTTTTGACTATTACAAATTGTGCTGCCAAGAACATATGTGTACACAGATCTTTTTGGATGGATATGTTGGGTTCTCTAGGATATATCCCCAGGAGAGGAATTGCAGGGTCATAGGGTAGGTCCATTTCTAGCCTTCTGAGTGTTCTCCAGACTGTTCTCCACAGAGGTTGGACCAATTGACATTCCCACCAGCAGTGTAGGAGGGTTCCTTTGACCCCACACCCTCTCCAGCATTTGCTGCTGTTACCTTTTCTGATGTATAACATTCTCACAGGAGTGAAGTGGTATCTCATTGTTGTCTTGATTTGCATTTCTCTGACAATCAAGGACTTGGAGCATTTTTTCATGTGTTTCTTAGCCTTTTGGATCTCTTCTCTGGTGAATATTCTGTCCATGTCTTCCCCCATTTTTGGATGGGTTTTTTTGTTGTCTTGTTGTTGAGTTTGGCAAGTTCTTTATATATGTTAGTTATTAAACTCTTGTCTGATGTATGGCATGTAAATATCTTCTCCCATTCTGTGTGGGTTCTCTTGGTATGGGTAGTGGTTTCTTTTGCTGTGAAGAAGCTTTTTAGTTTGATGTAGTCCCATAGGTTTATACTTGCCTTAGTCTTCTTTGTAATTGGATTTGTTTCATTGAAGATGTCTTTAAAATTTATGTGGAAAAGAGTTCTGCCAATATTTTCTTCTAAGTATTTGATAGTTTGTGGTCTAACATCCAAGTCCTTGATCCACTTGGAATTTACTTTTGTATTTGGTGAAATACAGTGGTTCAGTTTCATTCTTCTGCATGTTTCAACCCATTGTTTCCAACACCATTTATTGAAGAGACTCTGCTTTCCCCATGTAATAGTCTGAGCCTCTTTGTCGAAGATTGATGTCCATAGGTGTGGTGGATCACTTCTGAGCTCTCAATTCTATTCCACTGGTCAGTGTGTCTATTCATGTTCCAGTACCAAGCAGTTTTGATGACAATGGCCTTATAATATAGTTTGAGATCTGGGAGTGTGAGGCCTCCGGTTCTGTTCTTTTTTCTAAATATAATTTTTAATAAAAATAAAATCTTTCAATTTAAAGGTACTTTCAATCTTCCAGGTGAAAGCAAATGACAGTTTCAGGGCAGAGGGTAGACAGCATAATGGTTATGCAAACAGACTCTCATGGTTGAAGCTTTGAAGTGCCAGGTTCTGTTCCCTGTACCACAATAAGCCAGAGCTGAACAGTGCTCTGGGGATAAAAATAAATAAATAAGTGAGTTGGTCAGTAGAACAGTGGGTTACGAGCACAGAGCACAAAGCACAAAGGACCAGGCATAAGGATTCTGGTTCAAGCCACGGATCCCCACCTGCATTGAGGTTGCTTCACAAGCGTTGAAATAGGTCTGCAGGTGTCTATCTTTCTCTCCCCCTCTCTGCCATCCCCTCCTCTCTCCATTTCTTCCTGTCCTATCCAATAAGGATAACATCAATACCAATAACACTAATAACAACAACAAAAACAAGGGCAACAAAATAGGAATAAATAAATATTTAAAAGAAAGAAAGAAAGAAAACAAAGGAAGAGTTTAAAACACAGCTCCCATTGGGAGCCACAGACATCCACACACTTTGAGCTCAAACATGTTTATTGGGCATAGCCTTGGAGGAGAGAAGAGCAGTAGAGTCAGGCAGGCACTTCGAAGTGCATGTTTATTTGCTCATGGATATATGGACTATATGGACTTCACTGGGAGTTTTTTTTTTTTTTTTTCAGATAGACACAAAGACAAGGTGTGTAGGAGAGAGAGAGAGAGAGGGAGCACGAGGTTGAGGAAGAGGAAGAGAGAGAGAGAGAGCGAGGGAAAGAGAGAGGAAATATGAATTAGGACATAGAATTGAAGCCTTCTACAGTGCATTAGGTACCAGTTTCAAAAGTGAATCATCACATGGTAAAGCTGGGCATTATCCAATGAGCTACATTGATGGCCCTATAATGGTTTTGAAGCATATTTTGAGACTTCTTCTTTTAGTTGCACTTGCATTGAAGATTGTCATAGATTGCCTATATCTTTTTTTCTCAACATTCCTTATTTTAAATATTTTATTTATTTGTTTATTTTTATATTTTTTTAGCAGAGCATTGCTCAGCTCTGGTTTATGGCAGTGTAGGGGATTTAACCTGGGACTTGAGAGCCTCATGCATGAAAGTCTCTTTGCATAACCATTATGCTATACCCCCACCCTAACATTCCTTATTCTTATTCTTAAAGTTCCTTGGTCTGATAGCTATGTAGCTTAGGCATTTTAATTTTTTACATTAGAATAAAACAAGTTTTTTTTCCTATTCATATGCTTTAATGAAATGTTTAAATACAAAATGTGTTTATTGGCTATAGCATATAGAATGTCCTTAATTTCCCCTTAAATTGAATATATACATATGTTTATATATGTATATATATATATTATTTTTAAAATATTTTAGTTATTTTTTAGAGAGATGCAAAGGGAGACAGAGAAACACCAGAACACTGCTCAGCTCTGGCTTATGGTGGTGTGGGGGATTGAACCTGGGACTTTGGAGCCTCAAGCATGAGATTCTGTTTGCATAACTGTTATGCTATCTCCCCCGCCCTATTATTATATTTTTTTTACAGGAGCGCTGTTAAGCTCTGGCTTATGGTGCTGAAAGGGCTTGAACCTGGGACTTTGGAGCCTCAGGCAATGAGACTCTGCATAACCATTATGCTATCTACCCTTTGCCCTGAATTTTTTTTTTTTTTTTTCTGGGGAAGCTGAGCTCCAGGACATATTGGTGGGGTCTTCAATCCAGGGAAGTCTGGCCAGCATCCTGATGACACCTGGAACCTGGTGACTGAAAAGAGAGTTAACATACAAAGCCAAACAAATTGTTGAGCAATCATGGACCCAAAGCTTGGAAAAGTGGAGAGGAAGTATTAGGGAGGTACTCACTGCAAACTCTAGTGTACTTCTGCTTTCTTACTTTGGTGCCATACTCCAAACTCAGTCAATTTTTTTTTTTTTAACCAGAGCACTGCTCAGCTCTGGTTTATGGTGGTGCAGGGGATTGAACCTGTGACTTCGGAGCCTCAGACAAGGGAGTCTGTTTGCATAATCATTATGCTATCTACCCCTGCTACGTTCAAAACACTTTTTTTTTTTTCTTACCACCAGAGCACTGCTCAGCTTTGGTTTATGGTGATGCAGGGGACTGAACCTGGGACTTTGGAGCCTCAGGCATAGGAGTCTGTTTGCATAACCATTATGCTATCTACCCCTGCCAGAAATATTTTTTTAAGATTTTATTTATTTATGAGAAAGATAGGAGAAAGAACCAGACATCACTTTGGCACATGTGCTGCTAGGGATCCAACTCAGGACCTCATGTTTGAGAGTCCAAAGATTTACCATTGTGCCACCTCCCAGACCACCCTGAAAATTTTTTTTTAGTTTCTTTATTGGGGAAATATTTGTTTACAGTTGATAGTAAAATACAGTAGTTTGTACATGCATAACATTTCCCAGTTTTCCAAACAACATTCAACACCTACTAGGTCTTCCTCTGCCATCATGTTCCAGGACCTGAATGAAAACTGTTTTTTTTTTTTTTTTTTTTTTTTTTTTACTGGAGCACTGCTCAGCTCTGGCTCATGGTGGTGCGGGGGATTGAACCTGGGACTTTGAAGCCTCAGGTATAAGAGAGAGACAGAGAGTGAGGTTGAAGGAGAGGGATAGAGAGAGAGAGACAGAGAGAGAGAGAGAGAATGAATTAGAGCATAGACTGGAAGCCTTCTACAATGCATTAGGCACCAGGTTCAAAAGTGAATCATCACATGGTAAAGCTGGGCATTATCCGATGAGCTACATTGATGGCCCTGTAATGAATGGATTTTGAAGCATATTTTGAGACATCTTTTAGTTGTACTTGCATTGAAGAGTATAATAGACTGCCCATATCTTTTTTTTTCCTCTTAACATTCCTCATTTTAGGGGGTCAGGCGGTGGCGCAGTGGGTTAAGCACATGTGGCGCAAAGCTCAAGGACAGGAGTAAGGATCCTGGTTCGAGCCTCCGGCTCCCCACCAGTAGGGGAGTCGCTTCCCAGGTGGTAAAGAAGGTCTGCAGGTGTCTGTCTTTCTCTCCCCCTCTCTGTCTTCCCCTCCTCTCTCTATTTCTCTCTGTCCTATCCAACAACGAACGACATCAACAATGGCAATAATAATAACCACAATGAGGCTACAACAACAAGGGCAACAAAAGTGGGAAAAATGGCCTCCAGGAGCGGTGGATTCATGGTGCAGGCACCGAGCCTAGCAATAACCCTGGACGGGAAAAAAAAATCCTTATTTTAAATATTTTGTTTATATATATATATATATATATATATATATATATATATATATTTTTTTTTTTTTTTAGCAGAACACTGCTTAGCTCTGGTTTTTGGCAGTGTGGGGGATTGGACTCAGGACTCTCAATCATGAGGTCCTGAGTTCAATCCTCGGCAGCACATGCACCAGAGTGATGTCTGGCTCTTTCTCTCTCTCCTCCTATCTTTCTCATTAATAAATAAGTAAAAAAAAAAACTTAAAATATGAAAAAATGAAATTAATTTATTACCATATTCCTTCTACTAGAAAAAAAGTGTTCTTTTGTCCTGATGTAATTTTTTTTTTTTTTGCCTCCAAGGCTCAGTGCCTGCACTCTAGGAATCTCCTGCTCCTGGAGGCTATTTTTCCCCTTTTGTTGTCCTTGCTGTTTGTGTTTGTTCTTATTGTTGTTGTACTTGCTGCCATTGTTGTTGAATAGGACAGAGAGAAATCAAGAGGGGAGAAGACAAAGGAGATAAAGATAGACATAGACACCTGCAGACCTGCTACACCACTAGTGCAGCAGCCCCGCTGCACACGGAGAGCCAGGGACCCACACCAAATTCCTACTCCAGTCCTTGCGCTTAGTGCCATGTGGCTTAACCCACTGCACCACTGCTCAGCTCCCAAAACTTTATTTTTTAAATGCTTATAGATTTATAGTTTACTTTTAGTAGTCTAACCTTATATTCCACTATTTTGTGATTTATAATCTTCCTTGGGAATCTCTACATGACCTTGCCCTCAATATTGAACGACCATGGTAGAAACAGTCTTATGTACACATGTATCCATAAGTTAGGGGAAATATATATATACCTTGAAGCACAAGTGCACAATAGTTTGCAGAGTCAATAACTACAGCAAGCAAGTAGAACGACCTGAAAAAAAACTGTGGTCCAGGAGGTGGCGCAGTAGTTAAAGCACTGGACTCTCAAACATGAGGTCCCCGGCAGCACATGTACCAGAGTAATGTCTGGTTCTTTCTCTCCTATCTTTCTCATTAATAAATAAATAAATTCTAAAAAAAAGACACCATAAATTACTTAATCAAATAGTTTTTACTTAGACTTCGATACCATCCTCACCTACTTCCTATTTCACTTCCTTCAGTCAATCCAAGGCTAACCTTGTCAGACCAAGTAAGGACTACAAAAGCTCTAGAATGACAGTTCTTTGGCCACTACCAGGCCTCCCCATCACCCAGGGCCCTATCAGGGAGTCCTGGGATTCTCACACAGACATAATGGGCCAAGACCTCTAACAGATCTCTCCACTGTCACTAGTCATCTTCCCCAGGAACAACATAATGGACCCCTTTGTGGGCCCCTATAGGACTTTGCCCTCAATGAGATCAACAATGGTAGGGACAGCCCCATTCTATGAAGGGAGCTTGAACAACATACTCTACCATTCGAGGAAGATGGGTCCTGAAATTGGCACAGCCTGGAGTGTTCCTAGCCATGACCACAGAATGCAAGCTCAGACCTACCTATAGGAATGCAGAGGTTAGACATGTGATCAATATGGGCCCCAGATCAAATTGATGAGGTGTAGAGTTAACAATATTTATATACTTTCCCAATATTTGGGAGCTACTCTCTTCCCCGACCCAGCTTTCTAGTCCTATTCCCAACTATATCTTCCCAGACAATACTTTTACCCCCACTGCATGTTAGCTGTCAGGCTCAGGCAAAAATTAGTAAAGTCATGGACCCCTTGTAATAGACCTAAAGTAGACCTAAAATAGCTTTTCTCAAAATTCATCTGCTACATTCTTACCTTTAGGTTCCTGACTATTTGTTTTGCTTTATATCTTAATCCTTTTTTTCAGTCACCAAGTTGCAGATGTTACCATGACACTAACCTGACTTGCCTGGGCAGATGACCTCATCAATGTGTCCTGGAGTCCCACTTCTCCAGAGCCTTGCCCCACTAGGGAAAGTAAGAGACAGGCTGGAGGTATGGATCGACCTGTCAATGTTCATGTTCAATGAAGAAGCAGTTGCAGATGCCAAACCTTCTACCTTCTGCACCCCATAATGATCATGGGTCCATGCTCACAGATGGATAAAGAATAGGAAAGCTTTCAAGGGAGCGGGTGGAATATGGAGTTCTGGTGGTGGGAATTTTGTGGAATTCTACCCCTATTATCTTATGATCTTGTCACTATTTCCATTTATACATATTTTTAAAAATAATATGCCTAAAATATACTTCCAGTTTCTTCCAACATGAAGACCCCAATTATCATCTGCTATATTCTTACCTTTAGGTTCCTGTTTATTCAAAAATTTTTTTCTCTATGTCTTAAAGTTTTTAAGCCACCAATTTTTTGTTGCTACCATGATGCCAACCTGACTTCCCTGGGAAGATGACCTCACCAATGTAACCTGGAACCCAATCTCTCCAGAGCTCTACCACACTAGGGAAAGATAGAAATAGGCTAGGGGTATGGATCGATCTGTTAATGCCCATGTCCAGTGGAGAAGCATTTACAGAAGCCAGACCTTCCACCTTCTGTACCCCATAAAGATCTTGGTCCACACTCCCAGAGGGATAAAGACTAGGGACCCAGACTCTGGTGGTGGAAACTTTATGGAATGGTACCCCTCTTGTATTCAAATCTTGTCGACCATTATTAATCACTAATACAATGAATTTAAATTAAAAAATCCCACCCTTCCCTACCTTTGTTTCCCCCCAATTCCATCACTTTGAGGCTATATACCATGCCCAAGCAATGTTTGATTTAAATTTATCTCATTTTAACTTGATGGCATCTATTCCAAATGTCTTAAAGATGATGATCTCATTGTTAACATCTGAGTAACATATATATATATATATATATATATATATATATATATATATATATATATATATTCATCTATTGTTGGATATCTGGTCTCCTTCTGGGTTTTGTCTATTACAAGATGCTCAATTATGAACATAGGTATACAAAGATCTCTTCTGAGGGCTGAGGTAGACAGCATCATAATGGCTATGCAATTAAACAAAAACAAACTTATGCCTGAGGCTCCAAGGTCCCAGGTTAGGTTCACCATAAGCCAGATTTACCAGTGCTCTGGTAAAAAAAAAAAAAAAGAAAAGAAAAGAAAAAAGGCTCCTGATAGGTGCTTTTATTTTCTTTGGGTGAAACACTGCTGGATCATAGGGTAGATCTATTTCTAGTATTCAAAGAAATTGCCAGACTGTTTTCCACAAAGGTTGAACCAATGTCCACTCCCACCAGCAGTGCAGAAGTGACCCTTTTTCCTCACATCACCTCCAACATTTGTTATTACTATCCTTCCTAATATATGACATTCTCACGGTTGTATAGTGACATCTCATTGTTGTCTTCTTTTAAAGATTTTATTTATTAATATGTAAGATAGGAGAAGAAAGAACCATACAACATCCTGGTACTGGATGTACTGCTGGGGATTGAACTTGGGACCTCATGCTTGAAAGTCTTGTGCTTTACCCACTGTGCCACCTCACAGACCACTCATTATTGCCTCTCTCTTTCTATATATATATATTTTTTTTCAAGCAAGTTTCCCATATTTAATCCTCAGCACTGCATGTGGTAGAGTGATGGTTTGGTTTCTTTCACCTCCTCCTCTTGTCTCCAAGGAGAAAGCCTGGGAGGGTCTTTCACACTCAAGGTCCTGGGAATCCTGCCTCTGAGGCAGGGGCTTCAATCACTCAAAGGGTGCACTCAGTTTCTTTTATGGGGTGCCCCACAGCAGCACCACATCTGCTTCCAGATACAACTTGGTCTCTTTTGTTCTATTCATATATTATTATCAATATTATTACTATTATTGCCTTTTCTTTATTTTTCTGTGATTAAGAATAGATTACAATTCCGCAAGGTACAGGGTATATTTCCACACAACACCCACCACCAAAAGTCTGTGCTGTTACTCTCCTGATGCTCTCACAAAGTCTTAGAGACAGTTTTGTTTTCGTCTTTTTATTTTTCATTGTCATCTATTCCAGTTCTGTAGATTTCTCACATGAATGAAAGCATCTGGTAGTTTTCCCTCACCTCTTTATTTCACTAGGCATAATCATCTCCAGTCCACTTTGTTTCCAAAGACACAATATCTTTCTTTCCCCACAGATAAGTATTCTATACATTTCATAACATTTTAACCAGTCACCTGTCAGTGGATGGTTAGGTTGCTTCTAGGCTTTGGCTATAGTGGATAATGAGGCTATGAATATGGAGGTGCATATGTCCCTTTGCTCAAGTGCTTGCATGTTGGGTGGGTGAGGTGTCTCATTCTCTCCCTCTCCCTCTCTTCCCTTCCTTCCTTCCTTCCTTCTTCCTTTCCTTACTTCTTTCTTTTTTTTTTCTTTTTTTTTCCTTACTTCTTTCATTTCTCTCCTTTTTTTTTTTTTTTTTTGTTACCAGGGATATTGCTGGGGCTTGGTGCTAACACCACAAATCCACTATACCTGATGGTCATTTTGTCCTTTTTTGTGTGTTTTTTATAAATATTTATTTATTCCCTTTTGTTGCCCTTGTTGTTTTATTGTTGTAGTTATTATTGGTGTTGTTGTTGATTTCAATGTTGTTGAATAGGACAGAGAGAAATGGAGAGAGGATGGGAAGACAGAAAGAGGGAGAGAAAGATAGATGCCTACAGGCCTGCTTCACCGCTTGTGAAGTGACTCCCCTGCAGGTGGGGAGCTGGAGGCTCAAACTGAGATCCTTATTCAGGTTCTTGTACTTTCCACTACCTGGGCTTAACCTGTTGTGCTACCGCTTGACTCCCCTCTTTTTGCCTTTAGCCAGAGCACTACTCATTTCCGGTTTATGGTGGTGCTGTGGATTTAACCTGGGACTTTGGACACTCAGGCATGAGAGTATCTTTGCATAACCATTATGCTACTTTTCTCCCTTCCTTCCTTCCTTTATTCATCCTTTCCTTCCTTTTTTTTCTTCATTTTTTTCTCCCACCAGGGTAATTGCTGAGGCTTGTTGGCAACACTTCAAATCCACCACTCCCAATGGACCTTTCTTTCTTCCCTTCCTTCTTTTTTCTGCCATTAGGGTTATTGCTGGGTCTTGTTGCCAACACTACAAATCTACTACTCCTGATGGCCATTTTGTCCTATTTATTTATTTATTTATTTATTTCATTTTTAATTGGAAAAAGCAAATTTTAATTTAATGATAGAAAAATGGAGAGGGGAGGGAGAGGTAGCGAAGGAGAGATAAAAAGAGACACCTGAGGACCTTCTTCACCAATCCTAATGCATCCTCCCTGCAGTTGGGGAGACAGGTCTCAGACATGGCTGCTTCCACAAGACAACACGTGTACTTAGCCAGGTGTGCAACTGCCCAACCCCCCCCAAGACCATTTCTAAGATTCTGAGAAATCTACTGATTATTTTCCACAAGGGTTCATTCAATCTGCATTCCCACCTATAGTGGAAAATATCTCCTTTCCCCCTGCATCCTCTGCAGAATGTTATTTCTGACCTTTCTAATATATGAGATTCTCACAGCCATAAAATGTTGTCTTTCCTTGCATTTCTCTGATAATTAGTAATGAGTCCCCCATTTTTTAGTATATTCTGAAAGATAGCTTCTATATTCCTTTAAAGCCACACCAAATGTTGGGATTGCTCATTAACTCACATGACTTATTTAAAGTAGAGTTAATATTTACTATATGGGTCACCATTAGCTTTAGTGCCAATTCCTTAATGCTAAAAACAGCTAAATAATCTATCTCCCCCTGCCACTGAGTTCTCTATTATTGGGCAGGATAGGACTGAGTCAGACCTATCTGCTAACCCTGTGGGCACAACACTTCTAAAACTATCTCAGCCTTTGTAAAATCTCTGGAGGTTACCAGAGTGAATGGTAATGTGGCATTTGTGGGAACAAACCAAAGAGTCTCTGGTGAAGGAAGTATGCTGAGACCTGACTTCATAATCTCATGAGAAGAGATTATCTTGCTGAAATGGAAAAGTAAACCCTTCTCCCACATCGGAATTTATCTCCCCCTACATCAAACATCTCCAACTAGAAATGAAACAGTACTGAGGACTGTGATGCCAGACATGAACATTCTGAGTGATGCCAAGAGGATTCATCACCAGTGTGTGAGCCTGCAGGTCCCAGCTGTGTACTCCTTCTAGGTAAGGAGGGAGGGAGGCTGGCTTTCTCCACTGCATTCAGCCCTGGAGAAGATTCAACAGACATTCAGAGCCGAGGTGACTCTGGATCTACACACTGCACATCCTCTTCTCTGTGTGTCGAAGGACAAGCGATCTGTGATACTGAGGATGAGAAGGAGTGAAGATCTCCAGAGACAGCAGACTCCTCAAATTGATCTTGAAGTTCAGAATTCCATTCTGGCCGACATTACTGGGAGGCGCAGGTGAATGACAAGCCTAGCTGGGCCATAGGGCTGTGTAGTCACTCCTCAACAAGCAGGGAACAGCCAAGTTGTGGTCAGAACAGGCCCTGGACTATGTGGCAGGAGGTGTACATCTTTTGCCTCTGGCCTTGATGCGAAAACCCATAGGGATTGGGATTTACCTGGACTATGAGCTAGGTCAGATTTCCTTCTACAACTTGAGGGACAGCTCCCACATCCATTCATTCTATGAAATATTTTCTCACTCACTGAAGCTTTATTTCTGTGTGGGCCAAAATTTATTTTCCTCTGTGGAATAGAGAGTTATGTGGAATGAGTTGGTTTCTTCCAGGTTGGTCTGGACCAGGGCTGAAACTATACCATCCTGGGTGCTGCCCAGTCCTAGTGTCCTGGTGCAGAGCCAGCATGCTATGCTCAGACTGTGTCATCACGCTAGTGTTCTTCCTGCACGATACCGATTTACAGCATTCAAAAGAGCAGGAGGAACTGTTCATGCCCCTCACCTTCCTACTGCTGGTCCTGGGCTTCCTGCTGGTCTACCTAGCTGTGTCACTCATGGACCTGGGCTACGTGAATGTCCAAACAAACAAAAAAGAATGAACTGTGGCATTGCCTTCTTTCCTGCGTGATAGTATGGATAATCATTAGGATGTTTATGACTACTTTTCATTTCTTCCTGACCCCCTCTTAAAAGCAAATAAAATTGATGTATACCAACAAAGTTTTTGTGCTTCTTTTTTCCCCCTCCCTTTTCTTTACTGTGACTAAGAGTTCTTTGTAAAGCACCAGTATGTACCAGGATGCATAACTCCCCTGCCTCAACTTCCTCCCTGGTCTTCTCACCCACAGTTCTTTGTTTTGGTAAAATACAGCAAATCCAGTCCATTTTTCTCCTTTCCTGTTCTTATTTCATAACATATGCTTATGGGTGAGAGCATCTCACAATCATCCTTCTGCCCAATCTCATATTGTCTAAATGTGAACCTTTTTTTTTTTACAGGGCTAAACTAATTTTAGTTCTAAAGGTGATCAATTACAATTGGGGCAAATTGCATAATGACTCTTTCCCTTGTGTTCTCTGTCAGGATGTTCAGGTCTCAGTACCTTTTGGAGGCAGTCATCTCTCCAGCACATCTGTATTCCAACTCATCAGACACCTGACCAGTCATTATTTTCTTTTACTTATACTCATGGCAACCTAAGGTCTCTTGCCCTGCCAATCCTTATCAGTGGTGTTGGAAAGAGCAGGTAAGATGGCTAAAAACTTGTAGTGGTGTTAGGATAGTGTGATACTGAAGGCCCAGAGGGAGCTGCCAGATCCTTTATCCCCTCTCAAGTTTTAGCACTAAAATTTTAGAATTATGTGGTTCAAAGTAAGTAAAGTAGAGTCAGGAGTGCAGATAAAGGAAAGTTTAATATGGCAGCCAAGGGATAGAATCCCCAGTTGGGATGGAGAGCCATAAGTGGACCTGCTTTTGGTCCTTATATAGATTTGTTACTCTTTCTGGCATGGGAAGGGTCATGGCATGAGTCATGTGATTTGTGATCCATTTCTGGTTGGAGATGTCCAGTGTAGGCAGGGGTAAATCTACCTGTGTGTGAGAGGGGTCTGCTTATTCTCAGCACATCCCCTCCAGTATTTTCCAGCAACGTAATATCTTGCCATAAAAAGTAGGGTTCCAGGATTCAGGCATATTTCTTTCAGGTAGCCAAACTTTGAAAAAAAAAAACCTTTTTTAGTGGTCTGGGAGGTGTTGTAATGGATAAAGCACTGTACTCTCAAACATGAGGTCCTGAGTTCAATCCCCCAGCAGCACATGTACAGAGTGACACCTGGTTCTTTCTATCTATCTGCCTATCTTTCTCATTAATAAATAAATACAATCTTTTAAAATATATATGTATATTTTAAATAAATGTGCCCCACCATGGTGTTTGTGATGTCAGGGGTCAAGCTCAGGCCCTCATTTTCGAGAGTCTCAGTCTTTATCCATTAAGCCACCTCATGGGTCAGAGGAGATTATTCTCAAATCTAAGAGAAAAAATAACTTCAATATGTTTCAACTTCTCTGGTGACATACGCAGACTAGGAAATAACTAGAGGCCCAGTAACATTTTTGTGAGAAAGGAATTTTTCTTGAGTAGGCTTTTATTTCCGTTCTACTCATTTTCAAATTAAAATTAAGTGCCAAGAGAGGGTTGAGGGCAGATTACCATTACCAATGTAGTTAGAAAAATCTATTCACTACTGTGGCCTCTCACCCTTATTTGGGTCCTCACTCCATTAGTTGTGTGCTAAGCCTCACCCACACAGAGCTCTACAAATGCCCTCTAGTCACAGCTGACACCAGATTCTCCTCCAGACTGGCTCAGAAGTTCCAGAGATTCACTTCAGGACCAGCCCTGTGGGTCTTTGGCACAGATGTTGCCACGCGAGCTGCTTGACACAGTAACAGCTTCACAGGAAGTTTAGCACGGCTGGACTCTCCAGGCCAAACTGAAACCATCATGCCTTTTGCTATGTATAGGGTTTGGGAATAAGCTCCCTGTAGTCTTAATAATATTTACCTATGGCCAGGCTCAGAGCCTGACCAATAAGAAAAGTAATGACAAAACCTGCACTACACTCTGTAAGATTGATCAGAATGAACCAAGCAGTATCAGTAATGCAGAATTTTTCAGGAGGCTCCAATAGGAAAAATAGTTTTCCCCTTTATCTACACCACTTCCTTTAGCAGTCCCCCTAAAATATAGAGAAATATTGGTGGTCCCCACAGTGAAGGGGCCACCTTACATAGAATAATTAATAAATAGAAAGTTATGGGGCAGTCAGGCACTAGTGCAGCAGGTCAAGCACATGTGGCGTGAAGTGCAGAGGGACGGCATAAGGATCCTGGTTCCTGCACCCGGATTCCCACCTGCAGGAGAGTTGCTTCAGAGGTGGTGAAGCAGTTCTGCAGGTGTCTAAAAAAAAAAAAGAAAGAAAGTTATGGTACCTTGTGGTCTGGGAGGTGGCACAGTGATAAAGCTTGGACACTCAAGCATGAGGTCCCAAGTTCGATCCCCGGCAGCACATGTGCCAGAGTGATGTCTGGTTCTGTCTCTCTCCTTCTATCTTTCTCATAAATAAGTAAAATCTATTTTAAAAAAAGTTATGGTACCCACCTATATACAATGAGCCTTTTAATCTACCACCCACCACTACGCTTCCACTTCCTTATACAGGAATAGTACATGAGAACCTAGGTCACATAGTGAGCATACAAGAAAGATAGATTCCAGTTAGAGAATTTAACTTTATGGAGAGGATGGCCAGGTCAGCACCACCTTGGTGTCTTCTCAGTAAGGAACAAAACAAAACTTCTTTTTTTTTTCTTTATAAAACTTCTTTTTTTAAAATATTTATTCCCTTTTGTTGCCCTTGTTTTATTGTTGCAGTTATTATTGTTGTCGTCGTTGTTGAATAGGACAGAGAGAAATGGAGAGAGGAGGGGGAAGACAGAGAGGGGGAGAGAAAGATAGACACCTGCAGACCTTCTTCACCGCCTATGAAGCGACTCCCCTGCAGGTGGGGAGCCGGGGGCTCGAACCGGGATCCTTCTGCCGGTCCTTGAGCTTTGTGCCACCTGCGCTTAACCCGCTTGCTACAGCCCAACTCCCAAAACTTCTTTATCAAACGATGAAGCAAATTTTATGAAAAATGGGCTGCTCAATTTGTTTAACCCCCCTAGAAATATAACAAGGTTGAACTTTTTATGAACCATGGCTTCTGATGCATAAGGACAAGAGAACAGAATAAATGTACATAATAGGTAGACTATTAATCAACAGGACATCTGCCTAGCACACAGTTACAGGAATAACAAAAGACATAGAAACTGTGATGTGATCTCTATGGAGAAAAATACCCCTGGAATGTAAATGTTCCATGAAGCAGGAAATGTTCCCTACCTGTACTGCTCTTACTCGGTGATTTATTTGTTTATTTATTTTAGTTCTTTATTTATTGGATAGAGACAGAAATCAAGAGGAAGGGGGGTGATAGAGGTCCTATGGGACCCAGTATCCCCCTGCAGGTGGATACTGGGTCTTGAACCCGGGTCCCTGTGCATTGTAACACGTGTGCTCAACCAGCTGCTTTACCACCCGGTCTCAGTGACATTTGTTTTAATAATCAAAGCCTTGGTGATTTTTGTATTAGTGATCAAATCCTTGGTGATTTTTTTTTAAATAATCTATACCATGGTGATTTTTGTTTTAATGATCTAAGCCTTATGAAACTATAAAAATAGTTTTCTAGAGTATGACAGAGATGCCTGCTTGAGCTTGCTTCAGCAACAACTCATTCTTCCTCATCTGCGCTGATGCCCCTCCTCCTTCAAGATACCCTAATAACCTGCCAAGGCTGGCTCTGGTAAGTCTTGGTCTGTCTTGAAAGAGTAGAATCACTGGTCCAGGTCAGCAGTCCCCTATGCCCCCCTGCCCCCAGCTCGGCCTTTCTTCAGGGCCCCACCTCAGAGGACAAGCAAACCTCATTGGGCTTGTCTTTTATATCACACTTAATGAGATCTTGACTGAACTGGAAATCTTTCAGCTACTGAGACCCCTGTCCCAATGCTCATAAACTTTCTGCAGTCCTTTGGGGCCCTGGTGGGGTTGTGTGTAAATCATGGGGAGGAGAGAATCAGTGGCTGCCTCGAGTGTGCTGTACAATGGGATGAGAATCATTCCTTCTTTGCCCTGCACAGATGTTTTCCCTTCTCAAGTGAAGTGGCCACTGACTGCCTTGTGATCAGGAGAACAAACTCTTAGCTGAGTTTCACCTGTTTCCGTTTGTCTAAAGCAACACACCTGTTGCAAGCTGCAGGTGCTGATTATAGACCTGGGCACTGACCCCCGCAGCTGAGGCCACTTGTCTTGCGCACCAGACATGCTCGGCACAGAAAGATGGCTGTCTGAGGCTGGGTCTTTATATCACAGAGATCGTCAGAACTGAGTTATTTTCTTCAATCCCTTCTCCTGCTCTGAGAAACTTGGGGTGCTCTGTTTTGAGCACTTTCAAATGCCATGTGAAAATGAAATGGATGCTTGCTGGGTTTTGCCCTAGGCAGTATCCCTGTAAATCTTTTTTGAGGAAGGGTAGATAAAAGCATATGGTATGTGTACTTGGATGTTTTTTTTTACTTATGTTTTTATCTTACTGGATATATTTGACATTTCATATGACAGGTAATTTTGTATTTAATATTGCTTTTTTCTTCGCTCTTCTTTTTTTTTTTTAATTAGTGACTTAATGATCAAGAATATTGTGGGATAAGAGGGGATGCAATTCCATACAATTACCACCATCAGAGTTCCATATCCCTTCCCTTTCATTGGAAGGTGCCCTATTCTCTACCCCTCTGGGAGTATGAACCAAATATCTTTATGGGGTGCAGAAGGTGGGAGGTCTGGCTTTTGTAATTGTTTCTCCACTGGATATAGGTGCTGACAGGTCAATCCATACCCCCAGCCTGTCCTTCTATTTCCCTGGTGGGGTAGGACTGGGGAATTGGGGTTCCAGGACATACTGGTGAGGTCATCTGCTCAGAGAAGTCAGGTTGGTGTCATGGTTTCATCTGCAACTTGGTGGCTAAAAGACATTAAGATATAAAGCAGAACAAAGTATTTAATAACCAGGAAAATGAAGGTAGGAATACAGTAGATAAGGTTTGGAGTCTTCATGTTGGAAGAAGCTAGGAAGTCTATTTTAGGTATATTCCAAGGGACCCTTGATTTTACTAATTTTGCTTGAGCTCTATAGATATCATGCAGGTGAGCTAAAAGTATTGTCCGTGAAGATGGTATCTGAGTTAGGAATAGGACTAGAAGCTGGATCAGGGCAGAGAGTAGCACCCAAATATGGGGGAAGTATATAACTATTGTTAACTGTAAACCCCACTGATCTGACCTAGTGCCCCTGCCTATTCATATTTGGCCTTAGAACCCCGTATACCCTCTGCATCCCTGTTGATCAGAGCTTGCATCCCAAAGTCATAATTAGGAATGTTCTAGCCTGCACTCTTGTCAGGGCCCATCTTCTTCCTGTGGCAGAATATATTGACCCAGCTTCCCTTTTGAGAGTGGGGCAGTTTCTACCAATGCTGTTCTACATTGAGGGCAAGGTCCTGTAAAGCCCCACAAGAGGGTTTATGATGTTGTTCCAGATGGAGATGACCAGTGATGGTGAAGAAGGGGGAATCTGTTAGAGGGGGGCTGATCATATTTATGTGGGAATCCCAGGATTCCCTGACTAGGGCCCAGAATGATGGGGTGGCCCAGTAATGACCAAAAGTCCATCATTAGAGTGTGCCAGTCTCTTGCCCTAACCCAGCTTTTGTACTTTATTTGACAAGGTTAGACTTAGAGTGATTGAGGGAAGTGAAATAGGAAGTAGGTAAGACAAAAATATTTGATTAAGTATTTTATGATGTCTTTCTCAGTCGCATACAGCCTTAGGCCCCACATCATCTCTACCTCTCAACAGGTTGCTCTTTTTTTTCTTTCGTGGTAAACAGGATCTGTATCTGGTTGCATCTACTCCCAAGTATGCCTTGTGGAGTGGGCAGCAAGTGACAGGGTCCTCTCTGTTGTTCATTGGGCGTAAATCCAGATCCTAGTGATCTGAAGTCCCTCACACATTTAACTGCAATATAGTCATTTTTTAACTGGAGGTGTCCATGACTTCTGGTCCTCCACAGTCTTTAGCAGATTGCAGAGATCTGGATACCAGGTTCCAGATGCAATCACGTCTCTGGTGTCCGGATGGCCATGTCAATGTCCACTTCCCTGTAGATTGAGGTTGCTAGCTCCCAATGCCTACCACTGGTGGCTTCTGTTGAGCTAGTGACTGGTCCTTCCCAAAGGCTCGTCGAACAGCATTCTAATTTGTCCTGCAATATAGGCTGGAGATCTGTAAGAACTTGGTAACAGTGGTGGGATGGGTCAGAGACAAGAGCATCAAGGATCATGACAGCAGCAGTCTGCCAAAAGCAATTTCAAAAGGAGACAGTTTATTTACAAATGGGAAGCAGTGCACTCTCAGAAAGGCCTGATACAGGAGTGATACCCATCCCCCACCAGTTTCAAGGGTTAATTTAGTTAGTCTCCTTTAGGGTCTGCAAGCGTCAACCCGGCTTTGACCTAGCACGTTATGATTGGGCCCTCCTCAATTGCTATCGAACAGGCCATGGCCAGTGCGCCGCTATGTTCCATCACTGGGGAGCCAGAGACGACCCGAACTGCCCCTGCCGCTCCAGCTCCAGACAGACTATGACCCACATATTCAACGACTGCCACCTCTCCAGATTCAAAGGAGGTCTCAAAACTTTACATCAGGCTCAACCTGACGCTGTTGACTGGCTATGGAAGAAGGGCAAACGCTAGAAGAAGAAGGGTCTAATTTACCTCTCTACCTTCCCAGAGATATGGGGCTTATTAGCACAATGAAATTTCCAATTTGTTACCATTTCTGGGCCATTTTACTGCCCCTTGGAGACCCCCTAAGAGAACCTGGTGGTATAACTTAAGGGGTATCACTGCTGTAGTCATACATTTGTAACCAGTAAGACATACACAAATTCATATTAGGAGTTCACTAAAATTGATAATCCAATGACTAGAGTTGGCTTATATATCTTTATATAATTTTAGAAGGCCTTTTTAAAAAACAGGTATACCAGTATAAAATGACAATTTTAGACTAAATACTTTTGCTAAATCAGGATTTGCCAAACATCAAATCTTTTTTTAAAAATAGTTTGGACAGTAGCCTCTGGTGCTTTAGTGTCTGTGTTCAGTGAGTAAATCATCTAATTTTAGACTTTTTCTTTTTCTTCAACCAGGATAGACAGTTTGCCCTAAATCAATGAAGTCTGGTTAATTTTAATACCCCACCCAGTTTTGCCTAAAACCCACATAGTTCAAAAACATGCAAAAAGAACAATTATTTCAATAAAGTTGGTGAACAGAAATTCATATTACTTAAATCTTAACTAAAAAAACAATCATTATTCAGTGTGTGTGTGTGTGTGTGTGTGTGTGTGTGTGTGTGTGTGTGGAGGTAACCAAGTTAAGTGCAGATTATGAAGTGCAAAGGACTCATGCAAGGATCTGGGTTCCAGTCCCTGGCTACTCACCTGCATAGGTGACACTTCACAAGCTGTGAATCAGGTTTGCAGGTGTCTCCCTTTGTTTCTCCCTCTCTACTTGCCATCTTATCTCAGTTTCTCTCTGTCCTGTCTAATAAAGAGAAAAAAAAAAAGGTTACCAGGAGCAATAGATTCATAATGCTGGCTCAGAGTCTCAGAGATAACCCTGGAGACAAAAAAAAAAGCATTGTTTTAAGATTCTTGATATTTCCAATGCAAAATAGAACACTAGAGTAATATATAATTTACTAGGGTTCAAGTGTATATGAATTGAAAATATCAGAATAGTGACTTAAGTGCAATTATGTAAACCCAGTGTGCACTGTAGCCAGATGCAGACTAAACTGAGTCCATGACATCAGCTAGATATTTTTGAACTATTATAGGGGGACATGGGGGGTGGGGATGGAAGGTCAACACTTGTTTCCCCCCTTTCCCAAAGTTCATCATGCCGATCTCCACAAAAAAAAATTGATGGGAAAGCATGATTATTCAGGTAAATTAAACATTACTGAAAACAAAACAAGTTAGGGGAAAAGAGAGAGGTAGAGAAAAAGAAAGAAGCGGGACTGAAAACTGCTCATATGTTAGTGGGGGAGGAGAGGGGGAAAAGAGGGAAAGACAGGAAGAGGGAGAGGGAGAGGGGGAGAGAGAGGAGAGAGAGAGATGGAGAAATACTTGGTTGTGTTCAGGGGAAAGGAGAGGCTGAACAGTCAGGTTCCAGTTTCTAAACTCAAAACCCCACCTACACCTTCTAAACCACACCTGTAAATACTCCTATCTCTGAATGTCCCTACCTCCCTTGGAATTACAGGCACACCTATTCTTCTTCTAGCTTTTGCCCTTCTTCTGTAGCCAGTCAACAGCGTCAGGTTGAGCCTGATGTAGAGTTTCGAGACCTCCTTTGAATCTGGAGAGGTGGCAGTCATTGACTATGTGGGTCATAGTCTGTCTGGAGCTGGAGCGGCAGGGGCAGTTTGGGTCGTCTCTGGCTCCCCAGCGATGGAACATAGCGGCGCACTGGCCATGGCCTGTTCGATAGCAATTGAGGAGGGCCCCATCATAATTTGCTAGGTCAAAGCCGGGTTGACGCTTGCAGGGGTCTGTGATGAGGTGTTTGTTCTTTACCTCAGCTGACTGCCAACTCTGTTTCCAAGAGATGGGAACAGAGAAGTTCAGCCACACCTACAAGCACTCCTATCTCTAAGTGGTCCTTCTGCCCTCAGGATTCCAGCCATACCTGTAAACACTCCCATTTCTAGGCTCTGACTTCTTCCTCAACATTTTCAATGAGGGAATCTTCTAATTTTAGCTTTTTCTTTTCTTTTCTTTTTTTTTCTGGATAGGATGAGTTTTCTCTAAAACACTGATATCTGGTTTCTCTTTGTTTCATTGATCCTTTAACTTCATTCAACTCTCAAATGTTTCAAAAATAAAGAGATCGAGTTGTAGCTGGAAACACATGAGGTTGACTGAAACCTAGAAATAAATTTTCAGATATAAGAAGATTATTTGAAACATCTCTGGGCAAGAATGCAGAATACAGACTGTGAGAAGAACCAAATGATATCCAGCCAGACTTTGAGGGGAGAAAAGTAACTCAACAATAACTTTTCACTACTCTCCCAGTAAAGGTGGTGTTAAGGGGCACTGAGGGGATTAGGGAAGGGACGTACAGGTAGCAATGAGATTGTGTAGATCTCCACACCTTTTTGGCCTGATCCCATTAAGGGGGATCCCACAACCATAGCTCATCATCCTCTCAGTCCCAGGCCAGCCACACACACCACTATGCTGAGCCAATAGCTACTGAAGGTAGGTGTCACGCTCCGCCCACCTGGGCACATGCCGGGATAGCCTGAGGGTACTTCTTCCCGAGCTAGTGCTCTCTGGGTTGGAGAGAACTCAACTGGAGCTGATCTAGGCTGCTGTGTGGGAGAGGGATGAGGAACTCGTGCTGCACCAACTTCCGCAGGAGATACACTCTGGAACTCTCGGAGCCGGAAAGCAATTTCCAAGTGTCTTTAATCAGAAGAGCAGCTGTTTTTATACTCTCCAAGTAGGGTGGAAACAGGATGTGATATAGAGAGGGTGGAGAGAAAAGTGACTGGTGAAAATCAGAGTGTGACAAAGAAGGGATCAGTGTGTGACAAGGAGGGGGTGGAGCAGGAGAGAATCCTATCATAGAACCACCAATGCCCTGGAGTGCTTTATGTAAAGTGATTTATGTAAATAGACCAAAGCTTTGGATCAGTAAAATCCCTATATAGGCATATGGTTAAGCAGAAGCCAGGGGGAGATGGCAACTACCCAACAGGGACACATAAGTACTCTGCTCACATCAGAAGAGAGCACACTTCAGTTCCAGATGGCCTCACAACTCCTGCCTGTGGATCACACCTTAGGAGCCTGCAAAAGAAGAGAGAAAAGCCACAAGCCCAGGTAAGAAGGCTGTAGGGACTGCCAGGGCCCATTTTTCCCTCCATGGATCCAGCATGTCCAGAGTGCAGATTGTGAAGGGAGATTTGATATAGCATCTGGAGATAATGTATCAAAGCCCATTTACTTTCTTCAGACCTAGTCACATCTTGTATGTTTTTAAAAATATTTATCTATGTGGTCTGGGAGGTGGCTCAGTGGATAAAGCATCAGACTCTCAAGCATGAGGTCCTGAGTTCAATCCCTGGCAGCACATGTACCAGAGTGATCTCTCACTCTTTCTCTCTCCTCCTGTGTTTCTCAATAATAAATAAATAAATAAAATATTATAAAAACAATAATACAAAATATTTATTTATTCCTTTTTGTTGCCTTTGTTGTTTTATTGTTGTAGTTATTGTTGTTGTTATTTTTTGTTGTATTTTATTTACTTTATTTTTGAGAGAGATGCAGAGAGGGAAAGACACAGAGGCAAATACCAGAGCACTGCACAGCTCTGGCTTATTGTGATGTGGGGGACTGAACCTGGGACTTTAGAATCTCAGGCATGAGAGTCCCTTTGCATAACCATTATGCTATCTACCCCCACCCTGTTGTTGTTATTAATATCATTGTTGGATAGGACAGAGAGAAATGGAGAGAGGAGGGGGAAGACAGAGAAGAAGAGAGAAACAAAGACACCTGCAGACCTGCTTCTCTGCCTGTGAGGCAACTCCCCTGCAGATGGGGAGTCAGGGGCTTGAACCAGGATCTTTTTTTTTTTTTAATATTTTATTTGTTTATGAGAAAGATAGGAGGAGAAAGAACCAGACATCACTCTGGCACATGTGCTGCCAGGGATCAAACTTGGGACCTCATGCTTGAGAGTCCAAAGCTTTACACTGTGCCACCCCCAGGACCACGAACCGGGATCCTTATGCAGGTCCTTGCACTTTGAGCCACCTGCGTTTAACCCTCTGTGCTAACACCTGACTCCCCATCTTGTGTAGTTGATGTGGGCAGAAATGTCTTGGGAGGAGGCAAGACTCTTGACTCTTCACTGATTTCCTCAGTGAGGATAGTGAGAAGGGTCTTGTTAAGTTTTGTTTCTCACCGTACCCATTGCAAACTAAGACAAACTGAGGCCAACACAGGACATAGTGGAGGATGTGTAAGCTCATTTCTAATCCAACTTCCACAATAGACACAGACACAGAGGACTATGAGTAAGAGGCTTTATTGAATAGATACATCAAATTCAAGCTAGTAGTGACTTTAGGCCAGTAAGACAGTTTCCTTCTATAGATTTCTACAGCTTCATTATGCCAGTGGGTGCCCTGACCAGACACCTTCAGTTATCTCAGACCATACCAATCTCCTCATGGAGGACTTAGCTGAAAGGATAGAACAGTATTCAAGAGGAGGAGCTATAAGTAAGATAGGGAGGGCAATTAACACACACAAAGACAAATGTACAAGGAATCAGACCACTGCTAAGGCTGTAGGAGAAGTGGGTTATAGCCAGTAGCCTATCTCTGGGGTGGTTAGTCAGAAAAAAACTATTTGATATAGAACAACAAAGATCAAAGCTATCACAAGACCAAGGAGAATCAGTTCGAGATCTGACAGAGCAGAACCTTAGTCAGCTGTTGTGGTCAGTCAGAAGGCTTTAAAGCTCCTGCCTGGCTCGCCAAATGTAAGAGCACTTCTGATCAGAACCCATACAAACCAATACAAAATAAAAGGAATTTACTCTTAAGTTTGAAAAAATGAAAATAAGGCTATTACTCAGACTTAACAGAGACGACACCAAAAGACAAACCTCAGCTGAGTGATCCCAGGTTAGTACCAAATCTGGTTCCATCGCTCAGAGATAACCAGGCTAGAAGTTCACCCTCCTTTAAAAGGGAAAAGCCGGGGGGGGGGGGGGGTCCTGTATGTCCTTGCTAATTTATCTTTGGGGTATAAGTTTCAAGGAGAACATTCAATTCTTATCTTCTAGGGAGGAAGCAAGCAGCATTTACAGAAGCCAAATGGACAAGTTAACATATAGCTGAAAGAGCAGGGGTTACAGAGTATGCAGTTTTCAAGGCAAACATTCCTATCCACCAGCTGAAACAATTAGTGCATTAGTGTAATTTCATCTTACCTAGTTTCTGAGACATTTTCTCTGTTTCAATGAACTCGTCTAAATTTGGGGAATTCCATTTTCTCACAATCTGAAACAAACCTTGAGCAATTTTACATCTGGTGATTTCTCTCCTTCAGGTGGAGTAGCCACATTGGAGGAATGACTGCCTGCAATCAGAATTGCTAATGGACCTTAACTTTCATCCAGATACCTGAGGCAACAAACTCACTGAAACTGAGTTTTTCAGGTATTGGGTAGAAATTTTGGGCACCAACCTCTGCACTTGGGGCTATTTTTCCTGTAGTTCAGCAGTGACTGTGCTCCACTCCTGTGGAAAGTGAGCACAGAGACCTGACATTGACTTACTACTCAAGGGAATCCTCAGAAGTAAGTTGCAGAAGAAAACCAGCCTGTCACTTTCCCCAATGGAGACATCAGGAGTCTCGCTAGCAATGCTAGCAGAGTTCAATTGCCCCATCTGCTTGACCTGCATGAGAGAGCCTGTCACCATTGAGTGTGGGCACAACTTCTGCCAGTCCTGCCTCCAAAAGCGCTGGAAGGATCCTCCAGACAGTTCATCTTGCCCTGTGTGCCGGCACCTATGTCAGAAGGGACACTGGATTACCAACAGGAAGCTGGCAAGAATGATTGGCAACACTCAGTTCATCCAAACAAGCAGCAATGAAGTGAGGCAGCAAGAGGAGAACCTGTGTGAGAGGCACAACCAGGTGCTGAGTCTCTTCTGTGAGGAGGACCTGGAGGTGCTCTGTCCTGGCTGTGTTCAGGCCCATGACCAAAAGGACCACCATGTAAGGTCTCTGGAAGAGGCTGCTTCTTATTACAGACACAAGGTAAATGGTTCCACCACACTCTTGATGGAACATTTAGCGAAATTAGAGGAAGTGGAAGAGAGGCAATACATAATGTTCCAGGAAGTGAAAGACCAAATAAGTAAACAGAAGTCAGAGTTAGCCTCTGACTTAGAGCAGTTGGCTGAACTTGTGGACAGCGATAAAGAGGCAGCTGTCTCTAGAGTAACTCAAGAGAAAGACAACAATCTGCAGAGAATAGACAAGAATATCACTTATTTTAAAGACTGCATCTCCACCACTGAGGCTCTGTTCCAGGAGGTTTCAGAGAGGAGTGTGATGCCAGACATGAACATTCTGAGTGATGCCAAGAGGATTCATCACCAGTGTGAAAGCCTGGAAATTCCAATTGTGTGCTCCTTCCAGATAAGGAGGGAGAGGTGCAGTTTCCCTCCACAGATTTCAGCTCTGGAGAAGATTGAACAGAAATTCAGAGCAGAGGTGACTCTGGATCCACACACTGCACATCCTCTTCTCTGTGTGTCCAAGGACAAGCGGTCTGTGATACTGAGGATGAGAAGGAGTGAAGATCTCCAGAGACAGCAGACCCCTCCACTTGACCTTGAAGTTCTGGGTTCTGAAGAATTCCATGCTGGCCGCCATTACTGGGAGGTGCAGGTGAATGACAAGCCCAGCTGGGCCATAGGGCTGTGTAGCCACTTCCCTTCCAGCAGGGGGCAGCAGCAGCCAAGGTCTGGTCTGAACAGGCGCTGGACCATTCACCTGCAAGATGGAGACTATGTGGCAGGAGGTGCCTGTCCTGTTCCTCTGGCCTTGAAAAGGAAGCCCAAAGGGATTGGTGTTTACCTGGACTATGAAGTGGGTCAGATTTCCTTCTTCAACTTGAATGACAGGTCCCACATCCATTCTTTCCAGGAGACATTTTCTCATTCACTGTGTGGGACCAGATTCCATTCCTCTCTCCCTCTGTAGGGGGTTATGAAGAATGAATTGTGACATTACTTTGTTTCCTGCCTGTGATTATGAATGACCTTTAGAATGCTGTACAATGATTTTGAATGCATTTTCTGACATTTTGAAAAGTCTCATCTAGAAAAACTGAGTTTCCTGCCTTGCTTGTATGAAAATGTAACAACTCTGTACTATAAAAATGCCCTTTCTGAAACCTAGAGTCAATCACAGTGCTCTCTGCTCTGTCTTTCGAGATCATATTACTAAGGAATGTATAATCAATTAGCAATGTAAAATTAATTAGAAATTCAAATTTATATATGAAAACAATAAATTTTGTGTTTCTTTTACATTTTCACTTTGCTTCATTGTGACTAGTGTTGTATGTAAAGGTTTATAGTAGTAAATTGCTTATATCCTCTTAGCTGGCAAAGTAGAGAAACCCTTTACCTCATCAGCACTGGCTCCTGAGTTTAGGATCCACCATTGCATGTATGAGCCTGATTCTGTGGTTTCAACTCTGTTATAATTACTAAATAAAATAAATTGGAAGGAAAATGAAGTGAAGATGTTTAAGTTGTGTGATGGTAGTATTAAAAAATTGCCATTTCATGACTAGAGGGGTTCTCTACACATCCCCCCCCCTTTTTTTAACAAGTGTTCTTGATTCTAGGTAGGAGCAAAGTGAAAATTCACACAGCTCATAGAGGGGTGTCTCACACCTCCTGAAGCATTAGAAGGATGCCATCGATCCCCTCAGATTATGAATCCAGTTTTTTGTAATGGGCATAGCCTTGAAAGAGAGTGGGAGAGCTATGCAGGCCCAGTGTATATTTGTTGTTCATGATAAAATCAAATTAAGACTTTTTCCAGGGAAGGGCAGATAGTAGAATGTTTATACAAATAAACTGTCCTGCTCCAGGCTCCAGGGTCCATTTTGATCCCCAGCACTACCATAACCCAGAGGTGAGCAATGGTGCTGAGCTTCTGTTCCATGTAAAAACAATAATTAAAATGATAAATAAAAATTAAAAGAAGGTGGGATAGATATCCTAATGATTGTTCAGATATTCTCATGCCACAAGCTCCAAAGTCTCAGGTTCAATCCCCCACATAATAATACATTATAAATGACTAGTATTGTGTGGTTTGGGAAGTGGCACAGTGATAGGGCTTTGGACTCTCAGGCATAAGGTCCCGAGCTGGGTCCCCGGCAGTGCATATGCCAGAGTGGTGTCTGGTTCTCTCCCTCTCCTCCTATCTTTCTCATAAATAAAGAAAAATCTTAAACAAAAAAAGAGAAAAAAGTAGTATTCTGGCAAACAGGAGATAACAAAACAAAAGAACTTTCCAAGATGAATGATTTAATTTTTGCAGACAACCTATTGTGTATATGAAAATACCCTCTTTCTTGAAACAGTAGGGTTCGATGACATAATGATAAAACAAGAGATCCTCATGCCTAAGGCTTCATGGTCTTAGATTCATCCTCTTACACCAGAGCTTTCCCACCAGTGGGGGAAACTTTCCAAAGTAGTGAAGCAGGGCTGCGGGGGACTCTATCTCCACATTCCACTCAATCGCTGCTTCTCTCTATCAATATATAAATAAAATAATTAAATCAAAGCAAACATGGGTCATATCTCTATTTTCTTTTTTTTTTAATTTTTTTTATTGTATTTACTGTTGAATGTAAAACATTAATTCCCCAATAAAGAAATCAATTTAAAAAAGAAAAGAAAGTATAAAGAGCTCATATAATAGCATAAGAAAGTGAGGAATGCACTGGCCAGGCCGAAAAACTGGCTTTGTGGACAGGCCCAAGAACTGAAATTGTATCTCGTAAAAGCGTTTCAGAAAAGGGAGCGATTTAGTTGCAACAGGGGAGCTGTGCATTCGTGAAAATAAAGGGAAAAGCGCTATTAAGACTTCTCTCTCTAACCAGCAGTTGAGTTATCAGCAGTTGCAATGGAAGAGCCGAAAACCTAGACTTGCGCGAGGCGGGGCTCCCTCACCTGGCGCCCAAGCCCACCCGCGCCTGGACCCACAGCCAAGTCGGGGATCTCGAGGACAACAATGGTTTAGACAAACCATCACAGAGGGCGGGGCGGCTGTGCTCAGATGTTCCAATCACCTCCTTTCCTAGCACTTTAATGTCAACACATTAACTTTTGTTTATTATTATGATTTTCAAACATGCCTGCGCTTCTCCTGGCTAAGTCCCTCTCCACCCTCGGAGCGGATGCCTCCAGCTCCACAGCCCTCACCTGGCCCGGGCGAGCTCCGGACCGGACCATCTCTCGCAGCTTCCGCAAAGTCGGGTCCAATATCTCTATTTTCATTAAGGGATGCTAGTGAACCAATAGGAAAATAATAAGGTCTGGGAGGTGGCATAGGGGATTAAGTGTAGGAATGTCAAGCAAGTTTCCTAAACTCAGTCCACAGTATTTCATGTGGCAGAGTGATGTCCTGGGTCCTCTTCATGTCCTCTTCATGCTCCTCTTCCCTCTCCCCCTCCTGACACCCCTCCCCTCTTCCACCTCCTATTCCTTCTCCTCTTGCTGTTTCTCCCCCTCCTGATTCTCTTCCACCATCACCACCACACATTCCTATCATGATTAAATACTTTTTTTATAAAAAAGTCAAAAGATTTTTCAGATTTGAAAAAATGAAGGACTGTCAGTAGATGTTACACAATAAACCTAACTTGTATATAGACATTCCGCTGACATATATGATTATCAAAGTATTAGATTCTAACACAGAGATACAATGAAATACCATAGTGCACTGGCTGAGTCTCTGCTGAATATTCCTCTCCCCCTCAGTTAGCCTGGAGACTTGCTATTGCTCACTGTCCCCAATTCCACACAAGTCCTTCACTTCTCTCATTTCTGTGAGGTATCTGTCCTGTGTGGTTAAAGATTCTGCATCTCTGCCACCTGCTTCTCCAGGGTTTCCATATAGCCACTGAGCCTTTCTCTGTGATGGGAGGCAGCCTCACCCACAGACCTCACATGGTGGCCTTGGTGATCAGGGAGCTGGGTGCACTGAGGACAAACCACCTCCAAGTCCAGTTCATAGCAGAGACTCAGGCTCTGGGCATGTCCACCTGAACCTGGGACTCTAGAGCCTCAAGCAAAGTATTTTTGTATAACCATTGTGCCATCTCCCCCACCAACAGATTCCTTTTGTAAAAACCTCAAGGACTCCTGTAGCTAGAATCTGGCTAGACACTTCAGCTGAGAAGAGTCTAGTCCATTCTCCCAAACTCAACTGCATTTGCTCTTCCAAAGATCCCAGGAGATCAAGGGCTTGAATCCAAGTGTTGCAGCTCCTTTTATTTCATTGTATTTTTAGCTGTTATCATGGTTATTTCTGAGGGTAGGAGCCAGTGCTACAAATATACTGTTTCTGCTGGCCATTTTAATCTTTTTTTCTATTTGATTTGATAGAACAGAAAGAAATCGAGAGGGAGATAAATAGGGATAGAGAGAGAGAAAGAGAGACACCTGTAGACTGCTTCACTGGTAGTGAAGGATCCTGTCTGCAGATGAGTGGATTTGTCAGGTACACACTGGCCACCAACAATAATGTTACTGGCAAGAAAGAGACAGAGACAGCAGAGAGAGAGATGGACAGAAAGAGAGAGAAAACTCAAATATTTCATGTACGGCTGAGGATTTCGGTTTTTATGTATTTCATAAGTGATTAATTGGATTATATTGTATTGTAGCTTTAATTTTCATTACCACCTGGACATAATGCTCTAGGATGATTTTTTTTTCTTATAGAGACAATGACAAACTAGCAAAGAGAGAGAGCCAAACAGACCATGGAACAGAAGCTTCTTCCAATGCAGGGGCCCCAGGTTAAAGTCGGGTCACCAGATGGCAAAGCGGGACACTATCCAATTAGCCCTTGAAGCAAGCCTGTAAGAGGTTGACATAATGCAAGACAATTTTTATTAGCACTAAAATAACTACAGATATTATTATTCTTCTTTTAGCGTTTGCCCTTCTTCCGTAGCCAGTCAACAGCGTCAGGTTGAGCCTGATGTAAAGTTTCGAGACCTCCTTTGAATCTGGAGAGGTAGCAGTCATTGACTATGTGGGTCATAGTCTGTCTGTAGCCGCAGGAACAGTTCGGGTCATCTCTGGCCCCCCAGCGATGGAACATAGCGGCGCACCGGCCATGGCCTGTTCAATAGCGATTGAGGAGGGCCCAATCATAACGTGCTAGGTCAAAGCCGGGTTGACGCTTGCAGGGGTCTTTTGTGATGAGGTGTTTGTTCTTTACCTCAGCTGACTGCCAGCTCTGTTTCCAAGAGACTGGAACAGAGAAGTTCAGTGTAGGCATAGGGGACCAGATTGGGTGACGAGACGTCAAGCGTTGGACAGGGTGGGCGAAGATATCCGAGTATATTGGCAGGTCCGGTCGAGCGTAGACGTGGGAAATGAACTTAGATGATGCAGCATCCCGACGAATATCTGGTGGGGCGATGTTGCTAAGAACTGGCAGCCATGGAACCGGGGTGGAACGGATGGTTCCAGAAATTATCCTCATGTAAGAATATAATTTGGAATCGACCAAGTGGACATGGGGGCTACGGAACCATACTGGGGCACAGTATTCTGCAGTGGAATAGCATAATGCCAGAGAGGATGATCGTAGTGTGGAAGCGCTCGAGCCCCATGAGGAGCTGGCCAGTCTTGCAATGATGTTATTCCTCGCGCCCACCTTTGCTGTAGTTTTTATGAGATGTTTGTGAAATGACAGAGTGCGATCGAGAGTAACGCCAAGATAGACTGGCTGGGCTTCATGCCGGATTCTCATATCGCCAAGCTGCACATTAAGCTCATGCGAGGCCGAGGCATGGTGTAAATGGAAAACAGATGATACCGTTTTGGCAGTGCTAGGGATTAGTCGCCATTTTTTTACAGTAATCAGATATCAGAGACATGCGTGCTTCCTCGAGGATGTCGAACTTGGATGCCTGAGTTGCACAGCAGATGTCATCGGCGTAGATGAACTTCCTTGAAGAAGTTTCTGGGAAGTCATTGATGTAAATATTAAATAGCATAGGAGCCAGAACAGAGCCCTGGGGGAGGCCACTTGAGACAAGTCTCCATCTGCTAGACTTGTCACCCAGATGCACCCAGAATCTTCTGTTTTGGAGAAGAAACGATATAGTGTTGGCCACCCATGGAGGCAGGCATCTTGAGATCTTGACTAGGAGACCACGGTGCCAGACCGTGTCATAGGCTGCTGTGAGATCAACAAAGACAGCACCCGTCTTTAAATTCTTCTGGAATCCATTTTCAATGTAAGTTGAGAGGGCCAGGGCTTGTTTGCAGGTAGATCTTCCTGGGTGGAAACCAGCTTGGGCAGGTGATAGGAATTTCTCTGTAAGATGAGAAATACGTGACAGAAGCAGCCTCTCAAGGAGTTTGTAACGCACGGAAAGGAGAGAAATTGGTCTGTAGCTGGCGGCCAGTGTTGGGTCTTTCTTTGGTTTCAAAACCGCTATTACCTCCGCACGACGCCAAACTTTGGGCATAGACTCAGATTCCAAGATGTGGGACAGGAATGAAGCGAGCCACTTCTTTGCCGCGGGACCCAGGTTAAGAATGAGTTCTGGGGTGATGTTATCATAGCCAGCAGCTGTTCCCGGTTTAACCCTCTTCAAAGCGTCTTCCAGTTCAGACAGTGTAAAGGGAGAGAGTTTTGGAGATGGACAAGATAACCGGAAGTGGGATGACCACTCGTGGGAAATTTCTCAGATATTATTATCATTGTAGACATGTTCTCCTTGAAAGTTTCTAAGACAGCCTGCCCTCCCCTAGGTGTTGACCATCTGCGTGACCTTGATGTGGTCAAGAGAACTTCAAACGTTATTCCCTTTCTTTTGGCTCTCTGTGTTGGTTAGCATATCTTTTCTGGAGCTCAGTCTAATTGCTTATCTTCTTAACCCATTCTTAGATGGGTCTAACTAAGTAACACTTTTCTAATATCTAGCAAACTGTCTACCTAAAGAAATCCTCTGCTGTAAAGTAAGCACATACTATGAGGGTTCTCTTCTGGTTAACCTTTGTCTATATGAAAGTACACTAACTTTTGCCTATGTGAATGTTTACTAAACTCTCCCATATATCCTAACATTAGCTATTTAACTACACAACCTCTGTATTCATCATAGGTACCTATAAAGGAAGGCAAGGGGTCTGTGAGTGATGACAAGCAATAGGGCCTCTTTGTAACTAGGGGAAGACCACAGTCTGTCACTCATACTAAAAGCCACCCTTAAATCTGGCTTTTGGTCTGAGTCCAGCTAATTGAGAAGCTGTAGTGGTGATAAGTAGCTCTTTCTCTGAAAGCCTGTCAATGAGTACAGCAGCTTTTGCTCCTAGACCATTTTTAGCCTTGCCACACTCACTGCCATAATCATTGTCACTGTGTGCTTCCCCTGGGGAATCTCTCTTTCATAGTTCCCAGGTATATTTGTATATATCCAATATAGCCAATAAGTCTTTAAATTTTCAATATAAGGAAAAACAGCTTCAGTTTAGTCTTAGGAGTCCCCACTTTGCTGTAAGCCCTAACCTGCTGAAGACTGTGCCATTCAGCAGGCCTGGCTTTGTTTTCATCAGGTGGTGGTAGAGAAGTAGGAGGAGGAGAAACAGAAAGAAGAGAAGGAAAAGGAGGAGGAGGAGGAGAGAAGGGGTAGCAGCAGGGGGAGAAGGAAGTGGAGCATGAAGAGGGACCCAGGATATCACTCTGCCCCATGAAATACTGTGGACTGAATTTAGGAAATTTGCTTGACATTCCAACACTTAATCCCCTAGGCCTCCTCCCAGACCACATTATTTTCCTATTGGTTCATTAGAATCCCTGAAGGAAATACTGATATTACATGTGTTTGTTTTGATTTTAACTATCTTTATTTATATATTGATAGAGACAACCAGAAATTGAGAGGAATGTGGAGATAGAGAGATACCCACAGCGCTACTTCACTACTTGTGAAGCTTCCCCCCTGCAGGTGGGGATTGGGGGCTTGAACCCAGGTCCTTACACATTGTAGCATGTGTGCTCATTCGGGTTCACCATCAACCAGCCTCACATTTGTTTTTAGACCTACCATTTTAGGAATTTTTTTATATTTTCCCTTTATATTCTCCTTTTCAAATGAATTTATTTTATTTTATTTTATTATTTCTCTTACAATAATTATGTGCCCTTCTTGTGACAGACTCTAGATGTGCTTGCTGGGCTTATGGCATTTCTGTTTACCATTCTACTGTTTACATAAAGTAATATACCACATAGTAGGATAAGAATCATACAATACCACAATTTTATTTCCTCATATATTTGTTTTCCAAAACTGTCTGGACCCAATTGTGTAAAAATAAGAAAAATAAGTATTGTTAAAAATTCCCCCTTGGTGGTCTGGGAAGTGGCACAGTGGTAAAGCTTTGGACTCTCAAGCATGAGTCCTGAGTTTGATCCCCGGCAGCACATGTGCCAGAGTGATGTTTGGTTCTTTCTCTCTCCTCCTATCTTTCTCATAAATAAATAACATCTTAAAAAAAAAAATTCCCCCTTAATGTGCTAATGTGAATTTGGACTCAGACTCACACATGGGATTGAGTCATGTGTTTTTATGCTGAGCTAATTCCTTAACTCAACTTTAAACTTACTTTTTAAATTATATATGAACATTAGGGGTACAGTCCAAGAACCATGGCATGTGATACTGGGACTCAACTCAGAACCTGTTTTTGCATCTAGCGTTGTAAGCATGGCACCAACTTCAATTGCCCTCAATTGTATCTTTTTTATTATTATCTTTATTTATAAGACAGTCAGAAATTGAGAGGAAGGGGGTATAGAGGGTTAGAGACAACTGCAACACTGCCTCACCACTTGTGAAGCTTTCCTCCTGCAGATAGGAGCTGTGGGCTTGAACCTAGTTCCTTGTGCTACCATACAGCCCTTCAACTGTCGTTTTATTTTTTAATGTTTTATTTATTTTTGAGAGAAATGCAGTGAAAGAGAGAAAAACACCAGAGCACTACCCAGCAATGGCTTATGGTGGTGTGGGGATTGAATCTAGGACTTCGGAGCCTCAGCCATGCAAATCTCTTTGTATGACCATTATGTTATCTACCCCTGCTCTCAAGTGTGGTTTTCTATCAGAAAAAAATGAAAGATGGCAAAATCTTAAGTATGACTCCATGAATTCCATACATTTTTTGTCTGTGCTGCTTTCATATGCAGTCCCGGCTCTCACACGCACAAAACTTGGAGCATTCAGGTGCATGCTCTGGCTTCTGGTGGTGCTGGGGACTGAGCCTGGAAACTCAGTGCCTAGGGCATGGAAGTCATTTGCATAAACATGATGCTATCTTTCCTGCCCAGGGTTCCATTATCTTTGAAAGAGACTAATAAAAGAAGAGATTGTTTAATTTGCTCCTGTTTTCAGGAATTTTCATGCTATTAACCACTGTTTGGTTTATAAATTATTTTTCTTAGTGCCCAATTCATTAAACCAAAAAAAAAAAAAAAAGGCCACTCTTGCATCACCTAAGTAGGAATGGTTGATTCCTAGTGTGGTTGGAGAGGCAATGCTAATGGCAAAAGTAAACAAACAATAAAGATGAAGAAATGATGTAAGAGACTGATGAACTTATGTATCATTTCCATGTGCCCAAATGATCTTATGTAAAAATTGACATTTTTAAAAATTTGTTTTTCCGTCTTGTTTCCCTTGTTGTTACTGATGTTGTCATTGTTGGTTAGGACAGAAAGAAATGGAGAGAAGAGGGGAAGACAGAGGGGAAAGAAAGATGGACACCAGCAGACCTGTTTCACTGCTTGTGAAGCAACCCTCCTGCATGTGGGGAGCCTGGGGCTCAAACTGGGATCCGTACAGTTGTCCTTGTGCTTCATGTGTGCTTAATCCTCTGCGCTACCACCCAACACCCCAAATTGACATTTTATGTAACAATTCATTTTATTTATTTATTTATTTATTTATTTATTTATTTATTACCAGAACACAGTTTAGTTCTGGTTTATGGTGGTGCTGGGGATTGAACCTTGGATTTGGAGCATCAGGAATGCAACATTTTGTATAAACATTACGTTACCCACCTCCACCTTCAGCTCAGTTGAAGAGAGTATTTTAGTATACATGATAGGTTGTCAGCAACAACTATAACATTCATCTTGGAAAGTGTTTTTTTTTTTTTTTTTTTTTTTTTTTACCAGGGTACTATTATCTAGAGTACTACTCAGCTCTAGATAGTGTTGTGTGGAGGACTGAACATGGGACTTTGGAGTCTGGCATGAGAATATCTGAATAAGCATTATGCTATCTACCCAGAACTTTTTTTTAATTGTTATTTAGTATTTACATTCTTTTTGTTTACCAGGCCACTCCTCAGCTCTGGCTTATCATGGTGCTGGAGATCAAAATGGATGTTTGGTGTTTGGAGCCTCAGGAATGAAAGTTTATTTGCATAACCACTCTGCTATCTCCCCAGCCCTAGAAGATTTTATTTGATTCTCTCATATACAACAAACAAGCACTAGGCCTGCACACTCTCTTTCAAGGCAATACTCACTTCAAAGAACTTGAAGTCATAATCTGGGGAAGTCCGTGGCTCCCTCCTAAGCCATAAAGAGATGTGAGAGACCCCTTAAGAGTTGTGTGTGAAATTTTCACTTTGCTCCAACCTGGAAGATATAAATCACATATAAATCAGTAACACTTATAAAAAGAAGGAATGAGGGTGGAGGTAGATAGCATAATGGTTATGCAAACAGGCTCTCATGCCTGAGGCTCTGTCAAGTCCCAGGTTCAATCCCCCGTACCACCATAAGCCAGAGCTGAGAGTGCTAAGGTTTAAAAAAAATAAAAGAGGGAATGTTCTCCTTGGTTTAAGTTTTTAAGAAAGTCAACATTTCAAAGACTCATCCTATGTGCATTAGAAAGTTTAAGACATTCAATCAATTTTCCCCTCTCATATTAATTAAGCAGTAATTTTTTTTTTGCCTCCAGGGTTATTGCCAGGGCTAAGTACCTGCACCATGAATCCACTGCTCCTGGAGGCCATTTTTTTCCTTTTGTTACCCTAGTTGTTTTACCATTGTTGTGGTCATTATTGTCATTGTTATTGATGTTGTTGTTGTTGGACAGGACAGAGAGAAATGGAGAGAGGGTGGGAAGACAGAGAGGGGGAGAGAAAGACAGACACCTGCAGACCTGCTTCACCACCTGTAAAGTGAGACCCCTACATGTAGGGATCCCTACACTGGTCCTTGGACTTTGTGCCACGTGCGCCCAATCCACTGCACTACCGCCCAACCCCCTAAGTAGTGATTTATATGACTACAGATTAACAGAAGAGTACATAAACACCATTCATTCCCACCACCAAAAGGCTGTGTCCCTTCCATCCTCCCCCCTCCCACCCTCCACCCCAGTGAAGCCAAATATCTGCCCTCACTCTCAACCCAGACATTTTTACTTTGATGCCGTACTCCAAACTCAGTCAAATCCTGCTTTGAGGTTCCCTTTCTGTTCTTCTTTCTGAACTTCTGTTTATCAAGCGGTGACATTACTCTATAAGACATAGTTATATAAAATAATGTCAAAGAACATAAATTATGGTCTTCTTCTTCTTCTAGCATTTGCCCTTCTTCCATAGCCAGTCAACAGCGTCAGGTTGAAAGCTGTCAGGAGCTGCTTGTTGCTGGCTTTGAAAATGACTGGGATCCATGTGGATTCAGTCAGCTAGGAAGGATCATCAGTTTCCCCAATGAATGGGTACTCACGGGATGCACCATGAGAAGGTCGATCCAATGCATTGGTGATGTGATATATAATACAGAAAATCCTAACAAAGGGATTTTTCAAAGTTAATCCAATTGCCAAATAATTTGATTATAACAATAACTATCTATTGCCTTCTTAAACCCTAAGACAGCAGGAACCTGCCACTTCTCTATAGAGCCTATATTTCCCCCCAGTCCCGGAGCCTCTATGGTGGGGCTCACTTTCCTGCATGCTTCTCTCAATTCATACCAAATTATATTATGTATTCTGATCCCAACCTAATCAATGCAACAAGTACCACTTTAGCATGCTTCACTTTAGACTGTCCAGAGACATCAGCCATGCAATGTCAACCCTTCAGCCTCATTACTCGGGTAAGACCTTCCCTTTCATAGGATTCTCTAATTCCATATCAGGTAGTTCACTTCCTAACAAAGTTCCAAAGCCTAGGTATAGACCAGGTCCCATGAGTTAGGGCATATATCCACATGTATCCATAAATTAGGTCATATATATATATATACTTGAAAGCAAAAGTGCATAATAGTCTGTAGTGAGTCAGTATACTCAGCAAACAAGTAGAAAGACCTAAAAAGACACCATAACATTTCTAATGAAATGGTGTCTACTTAGACTTAGATACACTCCTTACCTACTTCCTATTATACTTCCCTCAGTCACTCCAAAGCTAACTTTATCAAAGTAAGGACTGTAAAAGCTGAATAAGGGCAAGAGACTGACACACTTTAACAATGACTCTTTACTTACTATGAGGCCACCCCATCAGCTGGGGACCTAGTTGGGGAGTCCTGAGATTCCCAAACAGACAGGATGGGCCTAGAACCCTTTCTCCATTGTTACCAGTTAACTCTATCAAGAACAACAAAATAAACCCCATTGTGGGCCCCCATAGAGCCTTGCCCTCAATGTGGATCAACAATGGTAGAGAATGTTCCATCCTCTGAAGGGAGGCTGGACAACATACTCTATGCTACAACTGAAGAAGATGGGCCGTGAAACTGAGGCAGCTTGAAGTTCCTGGTGCAGGAGCCACCATGCGAGGTGCTTGACATGGTACCAGCTTCACAGGAAGTTCAGCACGGCTGGACTCTCTAAGCCAAACTGAAACCATCTAGCCTTTTGCCATGTATAGGGCTTGGGATTAAGCTTTGAGTGGTCTTCATGATATTTACCTATGGCCAGGCTCAGAGCCTGACCAATAAGAAAAGTAATGACGGGGAGAGGAAGATGGCGGCCTGAGAAGTTGCTGGCAGCGAGCGCTCTGACGGCATCGTCGGCAACGGTAGGATTTTCTGCCTTTAGCAGGCCAGTTAATAAGGGGTGACACCAAAGAGTGGGTACAATTTAATTTGGGTTAAGAATTAGAGTAAAGGTGACAGGGACTAGCGGGGCTCCAGAATTCCCAGGGCGCCGGGCAAGGAGAGTGCGCCGGGCATTGTCCTCCGCCCGCCCAGGAAGGCGGCTCCTCCGCCGGTTGCAGAGCGCGGCGGGCAGAGGACCCGGAGAGAGCACTTTAGCTCGGGGGCTTCCTCTTGGGAGAATCCAGGGTCCACCGTGACCCTGAGAGCAGATCCAAAGACTTCTTGAGTATAGCTCTCATTGGATCAAAGGATTTGGAGCTAGTTTTCATTTTTGAGAAATCCTTTAAAAAAGTCTGGAGGGGGGGGTTTCCCGGAAGATGGCGGACAAAGGAGAAGTGGCTAGCCTTTGAGCTCCGGACACATCTCATGTAAACAATAGGATTTTCTGCCTTTAGCAGGCCAGCCAATAAGGGGCCACAGCAGTCATACCAAAGAGCTGTCTATAACTTAATTTGGGTTAAGAATTAGAGTAGGGGAAAAAAATTCTTTTTTCTTCCTTTTAATTTTCAAGCATACATCCTTCCCGCCGCTCCCCCCCCACCACCACCATAAGCAGTGCCTGGGACCAGCTACTAGCAGGATACCCCATACCACCAAACAGGGTTTTTTTTTTTTTTTTTAAACTCACTGATAACACATTTGGGAAGTTCCTCGCACTGCTCTTTAATTACAACCCTTCTTCTTATATTCTCCCTTTTCTCTCTCTTATCTCTCTCTATCTCTTTTTTTTATTTTTTATTATTATTATTTTTTTTTTATCTTGTCATACACTTCTTTCTTCTTTGCCTTTCTGAATTTGTGAATTACTTTGGGGAAGAAATCTGACCCAGAGTGGACTCTCTATGTGTGTATCTCTGCTCTAGTTCCCTTTACACTCTTGTTACCCTAGAATATACACTGGATAGTAGATTTTCATAACTGTCTATTCTTGCTATCCTCTCTTTCTTTTCTCTTTCTTCACTGGGATTTGGTTACTATTTTTTCACGGACTGGAGAAATTGTTTGGCTAACTGGTAATGATTAAACTCCTTCAATACTTACTTCAGTTGCTACTGTAATTCCGGAGGTTGGTGAGTGCAATTGTCATAAAGGTATTTAGTACAGTGTTACTTGTGCTCAAAACACAACAACTGAGGAACAACAGAGCATTAAAAAAAAAAAAGAGAGAAACACATAAATAAAAAAAATGGGTAGATTAAAAACAAATAAAACTGCTACCCCAATGAATGAAGACAAGAGCCCAGAAGAAACCATAAATCAGTCAGAAGTAACCATAGATAAGAAAAGTATGCAAGCAATAATAAACTTATTAATCACAGAAATGAAAACAACATTGGAGGAAAGGAATGGCAGTATTAGGGAAACAACAGTTGAGACACCCAAGGAAAATACTGATTATCTTGAGACAATTAGAGAACTGAAAGCTGAAATAGCTGTAATGAAGAAAGAAGCTGAGGCAAGGGAAAGCAGACTAACAGAAGCAGAAAACAGAATTAGTCAGACAGAGGATGAGTTAGAGAAAACTAAGAAAGAGGTGAAAGAGCTTAAAAAGAGATTGAGAGACACTGAAAACAACAACAGAGACATATGGGATGATCTCAAAAGAAGTAACATTCGTATAATTGGCCTGCCAGAGGAAGAAAGAGAAGAAGGGGAAGCAAACATTCTAGAGGAAATAATACAAGAAAATTTCCCAGACCTGAATAACAGAAAGGATATCAAGGTGCAAGAGGCCCAGAGAGTACCAAACAGAATCAACCCAGACCTGAAAACACCAAGACACATCATAGTCACAATGAGAAGAAGTAAGGATAAAGAAAGGATCCTAAAGGCTGCAAGAGAGAAACAAAAAGTCACATACAGGGGAAAACCCATAAGACTTTCTGCAGATTTTTCCACTCAAACTCTAAAAGCCAGAAGGGAGTGGCAAGATATCTATCGAGCCCTGAATGAAAAAGGGTTTCAACCAAGGATAATATATCCTGCTAGACTTTCATTCAAGCTAGATGGAGGGATCAAAACCTTCTTAGACAAACAACAGTTAAAGGAGGCAACTATCACCAAGCCGGCCCTGAAAGAGGTACTAAAAGACCTCTTATAAACAAGAACATCACTATAATACTTGTAATATATCAGAGTAAACAAATTGTTTTTTAGAACAATGGCACTACAATACATTAAATCCATAATATCAATAAATGTCAATGGCTTAAACTCACCCATCAAAAGGCACAGGGTGGGGGGATGGATCAGAAAACATAACCCAACCATATGCTGCTTGCAAGAATCCCATCTGTCACAACAAGATAAACACAGACTTAAAGTGAAAGGATGGAAAACTATCATACAGGCTAACGGTCCACAAAAAAGGGCAGGAACAGCCATTCTCATCTCAGACACAATAGATTTTAAATTAAATAAAGTAATAAAAGATAGGCAAGGACATTACATAATGATTAGAGGATCAATCAGCCAAGAAGACTTAACAATTATTAACATCTATGCACCCAACGAGGGACCATCTAAATACATTAAACACCTACTGAAAGAATTTCAAAAATACATCAATAGTAATACAATAATAGTGGGAGACTTCAATACCCCACTCTCACACTTAGACAGATCAACAAAGCAGAGAACCAATAAAGATACAAGAGAATTGAATGAAGAGATTGACAGACTAGACCTCTTGGACATTTTCAGACTCCTCCACCCCAAAAAACTGGAATACACCTTCTTTTCAAATCCACATAACACATACTCAAGGATAGACCACATGTTAGGCCACAAAGACAGCATCAATAAATTCAAGAGCATTGAAATCATCCCAAGTATCTTCTCAGACCACAGTGGAGTAAAACTAACTTTTAACAACAAACGGAAAATTATTAAAAGACATAGAATTTGGAAACTAAACAACATGCTCCTTAAGAACCACTGGGTCAGAGACTCACTCAAACAGGAAATTCAAATGTTCCTGGAAACTAATGAAAATGAAGACACAACCTATCAAAATATTTGGGACACAGCGAAAGCAGTACTGAGAGGGAAACTTATAGCCATACAATCACATATTAAACACCAAGAAGAAGCCCAAATGAACGACCTTACTAGACACCTCAAGGACTTAGAGGAAGAGGAACAAAGGAACCCTAAAGCAACCAGAAGGACAGAAATCACTAAAGTTAGAGCAGAAATAAACAACATCGAAAATAAAAGAACCATACAAAAGATCAATGAAGCCAAATGTTGGTTCTTTGAAAGATTAAACAAAATTGACAAACCCCTAGCCAGACTCACCAAACAAAAAAGAGAGAAGACTCAAATTAATAGAATTGTAAACGATGCAGGAGATATCACAACTGACACCACAGAAATCCAGAGAATTCTGCGAAACTTCTATAAAGAACTATATGCCACCAAGCTAGAGAATCTGGAAGAAATGGAACAATTCCTAGAAACCTATGCACTTCCAAAACTGAACCAAGAAGAACTACAAAATCTAAATGCACCAATCACAGACAAAGAAATTGAAACCGTTATTAAGAATCTCCCCAACAACAAAAGTCCTGGACCAGATGGCTTCACAAATGAATTCTACAAAACTTTCAGGAAACAGTTAATACCCATACTTCTTAAGCTATTCCATAAGATTGAAGAAACAGGAATACTCCCTTCCACCTTTTATGAAGCCAACATCACCCTGATACCAAAAGCTGATAGGGACAGAACAAAAAAGGAAAACTACAGACCAATATCTCTGATGAACATAGATGCCAAAATATTAAACAAGATCTTGGCCAACCGGATACAGCAACACATCAAAAAGATTATTCATCATGACCAAGTGGGATTCATCCCAGGAATGCAAGGCTGGTTCAACATCCGTAAATCAATCAATGTCATTCATCACATCAATAAAAGCAAAGCCAAAAACCACATGATTATCTCAATAGATGCAGAGAAAGCCTTTGACAAAATCCAACACCCATTCATGCTCAAAACTCTACAGAAAATGGGAATAGATGGGAAATTCCTCAAGATAGTGGAGTCTATATATAGCAAACCTACAGCCAACATCATACTCAATGGAGAGAAGCTGAAAGCATTCCCCCTCAGATCGGGGACTAGACAGGGCTGTCCACTGTCACCGTTACTCTTCAACATAGTATTGGAAGTTCTTGCCATAGCAATCAGGCAAGAGAAAGAAATCAAAGGGATACAGATTGGAAGGGAAGAAGTCAAGCTCTCACTATTTGCAGATGATATGATAGTATACATAGAAAGACCTAAAGAATCCAGTAGAAAATTACTGTAAGTTGTTAGGCAATATAGCAAGGTATCAGGCTACAAAATCAATGTACAAAAATCAGTGGCATTTCTTTATGCAAACACTAAATCTGAAGAAGAAGACATCCAGAAATCACTCCCATTTACTGTTTCAGCAAAATCAATCAAATACCTAGGAATAAAGTTGACCAAAGAAGTGAAAGACTTGTATACTGAAAACTATGAGTCGCTACTCAAGGAGATAGAAACTGATACCAAGAAATGGAAAGATATCCCATGCTCATGGATTGGAAGAATAAATATCATCAAAATGAATATTCTCCCCAGAGCCATATACAAATTTAATGCAATACCCATCAAAGTTCCACCAGGCTTCTTTAAGAGAATAGAACAAACGCTACAATCATTTATCTGGAACCTGAAAACACCTAGAATTGCCAAAACCATCTTAAGGAAAAGAAACAGAAATGGAGGCATCACACTCCCAGACCTTAAACTATATTATAAAGCCATCATCATCAAAACAGCATGGTACTGGAACAAAAATAGGCATACAGACCAGTGGAACAGAATTGAAAGCCCAGAAGTAAATCCCAACACCTATGGGCATCTAATCTTTGATAAGGGGGCCCAAAGGATTAAATGGAAAAAGGAGGCTCTCTTCAATAAATGGTGCTGGGAAAACTGGGTTGAAACATGCAGAAGAATGAAATTGAACCACTTTATCTCACCAGAAACAAAAATCAACTCCAAATGGATCAAAGACCTAGATGTCAGACCAGAAACAATCAAATACTTAGAGGAAAACATTGGTAAAACACTTTCCCACATACACCTCAAGGACATCTTTGATGAATCAAACCCAATTGCAAGGAAGACCAAAGCAGAAACAAACCAATGGGACTACATCAAATTGAAAAGCTTCTGCACATCCAAAGAAACTATTAAACAAACAGAGAGACCCCTCACAGAATGGGAGAAGATCTTCACATGCCAGACATCAGACAAGAAACTAATCACCAAAATATATAAAGAGCTCAGCAAACTTAGCCGCAAAAAAGCAAATGACCCCATCCAAAAATGGGCAGAGGAAATGAACAAAACATTCACCACAGAGGAGATCCAAAAGGCTAACAAACATATGAAAAACTGCTCTAGGTCACTGATTATCAGAGAAATGCAAATCAAGACAACACTAAGATACCACCTCACTCCTGTAAGAATGGCATACATCAAAAAGGACAGCAGCAACAAATGCTGGAGAGGATGTGGGGACAGAGGAACCCTTTTACATTGCTGGTGGGAATGTAAATTGGTACAGCCTCTGTGGAGAGCAGTCTGGAAAACTCTCAGAAGGCTAGACATGGACCTTCCATATGACCCAATAATTCCTCTCCTGGGGTTATACCCCAAGGACTCCATAACACCCAACCAAAAAGAGGTGTGTACTCCTATGTTCATAGCAGCACAATTCATAATAGCTAAAACCTGGAAGCAACCCAGGTGCCCAACAACAGATGAGTGGCTGAGAAAGCTGTGGTATATATACACAATGGAATACTATGCAGCTATCAAGAACAATGAACCCACCTTCTCTGACCCATCTTGGACAGAGCTAGAAGGAATTATGTTAAGTGAATTAAGTCAGAAAGATAAAGATGAGTATGGGATGATCCCACTCATCAACAGAAGCTGACTAAGAAGATCTGAAAGGGAAACTAAAAGCAGGACCTGATCAAATTGTAAGTAGGGCACCAAAGTAAAAACCCAGTGGTGAGGGGTAGGCATGTAGCTTCCTGGGCCAGTGGGGGGTGGAAGTGGGCGGGAGGGATGGGTCACAGTCCTTTGGTGGTGGGAATGGTGTTTATGTACACTCCTAGCAAAATGTAGACATATAAATCAGTAGTTAATTAATATGAGAGGGGGAAATCAATTGTATGTCTCAAAGTTTCTCAAAAGACAAACTGAATCTTTTTAATATATAGGCTATGTATTTGATATGCGGACTCTCTCAAAAGCCTAGACCAAGTAGATTAGAAGCTTCCAATAGCACAGCTATATACAAGATACTGGGTACTGTCCAGGAAACCATAACAAAGGGACTTTTCAAAGTTAACCCAATTAACAAATAATGTGATGATAATATTAACTATCGATTGTCTTTTTGAACCCTAAGACAGCAGGAACCTCACATCTTCACTATAGATCCCCTACTTCCCCCAGTCCTGGAACCCTTGGATAGGGCCCACTTTCCCGTATGCATCTCCCAATCCAAACCAAACAACATTGCATCTGCCGATCACAAACTAACCAAAGCAACGATTGCTACCTCAACATGCTTCACCCCAGAATGTATCCAGAGACTTCACGTGTGGAATGACAACCCTTCAGCTTCATTACTCGGGTGAGACCTTTCCTTTAATAGTACACTCTAATTTCATCTCAGGTAGTTCACTTTCCAACAAAGTCCCATAACCTATATATACACCAGTTTCTGTGAGAGAGAGCTTATGTGCACACGTATCCATAAACTACTGCAAAATATATACCTGAAAGCAGGACTACACTAGAGTTTGCAGTGAGTACCTCCCTAACACTTCCTCTCCACTATTCCAAGCTTGGGATCCATGATTGCTCAACAAATTGTTTGGCTTCATATGTTAACTCTCTTTTCAATCACCAGGTTCCAGATGCCACCAGGATGCTGGCTAGGCTTCCCTGGATTGAAGACCCCACCAATGTGTCCTGGAGCTCAGCTTCCCCAGAGTCACACCCTACTAGGTAAAGAGAGAGGCAGACTGGGGGTATGGACCGACCAGTCAACGCCCATGTTCAGCGGGGAAGCAATTACAGAAGCCAGACCTTCTACCTTCTGCATCCCTCAACGACCCTGAGTCCATGCTCCCAGAGGGATAGAGAATGGGAAAGCTATCAGGGGAGAGGGTGGGTTATGGGGATTGGGTGTTGGGAATTGTGTGGAGTTGTACCCCTCCTACCTTATGCTTTTGTTCACTAATCCTTTCTTAAATAAAAAAAAAGAAAAAAAAAAGAAAAAAAAATAAAAAAAAAGAAAAGTAATGACAAAACCTGCACTACACTCTGTAAGATTGATCAGAAGGAGCCAAACAATATCAGTAATGCAAAATTTTTCAGGAGGCTCTGATAGGAAAAACAGTTTTCCCCTTTATCTACACTACTTCTGTTAGTATTCCCCCTAAAATATAAGAAAAGATAGGTGATTCCCACAGTGGTGGGGCCACCTTACATAGCATAATTAATAAATGGAAAGTTATGGTACCTGCCTAGATACAATGGGCCTTTTATTCTACCACCCACCACTATGCTCCCACTTCCTTATGCAGGCATAGTACATGAGAACCTAGGTCACATAGTGAGCATACACAGTAGATGGATTCCAGCTAGAGAGTCTAACTTTATGGAGAGGCTGGCTAGATCAACACCACCTTAGTGTCTTCTAAGTCAGGGACAAAACAAAACTCCTTTATCAAACAATGGAATAGATTTTTTGAAAAATGGGGTGCACAATTTGTTTAAGGCCCCCTAGAAACATAACCAACTAGAACTTTTTTTTTTTACCACTACTTCTGATGCATAGGGGCAAGAGAATGTCATAAACACACAGATAGAATATTAACCTTAATCAATAGGATATTTGTGTAGCACACAGGTACAGGAATAACAACAACAAAAAAAAAAACATAGAAACTGTGATGTGATCTCTAGGGAGAAAAGTGTCCCTGGAATGTGAATGTTCCATAAAGCAGGAGGTGTTCCCTACCTGTGCTGTTCTTACCTGGTGATCAAAGCCATGGTGATTTATGTATTAGTGATAAAAGCCTTGGTGATTTTTTTGTATTAGTAATCAAAGCCTTGGTGATATTTTTTTAATGATATCAGTCTTTTTAAAATTTTTTTAAATTTTTTAATAATTTATTTCTTTATTGGGGAATTAATGTTTTACATTCAACAGTAAATACAATAGTTTGTACATGCATAACATTCCCCAGATTCCCATTTAACAGTACAACCCCCACTATGTCATTCATCATCTTTCATGGACCTGTATTCTCCCCAGCTACCCACCCACCCCAGAGTCTTTTACTTTGGTGTAATACTCCAATTCCATTTCAGGTTCGACTTGTGTTTTCTTTTCTAATCTTGTTTTTCAACTTCGGCCTGAGAGTGAGATCATCCCGTATTCATCCTTCTGTTTCTGACTTATTTCACTCAACATGATTTTTTCAAGGTCCATCCAAGATCGGCTGAAAACGGTGAAGTCACTGTTTTTAATAGCTGAGTAGTATTCCATTGTGTATATATACCACAACTTGCTCAGCCACTCATCTTTTGTTGGACACCTGGGTTGCTTCCAGGTTTTGGCTATTACAAATTGTGCTGCCAAGAACATATGTGTACACAGATCTTTTTGGATGGATGTGTTGGGTTCCTTAGGATATATCCCCAGGAGGGGAATTGCAGGGTCATAGGGTAGGTCCATTTCTAGCCTTCTGAGAGTTCTCCAGACTGTTCTCCACAGAGGTTGGACCAATTGACATTCCCACCAGCAGTGTAGGAGGGTTCCTTTGACCCCACACCCTCTCCAGCATTTGCTGCTGTTACCTTTTCTGATGTATGACATTCTCCCAGGAGTGAAGTGATATCTCATTGTTGTCTTGATTTGCATTTTTCTGACAATCAGAGACTTGGAGCATTTTTTCGTGTGTTTCTCGCCTTTTGGATCTCTTCTGTCGTGAATATTCTTTCCATGTCCTCCCCCCATTTTTGGATGGGGTTATTTGTTGTCTTGTTGTTGAGTCTGCTAAGCTCTTTATATATGTTGGTTATTAAACTCTTATCTGATGTATGGCATGTAAAGATCTTCTCCATTCTGTGAGGGGTCTCTAGATTTGGGTAGTGGTTTCTTTTGCTGTGAAGAAGCTTTTTAATTTGATGTATTCCCATAGTCTTCTTTGTAATTGGATTCATTTCATTGAAAATGTCTTTAAAATTTATGCAGAAAAAAGTTCTGCCAATATTTTCCTCTAAGTATCGAATAGTTTCTGGTCTAACATCCATGCCCTTGATCCACTTGGAATTTACTTTTGTATTTGATGAAATACAGTGGTTCAGTTTCATTCTTCTGCATGTTTCAACCCATTGTTTCCAACACCATTTGTTGAAGAGACTCTGCTTTCCCCATTTAATAGTCTGAGCCCCTTTGTCAAAGATTAGATGTCCATAGGTGTGGGGCCTCATTTCTGGGCTCTCAATTCTATTCCACTGGTCAGTGTGTCTGTTCATGTTCCAGTAGCAAGCAGTTTTGATGACAATGGCCCTATAATACAGTTTGAGATCTGGGAGTGTGATGCCTCCAGTTCTGTACTTTTTTCTCAAGATTGTTTTGGCAATTCTAGGTCTTTTCTGGTTCCAGATAAACATTTGTGGCATTTGTTCTATTCTCCTAAAAAATGTGCTTGGGATCTAGATGGGGATAGCATTAAATTTGTAGATGGCTCTGGGTAGTATATTCATTTTGATGATGTTAATTCTTCCAACCCAGGAACATGGAATATCTTTCCACTTCTTTGTGTCTTTTTCAATTTCTTTGAGTAGTGACTCATAATTTTCAGTATACAATTCTTTCACTTCTTTGGTTATGTTTACTCCTAGATATTTTATTGTTTTTGTTGCTATAGAAAAAGGAACTGATTTCTGCATTTCAATTTCTTCTAACTTAGTGTTTGCATAGAGGAATGCCACTGACTTTTGAATGTTAATTTTATAGCCTGACACATTACTGTATTGCCTGATGATTTCCAAAGGCTTCTTGCTGGATTCCTTAGGTTTTTCCATGTATACTATCATGTCATCTGCAAATAAGGAGAGTTTGACTTCTTCTCTTCCAGTCTGTATGCCTTTAATTCCTTACTCCTGCCTGATTGCTATGGCAAGAACTTCCAACACTATGTTGAATAGTAATGGTGATAGTGGGCAGCCCTGTCTAGTACCTGATCTGAGGGGAAATGCTTCCAGTTTTTCACCATTGAGTATGATGTTGGCTGTAGGTCTGCTATATATAGACTCCACTATCTTCAGGAACTTTCCATCTATTCCTATTTTTTGTAGTGTTTTGATCATAAAGGGATGTTGTATTTTGTCAAAGGCTTTCTCTGCATCTATTGATATGACCATGTGGTTTTTGGTCTTGCTTTTGTTGATGTGGTGGAGCACATTGATTGATTTACGTATATTATACCAACCTTGCATGCCTGGGATAAACCCCACTTGGTCATGATGAACAATCTTTTTGATATACTGCTGTATCCGGTTGGCTAGAATTTTGTTCAATATTTTAATATTTATGTTCATCAGAGATATTGGTCTGTAGTTTTCTTTTTTGGTTGTGTCCCTGTCTGCTTTTGGTATCAGGGTGATATTGGCTTCATAGAAGCTGGCAGGGAGTATTCCAGTGTCTTCAATCTTCTGAAAGAGTTTTAAAAGTAGAGATATTAGTTCTTTGAAAGTTTTGTAGAATTCATTTGTAAAACCATTTGGTCCAGGACTTTTATTTTTGGGAAGATTTTTGATAACTGTTTCAATTTCATTAGCTGTGATGGGCCTGTTCATGTTATCCACTTCCTCTTTACTTAGTTTTGGAAGTTGGTAGGTATCTAGGAAATCATTCATTCCTTCCAGGTTCTCTAGCTTGGTGGCATATAGTTGTTCATAGAAGCCTCGCATGATATGTTGAATTTCTGCAGTGTCTGTTGTGATATCTCCTCTTTCATTTACTATCCGATTTATTTAGGTCTTCTCCCTTTTTTGTTTTGTGAGTCTGGCTAAAGGCTTGTCGATTTTGTTTACTCTTTTGAAGAACCAACATTTACTTTCATTGATCTTTTGTATGGTTTCCCTATTCTCAATGTTATTTATTTCTGCCCTAACTTTAGTGATTTCTGTCCTTCTGGTTGCTTTAGGATTCCTTTGTTGTTCTTCTTCTAGGTCTTTAAGATGTGCAATCAGGCTGTTTATTTGTGCCTTTTCTTGTTTCCTCTCATGTGCTTGTATAGCTATGAACTTCCCTCTTAGAACTGCTTTAGCTGTGTCTCAAATATTTTGATAACTTGTGTCTTCATTTTCATTGAAGTCTCGAAACATTTTGATTTCTTCCTTGATTTCCTCTTATCCTGCAGGACCACGTCCCAGAAAACCCTGGTGAAAAAAAAAAAAAAGAATGGTGATGATGGGATATTCAGGCAAATATACTTAGACAAAATTTATCTTAGTTCTATTTTATTTTAGAGAGAAGAACAGAAAAGATTTTAAAAAAATCCCAGTGCTGCTTCACCATCTGTGGAGATTCCACTGGTGTCACTTGTGTTGTCAGATTTAATCCTAGGCCACTCACATACAGGGTGAGAGCTATTATTACTTGTCAGGCACTCTAGTTCCTGAATTTATTTTTTAATTATTAGTGAATTAATAATGCTCAATAAGATTGTAAGATAAGAGGGGTATAATTCCACACAATTCCCATGACCAGAGTTTACATCCCATCCCCTCCACTGGAAGATTCCACTATTCTATATTCACTATCATCCCTCTGGGAGTATGGACCGAAGATCTTTATGGGGTGCAGAATGTGGGAAATCTAGCTTCTGTAATTGCTTCTCTGCTGGACATGAACATTGCCATACCTGTCCATAACCCCCAGCCTGTTTCTCTTTCCATAGTGGGGTAGGGCTCTGGAGAGATGGGGTTCCAGAACACGTTGGTGAGGTCCTATGCTCAGGGACATCACATTGGTATCATGGTAGTATCTGCACCTTGGTGGCTGAAAAGCATTAAAGTATAAAGCAAAGCAGATTGGTTTAATAATCAGGAACCTAAAAGTAAGAGTATAGCAGATGAGATTGGGGTCTTCATCTTCAAAGAAGCTAGGATGTCTATTTCAGGTATATTCCAAAGGGTCTGTGACTTCAGTAACATTTGCTGAGCATAATAGCTAACTTGCAGGAAGTTCCTGAATTTCTATGGCTTTGCTGTTTTCTACAGAAGTACTGCACTCATTTTGCATGTTACAACTTGCAGTCCACTTGATTCTTGCCTACTTGGTGCCTTCTGCTCTAGCTTCTGTCCTCTCTCTCTCTCTTTCCCTCTCTCTGTTTAACGAATGGGTATTTTTTTCAAATATTTGCTTATTGGACAGAGACATCCAGAAATTGAGTGGGAAGGGGGTGATAGAGAAGGAGAGAGACAGAGAGACACCTGCACCTCTGCTTCACCACTTGTGAGGCTTGAACCTGGGTCCTTGCACATTGTAACATGTGCACTCAACCATGTGACACCACGCGGCACCTAGTTTCTGTACTCTTTTTGCATGGGCAGGTGTCTTCTCCTTGTTCACGGAGAATCTACAAGGGTTAAAATTATCTTTAGATAAGAAGTTAATATCTGAGGGGGTAGATATAGATTATACAAAGAGACTTTCATGTCTGAGGTAGCAAAGACCCAGGTTCAATCCCCTGTACCACCATAAGCCAGAGTTGAGCAATGCTCTGGTTAAAAAGAAAGAAAGAAAGGAAGAAAGAAAGGAATAAAGAAAGAAAAGGAAAAAATGTAATGTTCAGTTTACCATCCTGGAATCATCCTGGGTAATTCCAATAGTTTGAAATCTCCAGAGGTTCTGTTTGCAGCAAGTCAGTTGGAAAGGTTTCAAGGTGGTCTTATCCAAATTCTAGGAAGTATGGAACACAAAATCCTCCTTATGAGAAATGGTAATAGAAATTATATAGATTAAAAATATCAAACCACCTCTGTCATGTAGTGGGACTATTAGAATTGAAGCAAGAAAACATGCAAAATTCTGGTAGCATCCTTTGGACTTAGTCTGCAGGCCCGAGATCATCAAGTGGAATGGGGTCATATGTAGAGGATCCAGTGTCTTGGTGGAGGATATGGGTGCTTTTATGGGGGATAAGTTGGGATAACATAGTATGAAAAGATGAGAAATTGTACTTCTGAGACCTTTATTGTCTGCTAAGTCAGAGTTAACTAAAAAACAATATATACATGTGTGTGTGTGTATATGTGTGTGTGTGTGTGTGTGTGTGTGTGTGTGTGTGTGTGTGTGTGTGTATGTATGAATGGGGACAATAATTACCAAATATTTTCTTTGTTTTGTGCCTTTAATGCTATTACTGGGGCTTGGTGCCTGCATTACCAATCCACTGCTCCTGGAAGCCATTTTTCCCATTCTTATTGCCATTGTTGTTATTGCTATATTTCTGTTAGATAGGACAGAAAGAAATTGAGAGAATATGAGAAGACAGAAGGAAGGTGTAAGATAGATGCCTGCAGACCTGCTTCCCTGTTTGTGAACTGACCCCTTCAGATGGGGTGCCAGGGCCTGAACCAGGATTTTTACACCTGTCAGAGTGCTTTGTGTCATGTGTGCTGAATCCTGCTGAGCTAGCATCTGATGCCCAGCAGTTATTTTCAATGTGAAGATTTCAAGGCACCACCTAGTGTTGGATTATTGTAACTGTTATTTTTTCAGATAATAAGTTATTATTGACATATAGGTTTTAGAACTGTATTTTGGAAATGCTTTCTAGTTGACATGTTTATTAATAGCAGTAAATGCCACAGTACTATAATTATGTGATTTTCAATTAGTATAAATTAGGCAGTGCTACTTAGTTATGAAAAAGACACCTTAGCAGCTGGGTGGTGACAAACCTAGCTGAGCACTGATGTTATTATACACAAAGATCAGGTTTTGAGCCCTTGGTCCCCACCTGCAGAAGGAAAGCTTTGTGAATGGTGAAACAGTGTTACAGGTGTCTGTCTCTCTTTCTATTCCCTCTTTCCCTCTTGGTTTGTCTTTATCCAATAAAATGCAAATAATTATTTTAAAAAATAAAAGGGACCTTACACTTATTTAGTTTAAGTATTTCCCTTAATAAAAATTCATTTAAATATTAATGGAACATCTGAAAAGTTGCAACATCCATCCAGATAACAGAGTAGTTTATCTGGGTACACCCATGGCCCATCAAAAATAGGGCAAGTTAGTTCTTCCATTATTTATTCTGGGAATATAGCATAGTAGTTACAAAGAAGCCTTTCTTGCCTAAGTTCTGAGCTCCCTGGCTCTATCCTCAACACCACCAAACAAATAATAGCAGTAAGCTCTGGGTATGGTTATGAAGGTCAATAAAGGAGTATTTCTTTTTTATCTTTTAAATCATCTTTATATATTTATTGAATAGAGATAGCCAGAAATTGAGAAGGAAGGGGAGATAGAGAGGAGAAGGAACCCTGTAGCACTGATTCACCACTCATGAAGCTTTTCCAGTGCAGGTGGGGAATGGAGGCTCAAACTCAAGTCCCTGTGCATTGCTACATGTGAGCTCAACAGGTACACCACCACCCAGCACTAAAGGAGTTATGACTTTCTCTAGATTTCTCATTTAATACTTGATGTGATTTTTAAAAACATTTATTTATTCTCTTTTGTCGCCCTTGTTTTATTGTTGTAGTTATTGATGTCATCGTTGTTGGATAGGACAGAGAGAAACTGAGAGAGGAGGGGAAGGCAGAGGGTGGAGAGAAAGATAGCCACCTGCAGACCTGCTTCACTGCTTCTGAAGCGAGTCCCCTGCAGGTGGGGAGCCGGGGGCTCAAACCAGGATCCTTATGCTGGTCCTTACACTTTGTGCCACGTGCACCTAACCTGCTGCGCTACCAACCAATTCCCTTTGATGTGATTTTTAATCCTGTGTTCAACTAAAGCAGAAGATTGAAGTAGGTTTTTAACATCAACTCTTTTAGTAGTTATTCATTATTTATTGTTTTTTAAAGTTTTTTTGTTAAAATTTTTAACCAAAATACTGTTCAGTTCTGTCTTATGATGGTTCAGGCGATTCAACCTGGGAATATTCGTCAATTATTAATGTAAGCAAGAAGGAGAGAGAACTAGAACATCACTCTGACACATGCAATACAAAGAAGATGGAACACTATCCAGTGTTACTTCCCAGGTCACGCTAAAAAGTTTTCTTTGTTCAACAATTTGTTTGGCTTTGTATGTTAACACTCTTTTCAGCCACAAGGTTCCAGATGCTAGTAGGATGTGACCAAACTTCCCTGGACAGACAACCCCACCAATGTGCCTTGGAGCTCTGCTTCCCCAGAGCCCTTCCCCACTAGGGAAAGAGAGAAACAGGTGGGAGTATAGATTGAACTGTCAATGCCCATGTTCAGTGGGGAAGCAATTACAGAAGCCAGAACTTCAACCTTCTTCATCCCACATACTCACAGAGGGTTAAAGAGTAGGAAAGCTATCAGTGGAGGGGATGGTATACGGAGGTCTGGTGGTGGTAACTGTGTAAAGCTGTACCCCTCTTATCCTACGGTTTTGTCAATGTTTTTTTTTAATAAATAAAAATTTAAAAAAATATTTCTTTGGTTGTAGTTGTTGTTTGTTTTGTTTTTCAACATTGATTGAAGGTAGTTCAGTAAAACTAATCCTCATAAAAAATTAATAACAAACCTATCTGCATTAAAAAAATGAAATCAACTTGGTGCAAAGTGCAAGGACTGGCACAACGATCCCAGTTTCAACCTCCCTGGCTCCCCTCCTGCCTGGGGCATCACTACACTAGCAGTGAAGCAGGCCTGTAGGTGTCTGTCTTTCTCTTCCCCTCTCTGTCTTCCCCTCCTCTCTCGATTTCTCTCTGTGGTATCCACCAGCAGCAGCAATAACAACAACAACAACAATGATAACACGGTCAACAAACAGGAAAAAATAGCCTCCAGGAGTAGTGGATTTACAGTGCAGGCACTGAGCCCCAGCAATAACCTTGGAGGCAATATACATATGAAATCACACTATTACAATATAGTAGTCAGTAAGACACAAGTGATTTTTTGAAGAATCCTCCGAGATCAAAGGAATGAATATAAAATGTTGACTTCAGGGTTGGGGAGCGAGCACAGGGATTATGTGGAAGCCTTTCAGGCCTGGGCCATAAGTTTTCAGGTTCAGCCTGAAGAACAAGAGCTAAGTATTGCTCTCGGAGTAAAACAAATGTTAACTTCCATGCTCACCTCAGTAACACTTGTACTAAAACTGAATAAAACAGAGATGGTTCACATGGCTCCTGATAAGGATCATGGCAAACTCATGAAGCATTCCATTAAAAAAAATGAAATATTGACCTCAATTGAGATATCATCAGTGTTCCCAAGATAGAGTCCAGCACCACTGAGCTGGGCTTTCTCAACATCTTCAGGGCCTAGTGGAAGTGCCACTGTCAGTGATATGAGCAAGTGGGGCTTGTCACAGGCCTTTAGTCTTCTAGCTGCCGGTGTACTGTATTTCTTTTTTTAATTACTTTATTGGGGAATTAATGTTTTACATTCAACAGTAAGTACAATAGTTTGTACATGCATAGCATTCCCCAGTTTCCCATATAACAATACAACCCCCACTAGGTCCTCTGAATCCTTCTTGGACCTGTATTCGACCAACCCTCCCACCCCAGAGTCTTTTACTTTGGTGCAATACGCCAATTACATTTCAGGTTCTAATTCTGTTTTCTTTTCTGATCTTATTTTTCAACTTCTACCTGAGAGTGAGATCATCCCACATTCATCCTTATGTTTCTGATTTATTTACCTCAAAATGAATTTTTCAAGGTCCATCCAAGATCGGCTGAAAATGGTGAAGTCACCATATTTTTACAGCTGAATAGTATTCCATTGTGTATATGTACCACAACTTGCTCAGCCACTCATCTGTTGTTGGACACCTGGGTTGCTTCCAGGTTTTGGCTATTACAAATTGTGCTGCCAAGAACATATGTGTACACAGATCTTTTTGGATGGATATGTTGTGTTCCCTAGGATATATCCCCAGGAGAGGAATTGCAGGATCATAGGGTAGGTCCATGTCTAGCCTTCTGAGAGTTCTCCAGACTGTTCTCCACAGTGGTTGGACCAATTGACATTCCCACCAGCAGTGTAGGAGGGTTCCTTTGATGCCACACCCTCTCCAGCATTTGCTGCTGTTAACTTTTCTGATGTATGACATTCTCACAGGAGTGATGTGGTATCTCATTGTTGTCTTTATTTGCATTTCTCTGACAATCAAAGATTTGGAGCATTTTTTCATGTGTTTCTCAACCTTTTGGATCTCTTCTGTGGTGAATATTGTCTCCATGTCCTCCCCCCATTTTTGGATGGGGTTATTTGTTGTCTTGTTGTTGAGTCTGGCAAGCTCTTTATATATGTTGGGTATTAATCTCTTGTCTGATGTATGGCATGTAAAGATCTTCTCCCATTCTGTGAGGGGTCTCTTGGTTTGGGTAGTGGTTTCTTTTTTTTAAAATTTTTTTATATTTATTTTATTTATTTATTCCCTTTTGTTGCCCTTGTTGTTTTATTGTTGTAGTTATTATTGTTGTTGTCGTTGTTGGATAGGACAGAGAGAAATGGAGAGAGGAGGGGAACACAGAGAGGAGGAGAGAAAGATAGACACCTGCCTGTGAAGAGAAATCGAGAGAGGAGGGGAACACAGAGAGGAGGAGAGAAAGCTAGACACCGCCTGTGAAGCGACTCCCCTGCAGGTGGGGAGCCGGGTTTCGAACCGGTATCCTTATGCCGGTCCTTGTGCTTTGCGCCACCTGCGCTTAACCCGCTGCGCTACAGCCCGACTCCCTGGGTAGTGGTTTCTTTTGCTGTGAAGAAGCTTTTTAGTTTGATGTAGTCCCATAGGTTTATATTTGCCTTAGTCTTCTTTGTAATTGGATTTGTTTCATTGAAGATGTCTTTAAAATTTATGCAGACAATCAATAGTTAATATTATCATCACATTATTTGTTAATTGGGTTAACTTTGAAAAGTCCCTTTGTTATGGTTTGCTGGACAGTACCCAGTATCTTGTATATAGCTGTGCTATTGGAAGCTTCTAATCTACTTGGTCTAGGCTTTTGAGAGAGTCCGCATATCAAATACATAGCCTATATATTAAAAAGATTCAGTTTGTCTTTTCTGATCCATCTTCCTACTCTGTGTCTTTTAATAGGTGAATTCAGGCCATTGACATTTATTGATATCAAAGATTGAAGATATTTTAACGCCATTCTTGTAGAGTTTTAGAGTGTTTTGATATATGTCCTATTTGTGGTGGTCTGACTATTTATAGGAGACCTTTCAGAACTTCTTTCAGGGCAGGCTTGGTGATGGTTGCTTCCTTCAACTGTTGCTTGTCTGAGAAGGTTTTGATGCTTCCATCTAGTCTGAATGACAATCTAGCAGGATATAGTATTCTTGGCTGAAAGCCTTTCTCATTGAGCACTCGATAGATATCTTGCCATTCTCTTCTGGCCTGTAGTGTTTGTATGGAGAAGTCTGCTGCTAATCTTATGGGTTTTCCTTTGTAGGTGACTCTTTGTTTTTCTCTTGCAGCCTTGAGGATCCTTTCTTTATCCTTATTCCTTTCCAATCTAAGTATGACATGTCTTGGTGTCTTTAGGTCTGGGTTAATTCTGTTTGGGACCCTCTGGAATTCTTGAATCTTTATGTCTTTGATGTTGTCTAGACTAGAGAAATTTTCAGCTATTATGGCCTGGAGAATGCTTTCTTCCTCCCCTTCTCTTTCTTCCTCTGGTAAGCCAATAATGCGTATATTGTTTCTTTTGAAGTCATCCCATAGGACTCTGTTGTTGTTTTCAGCATCTCTTAATCTCTTTTTGAGATCTCTTACTTCTTTTTTAGTTGTCTCTAATTCATCCTCAATCTTGCTAATTCTATCTTCAGCCTCATTGATTCTATTCTCTCTGCCCTCTACTGCTTTCTGGAGTTCATCTATTTTGTTGCCCTGCTCTGATACTGTTTTAGCTTGTTCAGCTAGTTGCCTTCTTAGCTCAGCGATTTCAGCTTTCAGCTCTCTAATAACCAAGAGATTATTAGAATTTTCTTCCATATTCTCATTTGTTATTCCTGCATTTCTGATTACAATTTTTTTCAAATTCTTTACTCACTCCTGTTATTATTTCCTTGGCTAATGTTTGGATGTTGAACTCGTTGTTTTGTGCTTCACCCTCTGGAGGACTTTTAGCTGGACTCTTGTCCTGGTTCGAGTCTCCAATATTTTTTCTTGTTGTTTTAACCATTTTGTATAAGTTAACAGTTTTTTCAATCCCTGAGTTGGAGTTCAGTGGTGTAAAAGCCTTTTTTTTTCCCCTGTAGGCTATGGGAGCCTGAGGGCTTTCAAACTATCAATAGGCTTCTTAGCTTAATCACTGACTCCTGACCAAGAGATAAAGCAGGGTGTGGCAGAGATAATCCAGTGGTTATGCAAAGAGACTTTCACAGCCCCTCAGCTATGCCACCGAGGTATAGGTCTTCTTCTGAGTTTCCCGGTTAGATCTCTGCACCCGGGTGTCCCTCCCTGTTGCTGCTCCAGATTCTGAGGGTAGTAGCAATGGAGACTCAGAGTTGCACTTGGTGAGTCTCTGGGGAGTCCTTTCCTCCCTTCAGCTGTCCCCTTGTTGGTGGAGCAGACTGGAGGTGGTGTCTCCACTGACAAACTGTTGAACTGTTAGCAGTCACTCAATCTCTCCTTAGGCCCCTCTCTCCTCTCTGTCACCAGCCATGCGTGTTTGTACTCACGGGTGATTTACTGGGTTTCTGTGGTCATTCTAGTCCTGTCTTGTTTCGGTCCGGGTGGTCTCCTTTGGTATTCCTAGTTGATCCGGGAGAGGAGAGGAGAGGAGAGGAGAGAAAGCAATCTGCCGCTCGTAACTCCGCCTCCGGAAGTCGAATCCCAGTTTGTCTTTTGAGAAACTTTGAGACATACAATTGATTTCCCCCTCTCATATTAATTAGCTACTGATTTATATGTCTACATTTTGCTAGGAGTGTACATAAACACCATTCCCACCACCAAAGGACTGTGATAATATTAACTATTGATTGTCTTTTTGAACCCTAAGACAGCAGGAACCTCACATCTTCACTATAGAGCCCCTACTTCCCCCAGTCCTGGAACCCTTGGATAGGGCCCACTTTCCCGTATGCATCTCCCAATCCAAACCAAATAACATTGCATCTGCCGATCACAACCTAACCAAAGCAACGATTGCTACCTCAACATGCTTCACCTCAGAATGTATCCAGAGACTTCACGTGTGGAATGACAACCCTTCAGCTTCATTACTCGGGTGAGACCTTTCCTTTAGTAGTACACTCTAATTTCATCTCAGGTAGTTCACTTTCCAACAAAGTCCCATAACCTAGATATACACCAGTTTCTGTGAGAGAGAGCTTATGTGCACACGTATCCATAAACTACTGCAAAATATATACCTGAAAGCAGGACTACACTAGAGTTTGCAGTGAGTACCTCCCTAACACTTCCTCTCCACTATACCAAGCTTGGGATCCATGATTGTTCAACAAATTGTTTGGCTTCATATGTTAACTCTCTTTTCAATCACCAGGTTCCAGATGCCACCAGGATGCTGGCTAGGCTTCCCTGGATTGAAGACCCCACCAATATGTCCTGGAGCTCAGCTTCCCCAGAGTCACACCCTACTAGGGAAAGAGAGAGGCAGACTGGGGGTATGGACCGACCAGTCAACGCCCATGTTCAGCGGGGAAGCAATTACAGAAGCCAGACCTTCTACCTTCTGCAACCCTCAATGACCCTGGGTCCATGCTCCCAGAGGGATAGAGAATGGGAAAGCTACCATGGGAGGGGGTGGGTTATGGGGATTGGGTGTTGGGAATTGTGTGGAGTTGTACCCCTCCTACCTTATGCTTTTGTTCACTAATCCTTTCTTAAATAAAAAAAAAAATTAAAAAAAAATTTATGCAGAAAAGAGTTCTACCAATATTTTCTTCTAAGTATTTGATAGTTTGTGGTCTAACATCCAAGTCCTTGATCCACTTGGAATTTACTTTTGTATTTGGTGAAATACAGTGGTTCAGTTTCATTCTTCTGCATGTTTCAACCCATTGTTTCCAACACCATTTGTTGAAGAGACTCTGCTTTCCCCATTGAATAGTCTGAGCCCCTTTGTCAAAGATTAGATGTCCATAGGTGTGGTGGCTCACTTCTGGGCTCTCAATTCTATTCCACTGGTCAGTGTGTCTATTCATGTTCCAGTACCAAGCAGTTTTGATGACAATGGCCCTATAATACAGTTTGAGATCTGGGAGTGTGAGGCCTCCAGGTCTGTTCTTTTTTCTCAAGATTGTTTTGGCAATTCTAGGTCTTTTCTGGTTCCAGATAAACATTTGTAGCATTTTTGCTATTCTCCTAAAAAATGTGCTTGGGATCTAGATGGGGACAGCATTAAATTTGTAGATGGCTCTGGGTAGTATATTCATTTTGATGATGTTAATTCTACCAACCCATGAACAGGGAATATCTTTCCACTTCTTTGTCTCTTTTTCAATTTCTTTGAGTAGTGACTCATAATTTTCAGTATACAAGTCTTTCACTACTTTGGTTAGGTTTACTCCTAGATATTTTATCATTTTTGTTGCTATAGTAAAAGGAATTGATCTCTGGATTTCAATTTCTTCTAAGTTAGTGTTTGCATAGAAGAATGCCACTGACTTTTGAATGTTAATTTTGTAGCCTGACACCTTACTGTATTTCCTGTTGATTTCCAAAAGCTTCTTGCTGGATTCCTTAGGTTTTTCTGTGTATACTATCAGGTCATCTGTAAATAGGGAGAGTTTGACTTCTTCTCTTCCAATGTGCCCCAGTATTTTAAAAGCATGTCAGATATTTTTCTATTGTCCTGAATAATCCTAGTTGAATTTTATAACTTCACAGGTTTTTAGTCAAATACTTTTTCTCAGTTTCCCTCTGATGTGACGTGGGTACTATGGGTACATGTCACTAGACACATCGCATTAATTATTCATTTTCCTAGGTTGGGGAGAAAGCATAATGGTTATGCAAAACAGTCAATCCACATTTGTGGCCTTGGAAGAGCTACAACAGTTTCCAGTTTCCAATGGAAGGAATATGGACACAGAACTCTGGTGGTTAGGAACAGTATGGAATCATACCCCTATTCTCTCATAATACTGTTTTAAGAAATATTAAATCACTACTAAAAAAACTAAACTATGAATGTGGATTTTTCATCTAAGTATGTAATTCTCATTTGTATGAGAGATTATAAATTGTCTGCACATGCATTCATTAGCTCTACATTTGTTGTTTATTGTTCCTTAAAAATTTTTATGCAAGTTTTATGCTTATAGATTTTTATAAAAGGTGATGCTAGAGTTGTGAATAAATAATTATCTGGTAAGTTTTAGTGCTTTGGAATCTGTATGCTAAGCCTCAATGGGCCTGTTCATTAAGGGCAGCCCGTGATGAATAAGACAAGTGTCCTCAGCTGCAGGGTCAGTGCCAGGTCTGCACTCAGCCCCCACAGCTCAGCACAGGTGTATTGCGTTAGACAGCTGTAAACAGGTGAAGCTCAGCTAAGAATTCGTTGTACTGTTCACAGGACAGTCAGTGCCCACTTCCTGTGAGGGAGAGAAAACATCTGTGCAGCGCAAAGAACATATGAAGCCAGGCAGGCTAGTTAGCATTATGGTTATACAAAGAGACTCTCTTGACTAAGGCTGTGAAGTCACAGGTTCAATTCCCCATACCCCTAAAAGCAAGAGCTGATCAGTGCTCTGGGATTTAAGAAAAGAAAAAAAAAAGTGTTAATATCATCATCTTCTCCCACCCCACACTTGAGACAGGCATTGATCTCTTCTCCCCAGGATTCACCTCCACTCAAATCAACGCAAAGGGTGTTACACTGAACTGAGAGAAAGTGTTGGGACAGTGTTCCCAGGATCTGTAAAATTACTATTATTTCTCCTATACTTGAGTTTACTGGAGAGACCACTTGTGCTCAGATCAAGTGCTAATTAGGCTTGAGGTTAAAGAAAATGTTGTCTGTCCTCTGAGGTGAATCTCAGGCTCTGCAGAGAATAGAAGCCAGGAAGTCACTGCAGGGACCTCCGGTGCCCACTAAGTCCCCTCTCCCTCTTGACGTAGACTAGTGACTCTGGTCTGTTAAGACAGGTGTGTGGGGTGGATTTGCTGGGTTGGTTCTGAAGTATGTCTCTGTGCAGAATTTGTGAGGCAGTCTGGAAGATAATCTGGTGTCAGCTAGACAGAGACATGTATAGCCACCATGTAGGTGGGGTTCGGGATGCAACTTCCAGAGTGAGGAACAAGGAGAGCTTGTTTGGCCTGGGGCTGAAAGAGGGCTCTGGATTCATTAGATTTTCATAACACAACAATGATGGTGATCTGCCTTAATCCTCTCTATGCCTTTTAGACTGATTTGGAAATGAGTAGAACTGAAATAAGTGTGTGCTTGAGGCAAATTTTCTTTCTCACCATGGAAATGTTAGAGATTCCCAGGATGCCTCCTTCCCTTCATAGCCTACAGGTGTTGACAGAGCTTCTAGAGGATTTTGAAGTTATTTTTCACTAAGACTTGAGAATAATTCCCTGTGGTCCAGAAAGTGGCTGAGTAGATAAAGCCTTGGACTCTCAAGCATGAGTTTTTGAGTTTGATTCCTGACATTGCAGACGCCTGGAATGTGCTCTCATACATTTTGCTTATTTATAAATATGTGTTTCTTCAAAAGGACTAGGTTTATTTATCCCATCTTGCCTGCTTTTTAAAACAATTCTGTTAGTTACTGGCAGGGCAAGAGACTCTGGGTTGCTGTGAGGGGCTGCTACAAATCAAAGAAAGTAAATGACCCGTCAGGTGTCTGATCAGCTGAAATGAAGATTCCTTGGAGATGGCTGCCTCCACAAGCTGCTGAGACCTGAACATGGTAACACAGGACAAGAGGCAAAGCACCATTAATATTAGTTCTGAGATTTCTTCCAGCTGACATGGAGCACCTTAAGGACTGAAATTCTGTTAGCCCTAGGAGAAGGGACTCTGCTTGAGATCAGATGAGACTGGGCAGAACTGGGGGAAAAATCACATCACTGTTAAGCCAAAAAGAAAAGAATGACTGTGATTATCTAACTCACAGGCAGGTGTTATGATACCAGAAAAGAGAACAACAAATTAAAGGTTGAAGTGGGTTTGATGTATTTCCCCAAAGCAAGAGACTTTGGAAAGAAGGGAGGGGAGAAGTTTGGTAGTCCTGGTATCACCAATTACACTATTTCCTAGACTATTTCTCTAGACCTTTGAAAGTACAAATGCAGAGATCTTAGAAATATCTTTGAATGGGAATTATTTGAGTTCTGGGCCCATCATGTCTGTTTCTGCCAAGATCACAAATAAATGCTTCTCCCCATTGTTACCGGTCATGTTTATCAGGAACAATAAAATGGACCCCTTTGCGGGTCCCCCTATAGAACTTTGCCCTCAACTGGGATCAACAATGGTAGAGAATGGTTCATCCTCCAAAGGGAGGATGGACAACATACTCTATGTCACACCTGAGGAAGATCGGTTGATATTGACGTGCCTTGGAATGGTGCTACTCATGACCACAGAAAGTGAGCTCATGTCTACAGGGATGCAGAGGTCACATAGGCCCCATAAGCTAAATATGGGCCCCAGGCCAAATCCAATTGATGGGGTTTACAGTCAACAATATTTATACACCTTTCCCATATTAGGGAACTACTCTCTTCCCTGATCCAGCTTTCTGTCCCTTTTCCAGCCATGACATCATCTGCCCAAACAATAAGTCGGATCCACCTGCATATTAGATATCAGACTCAGGAAAACAACAACAACAAAATAGTATAGTCACAGGCACTTTGGAATATAACTAAAATATGCCTACTAACTATCTACAAAATGGAGGATCCCCCAACAGTTCTTTTGCACTATTCTAGCCTTTAGGTCCATGATTGTTCAATAAATTGTTTGGCTTTGTATGTTAACTCTCTTTTCAGCCACCAGGTTCCAGATGCTAGTATGATGCTGACTAGACTTCCCTAGACAGAGGACCCCACGAATGTGTCCTGGAGCTCTGCTTCCCCAGAGCGCCACCCTACTAGGGAAAGAGAGAGGTGGGCTGGGAGTATGGATCAACGTTTCAACACCCATGTACATCAGGAGAGCAGTTCAGAAGCCAGACCTTCCACCTTCTGCATCTCCCAATCACCTTGGATTCATACGCCCAGAGGGATAAAGAATGGGAAAGCTATCAGGGGAGGGGATGGGATACGGAGAGCTGGTGGTGGGAATTGTGTGGTGTTGTACCCCTCTTATCCTATGTTATGTCTATGTTGTACCCCTCTTATCCTTTTGTTAATGTCTCTTTTTTATAAGTAAATAAAAAAGAAATATCTTTGAATTTTCCTAAATTTAACCTCAGAATTATCCAACAGCAAGATCTCTTAATACTAGTAATCAATATTGTCACTGAGTTGGGTGATGACACAATGGGTCACCCCACAGAACATCATGCCTGAGCCTCCAGAGGCTGCTGCTCCAATGCCCAGTGCTACCACTGGCCAGGGCTCTCAGCACTCTGGGTAAATAGTATAAATACAAGTAAGCTGAGGAAAGGATGTCACTGCTCCGTGACTCCTTGAGTCTAGGTCTCTCAAATATTTCCTCTTCATTCTCCCTACAAGGCCACATCATTTCAAGGGGCTGGAGTGGTGTGTGTGCATGCGTGCATGCGTGCGTGTTTGTGTGTGTGTGTGTGTGTGTGTGTGTGTGTGTGTGTGTCTGTGTGTTGGGGCTGGGGGTTTGCTTTTATGAGTCCTGACAGGCTGAAATTGATATGGAGTGACTTCTGACTCTTGTTAATCCATTTACCAAGAATCAGTTGTAAAGGAAAGAAATAGACTAGCATTCAGGTAATTTAGCTGTCTGACCCAAATTGAAGCTGTGCCACATCCCTTCATCTGCAGTGTCTGCTTCTCTTTGAGTTTGCTTTGAGTGAAGACGTGAAAAGTACAGAGAAATGCCCACTCTTGCATCACCTACTGTAGGAGTGGCAGATTTCTAGGGCAGTTCCCGACACACAGAGAGAATGCTGATGACAAGAATAAATACACAATAAAGAAATAGAAATGACGAATGAACTTGTGTATCACCTCTGTGTGCCCAAATAACCCTATGTAATAATTGACTGTTTACTTCACGTCACATTCAAGTAAGAGCTTATAAGAGCTTAAGTAGAGGATACACAATAGGTAGTCCACAACAACTAAATTGCTTACCATGGAGTGTGAATTGACATGTGTGTGTTAAAAACAAATTCTTGTTCATCTTCTTTTTTTAAGTCAGAGAACTAGCTTATGGTGGTGTGGAGGATAGAACTTGAAACCTTGGAGTGTCAGGTATGAGAGTCTCTGCATAACCATTATGCTACCTATCTCCACCCTTTAATGTAAATTATTTACTTATTATCTATATTTTTACTTTTTAAAATGTATTTATGTATTCATGAGAAAGAGAGGAGGAGAAGAGAAAGAACTCAGGACCTCATGCTTAAGAATCTAATTCTTATCCACTGTGCTACGTCCCAGACTACTATATTTTTACTTTTTTTTTTTTAATGTTGGAATGCAAGTTACTTTAATAATATTTTTACTTTTCACCAGAGCACTTCTCAGCTCTGGCTAATACTGTCAGTGGGGATTGAAATGGGCCTTGCTGGGGTATGGATCCACCTGTCAATGCCCATGTCTATTAAGGAAGTAATTTCAGAAACCAGACCTTCCACCTTCTGCACCACATAAAGATGTTTGGCCCATAATCCCAGAGGGATAAAAATAGGGAATATTCCAATGAAGGGGATGGAATATGGAAATTCTGGTGGTGGGAACTGTACCCTCTTCTCTCATAATATCCATGTTCATTATTAAATTACACATACAAACACACAATAAAAAGTAAAGAGAAAAAGGCAATGGGCCTTTGGAGCTGTAGACATGAAAATTTCCATTCAAAACCTTTCTGTTATCTCCCAATTCCTGGGGAAAAAATCCTTATTTGATTCTATCAGGAACAACAAACAAGCCCTTGGCCTGAACAAGGTTGTGCCCAGAATTATCATCTGAAGTGCTAATCTGGGGAGGTCCACCATACCTCCAAAACCATAGAGCAGTGGGAGAGACCCTCTCAGAGCTGTGTGCGAAATACTCACTTTGCTCTAACGTGGAAGATACAAGTTATGTACAAATCAGGAACAGGTGTAGAAAGGGGGACTGTGTAGGACACATGAGAACCACTCTAGTTATGGAATTGCAATTTTTCTTTTTTTTTTATTTAAGAAAGATTAATTAACAAAACCATAGGGTAGGAGGGGTACAACTCCACACAATTCCCACCGCACAATCTCCATATCCCACCCCCTCCCCAGTAGCTTTCCCATTCTCTATCCCTCTGGGAGCATGGACCCAGGGTCATTGAGAGTTGCAGAAGGTAGAAGGTCTGGCTTCTGTAATTGCTTCCCCGCTGAACATGGGCGTTGACTGGTGGGTCCATACTCCCAGTCTGGCTCTTCCTTTCCCTAGTAGGGTGGGTCTCAGGGGAAGCTGAGCTCCAGGACACATTGGTGGGGTCTTCAGTCCAGGGAATCCTGGCTAGCATCCTGATGGCATCTGGAACCTGGTGACTGAAAAGAGAGTTAACATACAAAGCCAAACAAATTGTTGAGCAATCATGGACCCAAAGCTTGGAATAGTGGAGAGGAAGTGTTAGGGAGGGTACTCACTGCAAACTCTAGTATACTTCTGCTTTCTTACTTTGGTGCCATACTCCAAACTCAGTCAATTTCTGCTTTGCGTTTCTACTTCTTTTTTTTTTTTTTTACATGCATAACATTCCCCAGATTCCCATTTAACAATACAACCCCCACTATTTCATTCATCATTTTTCATGGACCTGTATTCTCCCCAGCCACCCACCCACCCCAGAGTCTTTTACTTTGGTGCAATACTCCAATTCCATTTCAGGTTCAACTTGTGTTTTCTTTTTTTTTTTTTTAATTTTTAAGTATTTTATATATTTTATTTTATTTTTTTATTTAAGAAAGGATTAATTAACAAAACCATAGGGTAGGAGGGGTACAACTCCACACAATTCCCACCGCCCAATCTCCATATCCCACCCCCTCCCCCGATAGCTTTCCCATTCTCTATCCCTCTGGGAGCATGGACCCAGGGTCCTTGTGGGTTGCAGAAGGTAGAAGGTCTGGCTTCTGTAATTGCTTCCCCGCTGAACATGGGCGTTGACTGGTCGGTCCATACTCCCAGGCTGCCTCTCTCTTTCCCTAGTAGGGTGTGTCTCTGGGGAAGCTGAGCTCCAGGACATATTGGTGGGTCTTCAATCCAGGGAAGTCTGGCCGGCATCCTGATGACACCTGGAACCTGGTGACTGAAAAGAGAGTTAACATACAAAGCCAAACAAATTGTTGAGCAATCATGGACCCAAAGCTTGGAAAAGTGGAGAGGAAGTATTAGGGAGGTACTCACTGCAAACTCTAGTGTACTTCTGCTTTCTTACTTTGGTGCCATACTCCAAACTCAGTCAATTTCTGCTTTGCGTTTCTACTTCTTCTTTTTTTTTTTTTTTACATACATAACATTCCCCAGATTCCCATTTAACAATACAACCCCCACTATTTCATTCATCATTTTTCATGGACCTGTATTCTCCCCACCCACCCACCCACCCCCAAGTCTTTTACTTTGGTGTAATACTCCAATTCCATTTCAGGTTCGACTTGTGTTTTCTTTTCTAATCTTGTTTTTCAACTTCGGCCTGAGAGTGAGATCATCCCATATTCATCCTTCTGTTTCTGACTTATTTCACTCAACATGATTTTTTCAAGGTCCATCCAAGATCGGCTGAAAATGGTGAAGTCACCATTTTTTACAGCTGAGTAGTATTCCATTGTGTATATATACCACAACTTGCTCAGCCACTCATCTGTTGTTGGACACCTGGGTTGCTTCCAGGTTTTGGCTATTACAAATTGTGCTGCCAAGAACATATGTGTACACAGATCTTTTTGGATGGATGTGTTGGGTTCCTTAGGATATATCCCCAGGAGGGGAATTGCAGGGTCATAGGGTAGGTCCATTTCTAGCCTTCTGAGAGTTCTCCAGACTGTTCTCCACAGAGGTTGGACCAAGTGACATTCCCACCAGCAGTGCAGGAGGGTTCCTTTGACCCCACACCCTCTCCAGCATTTGCTGCTGTTACCTTTTCTGATGTGTGACATTCTCACAGGAGTGAAGTGATATCTCATTGTTGTCTTGATTTGCATTTCTCTGACAATCAGAGACTTGGAGCATTTTTTCATGTGTTTCTCGGTCTTTTGGATCTCTTCTGTGGTGAATATTCTGTCCAAGGCCTCCCCCCATTTTTGGATGGGGTTATTTGTTGTCTTGTTGTTGAGTCTGGCAAGCTCTTTATATATGTTGGTTATTAAACTCTTATCTGATGTATGGCATGTAAAGATCTTCTCCCATTCTGTGAGGGGTCTCTTGATTTGGGTAGTGGTTTCTTTTGCTATGAAGAAGCTTTTTAATTTGATGTAGTCCCATAGGTTTATACTTGCTTTAGTCTTCCTTGTAATTGGATTCGTTTCATTGAAAATGTCTTTAAAATTTATGCGGAAAAAAGTTCTGCCAATATTTTCCTCTAAGTATCTGATAGTTTCTGGTCTAACATCCAAGTCCTTGATCCACCTGGAATTTACTTTTGTATTTGGTGAAATACAGTGATTCAGTTTCATTCGTCTGCATGTTTCAACCCATTGTTTCCAACACCATTTGTTGAAGAGACTCTGCTTTCCCCATATAATAGTCTGGGCCCCTTTGTCAAAGATTAGATGTCCATACGTGTGGGGCCTCATTTCTGGGCTCTCAATTCTATTCCACTGGTCAGTGTGTCTGTTCATGTTCCAGTACCAAGCAGTTTTGATGACAATGGCTCTATAATACAGTTTGAGATCTGGCAGTGTGATGCCTCCGGTTCTGTTCTTTTCTCTCAAGATTGTTTTGGCAATTCTAGGTCTTTTCTGGTTCCAGATAAACATTTGTAGCATTTGTTCTATTCTCCTAAAAAATGTGCTTGGGATCATGATGGGGATAGCATTAAATTTGTAGATGGCTCTGGGTAATATATTCATTTTGATGATGTTAATTCTTCCAACCCATGAACATGGAATATCTTTCCACTTCTTTGTGTCCTTTTCAATTTCTTTGAGTAGTGACTAATAATTTTCAGTATACAAGTCTTTCACTTCTTTGGTTAGGTTTACTCCTAGATATTTTATTGTTTTTGTTGCTATAGAAAAAGGAACTGATTTCTGCATTTCAATTTCTTCTAACTTAGTGTTTGCATCGAGGAATGCCACTGACTTTTGAATGTTAATTTTATAGCCTGACACATTACTATATTGCCTGATGATTTCCAAAAGCTTCTTGCTGGATTCCTTAGGTTTTTCCATGTATACTATCATGTCATCTGCAAATAAGGAGAGTTTGACTTCTTCTCTTCCAGTCTGTATGCCTTTAATTCCTTGCTCCTGCCTGATTGCTATGGCAAGAACTTCCAACACTATGTTGAATAGTAATGGTGATAGTGGGCAGCCCTGTCTAGTACCTGATCTGAGGGGAAATGCTTCCAGTTTTTCACCATTGAGTATGATGTTGGCTGTAGGTTTGCTATATATAGACTCCACTATCTTCAGGAATTTTCCATCTATTCCCATTTTTCTAGTGTTTTGATCATAAAGGGATGTTGTATTTTGTCAAAGGCTTTCTCTGCATCTACTGATATGACCATGTGGTTTTTGGTCTTGCTTTTGTTGATGTGGTGGAGCACATTGATTGATTTACGTATATTAAACCAACCTTGCATGCCTGGGATAAACCCCACTTGGTCATGATGAACAATCTTTTTGATATACTGCTGTATCCTGTTGGCTAGAATTTTGTTCAATATTTTCGCGTCTATGTTCATCAGAGATATTGGTCTGTAGTTTTCTTTTTTGGTTGTGTCCCTGTCTGCTTTTGGTATCAGGGTGATGTTGGCTTCATAGAAGCTGGCAGGGAGCATTCCAGTGTCTTCAATCTTCTGGAAGACTTTTAAAAGTAGAGGTATTAGTTCTTCTTTGAAAGTTTTGTAGAATTCATTTGTAAAACCATCTGGTCCAGGACTTTTATTTTTGGGAAGATTTTTGATAACTGTTTCAATTTCATTAGCTGTGATGGGCCTGTTCATGTTATCCACTTCCTCTTTACTTAGTTTTGGAAGTTGGTAGGTATCTAGGAAATCATTCATTCCTTCCAGGTTCTCTAGCTTGGTGGCATATAGTTGTTCATAGAAGCCTCGCATGATATGTTGAATTTCTGCAGTGTCTGTTGTGATTTCTCCTCTTTCATTTACTATCCAATTTATTTGGGTCTTCTCCCTTTTTTGTTTTGTGAGTCTGGCTAAAGGTTTGTCGATTTTGTTTACTCTTTCGAAGAACCAACATTTACTTTCATTGATCTTTTGTATGGTTTTCCTATTCTCAATGCTATTTATTTCTGCCCTAACTTTAGTAATTTCTGTCCTTCTGGTTGCTTTAGGATTCCTTTGTTGTTCTTCTTCTAGGTCTTTGAGATGTGCAATCAGGCTGTTTATTTGTGCCTTTTCTTGTTTCCTAATGTGTGCTTGTATAGCTATGAACTTCCCTCTTAGGACTGTTTTAGCTGTGTCCCAAATATTTTGATAGCTTGTGTCCTCATTTTCATTGACCTCTCGAAACATTTTGATTTCTTCCTTGATTTCCTCTTTGACCCAAAAGTTGTTAAGAAGTGTACTGTTGAGCTTCCACATTTTGGAACTGTTACTAATCTTTTGTTGATTGTTAAGTGTTAGTTTAATTCCACTGTGGTCTGAGAAGATGCTTGGGATGATTTCAATGCTCTTGAATTGGCTGATGCTGTCTTTGTGGCCTAACATATGGTCTATCCTTGAGAATGATCCATGTGGATTTGAGTAAAATGTGTATTCCAGTCTTGGGATGAATGACTCTGAAAATGTCCAATAGTTCTAGTTTATCTATCTCTTCATTTAGCTCCCTTATGTCTTTACTGATTTTCTTCCTGGATGATCTGTCAAGTTGAGATAGTGGGGTGTTGAAGTCCCCTACTATGATTGTGTTACTGTTAATATATTGCTGTAGCTCTTTCAGTAGAAGTTTGATGTATTTAGATGGCTTCTCATTGGGTGCATAGATATTAATAATTGTTAAGTCCTCTTGATTGACTGATCCTCTGAGCATTAAGTAGTGTCCATTCCTATCTTTTTTAATCTTATCTATTTTAAAGTCTATCATGTCAGATATGAGAATAGCTGTTCCTACCCTTTTTTGTGGGCCATTGGCTTGAATGATAGTTTTCCATCCTTTCACTTTCAGTCTGTGTTTGTCTTGTTGTGTTAGGTGAGTTTCCTGTAGACAACATATTGTTGGGTTGTGTTTTCTGATCCATCTTCCTACTCTTTGTTTTTTAATAGGTGTATTCAGGCCATTGACATTTATTGATATCAAAGATTGAAGATATTTTAACGCCATTCTTGTAGAGTTTTAGAGTGTTTTGATATATGTCCTATTTGTGGTGGTCTGGTTGTTTATAGGAGACCTTTCAGAACTTCTTTCAGGGCAGGCTTGGTGATGGTTGCTTCCTTCAACTGTTGCTTGTCTGAGAAGGTTTTGATGCTTCCATCTAGTCTGAATGACAATCTTGCAGGATATAGTATTCTTGGCTGAAAGCCTTTCTCATTGAGCACTCGATAAATATCTTGCCATTCTCTTCTGGCCTGTAGTGTTTGTATGGAGAAATCTGCTGCTAATCTTATGGGTTTTCCTTTGTAGGTGACTCTTTGTTTTTCTCTTGCAGCCTTGAGGATCCTTTCTTTATCCTTATTCCTTTCCATTCTAAGTATGATATGTCTTGGTGTCTTTAGGTCTGGGTTAATTCTGTTTGGGACCCTCTGGGCTTCTTGAATCTTTATGTCTTTGGTGTTGCCTAGACTAGAGAAATTTTCAGCTATTATGGCCTGGAGAATGCTTTCTTCCTCTCCTTCTCTTTCTTCCTCTGGTAAGCCAATAATGCGTATATTGTTTCTTTTGAAGTCATCCCATAGGACTCTGTTGTTGTTTTCAGCATCTCTTAATCTCTTTTTGAGATCTCTTACTTCTTTTTTAGTTGTCTCTAATTCATCCTCAATCTTGCTAATTCTGTCTTCAGCCTCATAGATTCTATTCTCTCTGCCCTCTACTGCTTTCTGGAGTTCATCTATTTTGTTGCCCTGCTCTGATACTGTTTTAGCTTGTTCAGCTAGTTGCCTTCTTAGCTCAGAGATGTCAGCTTTCAGCTCTCTAATAACCATGAGATTTTTAGAATTTTCTTCCATATTCTCATTTGTTGTTCCTGCATTTCTGATTACAATTTTTTCAAATTCTTTACTCACTCCTGTTATTATTTCCTTAGCTAATGTTTGGATGTTGAACTCGTTGTTTTGTGCTTCACCCTCTGGAGGACTTTTAGCTGGACTCTTGTCCTGGTTCGAGTCTCCAATATTTTTTCTTGTTGTTTTAACCATTTTATATATGATGTTATGAGTTCCCTTTATCAGTACTTTTCAAATTATTGATCACTATTGACTTGTGTCTAAGTAATTTAATTAAAGGGTTTACCATGGTGGAAGTTAACAGTTTTTTTTCAATCCCTGAGTTGGAGCTCAGTGGTGTAAAAGCCTCTTTTTTTTCTTCCCTGTAGGCTATGGGTGCCTGAGGGCTTTTAAAGTATCAATAGGCTTCTTCACTTAATCACTGTCTCCTGACCAAGAGATAAAGCAGGGTGTGGCAGAGATAATCCAGTGGTTATGCAAAGAGACTTTCACAGCCCCTCAGCTATGCCAAGGAAGTATAGGTCTTCTCTTGAGTTTCCGGGTTAGATCTCTGTCCCCTGGTGTCCCTCCCTGTTGCTGCTCCAGATTCTGAGGCTAGTAGTAATGGAGACTCAGAGTTGCACTTGGTGAGTCTCTGGGGAGTCCTTTCCTCCCTTCAGCTGTCCCCTTGTTGGTGGAGCAGGCTGGAGGTGGTGTCTCCACTGATAAACTGCTGAATGTTAGCAGTCACTTAATCTCTCCTTAGGCCCCGCTCTCCTCTCTGTCACCAGCCACGCGTGTTTGTACTCACGGGTGATTTACTGGGTTCCTGTGGTCATTCTAGTCCTGTCTTGTTTCGGTCCGGGTAGTCTCCTTTGGTATTCCTAGTTGATTCGGGAGAGGAGAGGAGAGGAGAGGAGAGGAGAGGAGAGGAGAGGAGAGGAGAGGAGAGAAAGCGATCTGCTGCTCGTAGCTCCGCCTCCGGAAGTCGAATCTTGGAATTGCAATTTTTCATACTCACATCCGAGCATAACTAAAATAACTTCAATTTCTTTCCCTTCCATTTTATTTTATTCACTAAGGGAGATGAAACTGGAGAACCAGACTCATCCAAGCAATGGTGGGGCCCAAACTCAGGAGCCAGTGCTGATGAGGCAAGGGGTTTCTCCACTTTGCCTGCTGAAAGGCTGTAAGCACCTCATTGTTATAAAAGTTTACATACAGCACTAGTCACAATGAAGAAAAGGGAAAACTGTGGTACAGGATGTGGTGCAGTCAATAAAGCTTTGGATTCAAAAGTATGATGTCCAGAGTTCAATACCCGGCATCACATGTACCAGAGGGATGGCTGGTTCTTTCTCTCTCTCCTCCTATCTACCTCATTAATAAATAGTTTTTTTATTTAAAAAAAAGGAAGTTAAAAAGAACAACAAAAATTTACTGCATGATTACATGAATTTTAATTGTTTTTTTATTTATTGATTGGAGGATAAAGGGTTTACAGTCCACAGTAAAATGCAATAGTTTGTACATGCATAACACATAAATTTTAATTTTTATTAGCACTAAGCATGATGTGATTGAATGTAGGTTTCAGCATGAGCAATTTTCCTGTACAGAGTTGTAAGTTTTCATATAGGCAGTTTTTCTAGAAGAGACATTTAAACAATTCAGAAAAAGAATCGAAACCCATAGTACAGCATTCTAAAGATCAGCTAGTCCACAGAGGGAGAGAGGAATGGAATCTGGTCCCACACAGAAATAAGGCTTCAGTGAGTGGGAAAATGTCTCGTGGAAAGAATGGAGGTGGGAGTTGTCACTCAAGTTGTAGAAGGAAATCTGCCCCAGCTCCCAGTCCAGGTAAACTCCAATGCCTCTGGGCTTTCTCTTCAAAGTCAGAACAACAGGACGGGCACCTCCTGCCACATAGTCTCCATCTTGCAGATGAATGGTCCAGCGCCTGTTCTGACCAGACCTTGGCTGCTGCTGCCCCTTGCTGGACGGGGAGTGGCTACACAGCCCTATGGCCCAGCTGGGCTTGTCATTCACCTGCACCTCCCAGTAATGGCGGCCAGCATGGAATTCTTGGGAGCCCAGGACTTCCAGATCAAAGGGAATCCTCTGCTCTCTCTGGAGAACTTTACTCCTTCTCTTCCTCAGTGTCACAGATCGCTTGTCCTTGGACACGCACAGATGAGGATCTGCGGTACGTGGATCCAGGGTCACCTCTGCTCGGAATTTCTGTTGAATCTTCTCCAGGGCTGATTCCAGTGGAGGCAGATGATATAACTCCCTCCGTAGCTGGGAGAAGCACAAAGCTGGGACCTCTCGACTCTCATAGATATGATGAATCTTCTTGACCTCACTCAGAAGCTTCATGTCTGGCATCACACATCTCTCAGAAACTTCCTGGAGCTGAGCCTTGGTGGTGCAGATGTGGTCTTTAAAGTCAGTGATATTTATCTTGATTCTCTGCAGAAGGTCTTTCTCTTCTTGAGCTAGTCTGGATAGAGCTGCTTCTTGCTGTCTGTCCACAAATTCTTTCAAGTTCTCTATACCAGAGTCTAACTTGGACTCGTGTTTAAGTATTTGGTCTCTCAACTCCTGGAACTTTCTGTCTTCCCTCTCTTCCACTTTCTGTAATTTCCGTAAGTCCTCTCTCAAGAGTGTGATGGAATCATTTGTCTTGTGTCTGTAATAAGAAGCAGCCTCCTCCAGAGACCTTACATGGTGTCTCTGTTGGTCATGGGGCTCAACACAGTCAGGACAGAGCACCTCCAAGTCATCCTCACAGAAGAGACTCAGCACCTGGCTGTGCCTCTCACACAGGCTCTCCTCTTGTGGACTCACCTCCTTGCTTCTGTTGTCCATGAGCTGAATGAAATCCACTATATTTGCCAGCTTCCTGTTGGCAGTCCAGTGCCTCTTCTGACATAGGTGCCGGCACACAGGGCAAGAGAAAGTATCCTGAGGACCCTCCCAGCACTGTTGGATGCAGGAATAACAGAAGTTGTGCCCACACTCAATGGTGGCAGGTTCTCTCATGCAGGTCAAGCAGATGGGGCAGTTGAACTCTGCTTGCATGGCTGACAGGACTCCAGATGCCTCCATTGGGTGAGAAGGACACGCTGCTTTTCTTCAGCAACTTTGGGTCTGAGGTTTCACTTGAGTAGCAAGAGGCAGCGTCAGGCCTCTTTGCTCAGCACCCCTGGGATGGAGGCACAGCTACTACTGAACTATAAGCACAGTGGCCCCAAGTACAGAAGTTGGTGGCCAAGATTTCTACTCAACATCTGAAGCTCTGTTTCAGTTAGTTTGCTGCCTCAGATAGCTGCTAGAATATTAAGTTCAGTTTAGGGATTTGATTGCAGGCAGTCAGTCCTCCAAAGTAGCCACTGCACCTGAAGGAGAGAGATCAAAGATATAAAAAGACTTTGGGTTTGTTTCAGCCTGCTCAATCTCCACTTGAGGGAATCAGTGAAGCTTCTCTTCTCCTCCCAAGCCATCTCTGCACATACCAACTACACAAGATGGGACTAGGTCTGAGGAAAGTAAATGAGCTCTGGTACTTGATCCTCAGAGGCTAAGTGAAATCTTCCACACTAATCTACACCCTGGAGCCATTTCCACCCACATCAGCTACACAAGATGGGACTGAGGAAAACAAATGAGCTTTGGTACATGAAATCTCCCATGGGAATTTACACCCTGGACACCCTAGAGTCCTGGGGAAATGATGGGCACCCCAAGTTTCCACAGCCTCCTTACCTGTGCTGGTGACTCTTCTCTCTTCAAGGCAGGTCTCTGGCAGACTCCTGAGCTGTGTTCACAGGCTGGAGTGATGCGGCAGTCTGGAACTGAAGTGTGCTCTCTTTGGATGTCACCAGAGTATTTATGGGTAACCAGTGGGTGGAGCTTGACACCCACCTTCAGTAGCTATTGGCTCAGCATCAGGGTGTGTGAGTGGCTGGTTTGAGATTGAGAGGATTATGACCTTGGTTGTGGGAGGGATTCATTCCCCTTTATGGGATCAGGCCTCCCTAGAGCTAAGGAGATTTACATAATACACCTTTGCATTTCTCCTTAATCCCCTCAATGCCCCTAAACACAATACTTTCTGGGATAGTATATGATATGATTAGGTCTCCCTACAGCTATGGAGATCTACACAATCTTGTGGGCTTAGACACCTGAGGACCTTGTGCAGGTGGCCTGCCGTAACCACTAATGAGACCATCAGCTTCTAGGGCAGTCTTCATGATGCTTCTCCACACCACAATCCTGAAGGCACAAAGACCTTTCCAGTCACGTCTCAGGTGCCCAGGTATAGTTGGTCCAATGCTACAATCATTTGAATTTGATAAACAGAGATGATATATAAGCTTAAAATGCCTATGTCAGGGAATCAACATGTTATTACCTGAGACCAATACACATGTTCCCACTTAAATGATAAACTCAAGGTTAATTTGATATTATCTATAGCTGAGATGGACAATGTGCTGTTGTGTGTCTGTGTTATTTTTCCCATGCCATGACATTTTGGCCTGATGATCAGACTGAGTCTTCATGAAGACACTTAGAGCACAGTTTCTTCTTGTTGAATAAAAGTGCAATCAGCATAGATAAGAGAGAGAGAGAGAGAGATCTACATAATCTCAGTGTTGCCTTAACTGGGTTGAAATATGCAGAATGAAACTGAACCACTTTATCTCACCAGAAACAAAAATCAACTCCAAATGAATCACGGCCCTGGATGGTGAGCAGAAAATATCAAATAGTTAAAGGAAACTATTGGCAGACCACTTGCCATCTAAACCTCAAGGGCATCTGTGATAATTCAAACCCAATTGCAAGGAAGACAAAATCAAAAGCAAATCAATGGGACTGCATCCAATTGAAAAGCTTTTGCACAGCAAATGAAACCATCCCCCAAACAAAGAGACCTCTCACTGGGTGAGCAAAGATCTTTACAAGCCATACATCAGACAAGAGGCTACTAACCAAAATATATAAAGAGTTCATTAATGTCAGCTTCTCAATAGCAAATGACCCAATCCAAAAGTGGAGGGAGCATAACATCAGATAATTCACTACAGAAGAAAGACAAAAGGCCAACAGACATATGAAAATTTGCTCCAGATCACTGATTGTCAGAGAAATGCAAATAAAGATAACAATGAAATCCCACCTTATCCCTGTGAGAAGCTCAAATATCAAAAATCCACAGCATCAACAAATGCTGGAGAGGTTGTGGGCACAAAGGAAACCCCCAGCCCTGCTGTAGGGAAGGTAAATTGGTTGAACCCTTGTGGAGAGCAGTCTGGAGAACCTTAGCCGGTCTTGAAGCTGACTTTCCTTATGACCCAGTATTTCCTCTCTTAGGGCTATATCCTAAGGATTCAATCAAAGCCATCTAAAAAGATACATGTAGCTATGTTCATAGCAGCACAATTTGTAATAGCTCAAACCTGGAAGCAATCCAGGTGCCCAACAACAGATGAAAGCCTTAATCCCCTCAGTGCCCCTGAACAGCACTTTTATTAGGACAACAGAAACAATGAACCTGTGTGGAGAATTTGTTTTCTTCCCAGAATGTCTAGCTTGATCCAAATGAGCTCTTCTTACAGTCTTTCAGTCTTCAGAGTGGCCTAGAGATCTTTCAAAGTAGTTCCGTACACCTGATCATTTTTTATATCCAGGTTTCCTCAGTCAGTGTCATTTGCTTCCACATACAACTTGGTGTGTCCTTTTTATTTTTGAAACGTGGGATTTGAGTGAATTTAGGAGAATCAATTAAACAAGAGCCAGAATTCAATTTATTGGAAACTCAGTCTATCCATATTGAAAAATCTAAAAGCTATACTTGGAAGAGTCCCTCATTTAAAGAACAACAACAACAAAAATCTAACAAAAACAAAACAAACAAACACTGCTAGAAAGACAAGGCTGCAACTACATCTGTCTTTCTTTGCTAACCTCCCAGAGGCCACTATCCAGACAATTCAAGTATTTCAAGCTATTCAAAGTCATCACATACCATGGCCTCCATACTGGCTAGCTAGAGAGCCTCTATGTCTGTATAATTGTAGTTAAACTATTATTCAGCTTTTCCCAATGCATATGCCTCTAAACTCCTGTGAGTTAGACATTTGCATTTTATTTTGCTTTTTAAGTAACAAAAGTATTCAGATGATTTTTAATATAGATCTATGTTAGATGGATGTGTAGCTCTCAACTTTATTTAAAGATTTAATTACAGAAGGGAGGGAGAAAGAGTGGAAGATGGATAGGGAGACTCAGAATTCAGGACGTGAGGTACTGAGGACTGGACTCATAACCTCACTCTTGGAAGTGTTGTGTTCTCCCAGTGAACCCATACAAGGGAACTATAGGGAATATACTCATTATTGTCCAAAATGAAGCCCATGTTCTTAATTGTATATAGAATATGAATATTACAATAATCAAAAGTCATTTTTTGAAAGAGTTCTGGAAATTTTCACTTTATTTAAATATATACTAATGCGATAAGATAGAAAGGGATAGAGATATATGGAGAGAGAGAGAGAAAAGGGGGGGAGATGAAGGGATTCAGAATTAAGTTTTCCCAGGATTATTACTGTGGATTCCCACCGCTAGTATTTTTCAATTTCCAGAGCCATATATTTTTCCTTCCTTATTCTTTTCTTTTTTCTTCCTATATCAAACTGAGTATCAGTCTTTCTCTGTAGACATTTCAGTGAAAATCCTAGGAAATGTTATTTTTCTTACTTCTCATTCTTGATGTCTATATACTGTGTGTTGATATTTTTATTAGCTCTTTAAGTATGCAAATACATATTTTTTCACTTTCAATGAAAAAGGTGGCAAAACACCCAACAAATTAAAAATTATTATATTTATTTATTGATTGGATAGAGACAGTCAGAAATCGAAAGGGGAGGGAGGGATAGAGAGGGTGAGAGACAGAGACACACCTGCATCACTGCTTCACCACTTGTGAAGCTTTCCCTCTGCAAGAGGGGACTGAGTAGTGGAACCCAGGTCCTTACGCATTGTAACATATGTACTCCACCAGGTGCTTTGCCACCGACCCCAAAACCCAACTAAGTAATTCTAAGATAAGAGTAATTCAGAAAACATAATCTATAAAATAGCGAGATCACAGCTCCAGGGAGTGCCCAGTGCCATAGCTCTTCTCCATGCAGTGAGCGGTCAGCTGGGCGTTACAAAGCAATGCGGGTACCCTCACTACTAGGGAGTCAACTCTTTGTCCGTGGAATTTTATAAACCAAAAAGGAATGGGATCACAGGTCTAAAATATAAAGATTACATTATCAATCCTTCTGTTAAATTAATATTTTCTTCAAAATAGGAAAAACGTTTTTTTCAAGCAAAGCCTTATAAAAATTATTTTCTTCAGGCTAGAATACAACCTTTTTTTCCCTTCTGGTTGACTGAATATGGTACTAAGAAAAATAATCTCAAAGCCAATATGTGATTAATGTCATGATAATGCCTGAAAACAGGAAGAAATTGAGCAATCTCTTCTTTTTCTTTTTTTAAAATTTTATTTATAAAAAAGAAACGCAGTGAGTACCTCCCTAACACTTCCTCTCCACTATCCCAAGCTTGGGATCCATGATTGCTCAACAAATTGTTTGGCTTCATATGTTAACTCTCTTTTCAATCACCAGGTTCCAGATGCCACCAGGATGCTGGCCAGGCTTCCCTGGATTGAAGACCCCACTAATGTGTCCTGGAGCTCAGCTTCCCCAGAGACACACCTTACTAGGGAAAGAGAGAGGCAGACTGGGAGTATGGACCAACCAGTTAACGCCCATGTTCAGCGGGGAAGCAATTACAGAAGCCAGACCTTCCACCTTCTGCAACCCTCAATGACCCTGGGTCCATGCTCCCAGAGGGCTAGAGAATGGGAAAGCTATCATGGGAGGGGGTGGGCTATGGGGATTGGGTGGTGGGAATTGTGTGGAGTTGTACCCCTCCTACCTCATGTTTTTGTTCATTAATCCTTTCTTAAATAAAAAATTAAAAAAAAAAAGAAACATTGGCCAAACCATAGGATAAGAAAGGTACAACTCCAACACAATTCCCAGCACCAATCTCCTCTTTTTCTTAATCTCTTTGAAAGAGAAGTGAACCTGGGCTGGAGAGAGAGCATCATGTTTATGCAAATGACTTTCATGCCTGAGGGCCTGAGTTTCCAGGCTCAATCCCCAGCACCACCAGAAGCCAGAGCATGTGCCTGAATGCTCCAAGCTTTGTGTCTGAGAGCTGGGACCACAGTTGAAACCAGCACAGACTAAATCATGGAATTCATGGAGTCATGCTTAGGTTTTGGCGTCTTTCATTCTCTCTGATAGAAAACTACAACTGGGGGCAGGGTGATGGGGCACCTGGCTGAGCGCACATGTTACAATGCACAGGAAGCCAGTTCCAGCCCCCTGTCCCCACTTTCAGAGGGAAAGCTTTATGAGTGGTGAAGCAGGGATGCAGGTGTTTCTCTGTCTTTCTCCCTTTCTATCACTGCCCCTTCCTCTTGATTTCTGGTTGTCTCTATCCAATAAACAAAGAAATAAAAAAAAAGAAAAGAAAGAAGAAAACCACAACTGAAAGTCGGCATTAGCACAGTGGATTAAGCGCACATGGTGCTGTAGCATAAGGACCGGCATAAGGATCCTGGTTCGAGCCCCCGGCTCCCCACCTGAGGGGAGTTGCTTCATAGGTGGTGAATCAGGTCTGTAGGTGTCTATCTTTCTCTCTCCCTCTCAGTCTTCCCCTCCTCACTCCATGTCTCTGTCCTATCTAACAACGATGACATCAATAACAACAACAATAACAACAACAACAAAACTAGGGCAACAAAGGGGAAAATAAATAAGTAAATAAATAGAAAGAAAAAAGCAGGCTAGGGGTATTGATAAGCCTGCCAATGACCATATCGAGCAGTGAAGCAATCACATACACAAAAAAAAAAAAAAAAAAAAAAGGAAAAAAAAAAAAGAAGAAGAAAAAGAGAAAAGAAAAAGAAAGGAAAACCACAACTGAGGGAGAATGGAAGTTGACGGCATGCTTACAACACTGGATATGAAAGCAGGTTCTGAGTTCAATCCTAGTATTGCATGTGACAGACTGATGCTCTGCTTCTTATACTGCATCCATCTTTCTCTGATGTTAATACATATTTTTGAAATTATGCTTAAAGTTAAGTTAAGGTGGGAGTTCAGCATAAGAGCACATGACTCACTCCTAGGCATGAGTTTGAATTCTATTTCCCATTAACATAGAAAGCAAAAATGACTACTTAAGGGAGAAATCTTTGTAGTACTTTCTGTTTTTTTACAGAATTTGATACAGACAGTTTAGGAAAACAAATACATGAGGAAATAAAATTATATTGTAATAAGATTCTTATTTTATCATGTGGTATATTACTTCATGTAAACAGTAGAAAGTTAAAGTGAAATGCCATAAGCCTAACAAGTACTTCTAGAGTATGTCACACACACACACACACACACACACACACACACACACACACACACACACACACAGACAAACACCTAATGAGACTAGAGAAATAATAAAACAAAATAAATCCATTGGAAAGGGAGATATATAGGGCACATATAAAAGAATTACTAAAATGGTAGGTCCTAAAGCAAACCTGGTGTGGGTGGTGGAGAAGCTGGATGAGTACACCTGGTACAAAGTGTAAGAACCTGGGTTCAAGCCACCAGCCCCCATGTGTAGGGGGAAAGCTTCACAAGTAGTGAAACCGGGCTGCAGTATCTCACTATCTCACCCTTCCTCTCTGTTTCTGTCTGTTTCTATCAATAAATAAATACAGATAATTAGAAAATAAAAGCTAACACACGTAATATCTCTATTTTCCTTAGGGGAAGCTTATAAAGCAATAGGAAAATAAGGAGGTCTGGAGGTGGTATAGGGGATTAAGGGTTGGAATTTCAAGCAAGTTTCCTAAGTTCAGTCCACAGCATCACATGTGGCAGAGTGATGTCACAGGTCCCTCTTCATCCTCCCAACGCCCCATCCCCTCCTCTTACTCTTTCTGTTCCTCCTCTTTCTGTCTTACCACCACCACCCATTTCCTTCATGAAAAATATTTATTAAAATAATCAAAGATTTTCAGATTTGAAAAACTGAAGGACTCTGAATGTCTGTTGAATCTTCTCCAGGGCTGAATGCAGTGGAGAAAGCCAGCCTCCCTCCCTCCTTACCTAGAAGGAGTACACAGTTGGGACCTGCAGGCTCACACACTGGTGATGAATCCTCTTGGCATCACTCAGAATGTTCATGTCTGGCATCACAGTCCTCAGTACTGTTTCATTTCTAGTTGGAGATGTTTGATGTAAGGGGAGATAAATTCCGATGTGGGAGAAGGGTTTACTTTTCCATTTCAGCAAGATAATCTCTTCTCATGAGATTATGAAGTCAGGTCTCAGCATACTTCCTTCACCAGAGACTCTTTGGTTTGTTCCCACAAATGCCACATTACCATTCACTCTGGTAACCTCCAGAGATTTTACAAAGGCTGAGATAGTTTTAGAAGTGTTGTGCCCACAGGGTTAGCAGATAGGTCTGACTCAGTCCTGTCCTGCCCAATAATAGAGAACTCAGTGGCACGGGGAGATAGCAGGTCTGTATGTGTCTATCTTTCTCTCCTCCTCTCTGTCTTTGCCTCCTCAGTCCATTTCAGTCCTATCCAACAACGACATCAATAACAACAACAATTTGATGGGATCATGGTCCTGCCCTAATTAATTTTCAATGTGGTTGTAAAGATTAAAAAAATGAATAAATAAATAAAATAACAACAACAATAACTGCAACAGTAAAAGAACAAAAGGTAATGAATAGATAAATATTTTTAAAAAGAAAGAAAAAAAAGCTGTGAGGTGAATTAATTTTCTCACCTGAAAGTCTGACTGGATGAAAACGTGTTAAGATATAAAGCAGAGTAAATTGTTGATTAATCATGAACCTAAAGGCTGGAATATTGCAGATTAATATTTGAGATTTTCATTTTGGAAATAGCTAGTAGGTCTATTTTACTTATATTCGAAAGGGCCCGTGACTTTCTTAGTTTATACCTGAGCCTGAGCTGTGATATGCAGGTGGACCCAAGTTATTATCTGGGGAGATTATGACATGGCTGGGAAAATGGCTAGAAAACTGGGTCAGGGGGAGTTGGGCAGTAGTGCCCTGGGTTAAGTGCACATGGTGCAAAGCGAATGGACCCAAATAAGGATGCCAGTGTGAGCCCCTGGATCCCCACCTGTAGGGAGTTGCTTCACAAGTGATGAAGCAGGTCTGCAGTTGTCTTTCTCTCCCCTCTCTGTCTTCTCCTCCTCTCTGCATTTCTCTCCGTCTTAGTCAACAATGATGACAACAATAATAACAACAATAATAACATCTGAAGTGCTAATCTGGGGAGGTCCACCATTCCTCCAAACCATAGAGTAGTAGGAGAGACCCCCTCAGAGCTGTGTGTGAAATATTCACTTTGCTCTAACACGGAAGATACAAGTTGTGTACAAATCAGGAACAGGTGTAGAAAGGGGGAGTGTGTAGGATACATGAGAACCACTCTAGTCACAAAATTGCAATTCTCCATAGTCACATCAGAGCATATCTAAGATAGCTTCAATTTCTTTGCCTTCCAGTTTATTTTATTCACTAAGGGAGATGAAACTGGAGAACCAATCTCATCCATGAAATGGTGGGGCCCAAACTCAGGAAACACTGCTGATGAGGCAAGGGGTTTCTCCACTTTGCCTGATGAGAGGCTATATGCAGCTCATTGTTATAAAAGTTTACATACAGCACTAGTCACAATGAAGGAAAATGAAAACTGTGGCCCAGGAGGTGGTGCAGTCAATAAAGCTTTGGATTCACATGTATGAGGTCGAGAGTTCAATCCCCAGAAACACATGTACCATGCGGGGCTAGCCTGAGGGTATTTCTTCCCAGGCACATGCTCTCTGGGTTGGAGAGAACTCTTACAGGAGCCATTCTAGGCTGCTGTTTACTCAGTGACCCGGGAGAGGAACCAGGAACCCGGGAGAGGAACTCTCGTGGCTGAGAGGGAATGCAACGGAATGCTTTCATTGATCAGAAAAGAATCTGCCTTTATACCTTCTGAGATGGAAGTGGCAGATTGGACAAAAGGAAATGACTAGGAGAGGGGGTTGAGCAGAAAAAGAGCAGGAAGGTAGTAGTGCTTTCATCTGACCAGTGGGGATTAAAGCAATGCCCTGTAGTGGGGGGTCTCCAACTGTTGCAGAAGGTTCTAACCTGGGGGGATTAAACCAGTGCCCTGCAGGCAGGGAGGGTCTGAGACAAAACAGTGGTTATGTAAATACATCACAGTGTTAAGCAATGCAGGTGAATGGTCCAGCGCCTGTTCTGACAAGACCTTGACTGCTGCTGCCCCCTGCTGGAGGGGAAGTGGCTACAGCCCTATGGCCCAGCTGGGTTTGTCATTCACCTGCACCTCCCAGTAATGGCGGCCAGCATGGAATACTTGGGAGTCCAGGACTTCCAGATCAAAGGGAATCCTCTGCTGTCCCTGGAGAACTTTACTTTTTCTCTTCCTCAGTGTCACAGATCGCTTGTCCTTAGACACGCACAGATGAGTGGAGGCAGATGAGTGGAGGCAGATGATTTACCTCCCTCTGTAGCTGGGAAAAGCACACAGATGGGACCCCTCGGCTCTCATAGATATGATGAATCTTCTTGACCTCACTCAGAAGCTTCATGTCTGGCATCACACTCCTCTCTGAAACTTCCTGGAGCTGAGCCTTGGTGGTGCAGATGTGGTCTTTAAAGTCAGTGATATTTATCTTGATTCTCTGCAGAAGGTCTTTCTCTTCTTGAGCTAGTCTGGATAGAGCTGCTTCTTGCTGTCTGTCCACAAATTCTTTCAAGTTCTCTATACCAGAGTCTAACTTGGACTCGTGTTTAAGTATTTGGTCTCTCAACTCCTGGAACTTTCTGTCTTCCCTCTCTTCCACTTTCTGTAATTTCCGTAAGTCCTCTCTCAAGAGTGTGATGGAATCATTTGTCTTGTGTCTGTAATAAGAAGCAGCCTCCTCCAGAGACCTTACATGGTGTCTCTGTTGGTCATGGGGCTCAACACAGCCAGGACAGAGCACCTCCAGGTCCTCCTCACAGAAGAGACTCAGCACCTGGCTGTGCCTCTCACACAGGCTCTCCTCTTGTGGACTCACCTCCTTGCTTCCGATGTCCATGAGCTGAATGAAATCCACTATATTTGCCAGCTTCCTGTTGGCAGTCCAGTGCCTCTTCTGACATAGGTGCCGGCACACAGGTCAAGAGAAAAATGCTCCAAGTCCTTGATTGTCAGAGAAATGCAAATCAAGACAACAATGAGATATCACTTCACTCCTGTGAGAATGTCACACATCAGAAAAGGTAACAGCAGCAAATGCTGGAGAGGGTGTGGGGTCAAAGGAACCCTCCTGCACTGCTGGTGGGAATGTCAATTGGTCCAACCTCTGTGGAGAACAGTCTGGAGAACTCTCAGAAGGCTAGAAATGGATCTACCCTATGATCCTGCAGTTCCCCTCCTGGAGATATATCCTAAGGAACACAATATATCCATCCAAAGATCTGTTTACATATGTGTTCTTGGCAGCACAGTTTGTAATAGCCAAAACCTGGAAGCAACCCAGGTGTCCAACAACAGATGAGTGGCTGAGCAAGTTGTGGTATATATACACAATGGAATACTACTCATCTGTAAAAAATGGTGACTTCACCGTTTTCAGCTGATCTTGGATGGACCTTGAAAAAATCATGTTGAGTGAAATAAGTCAGAAACAGAAGGATGAATATGGGATGATCTCACTCAGGCAGAAGTTGAAAAACAAGATCAGAAAATAAAACACAGTGGGTGGGGGTATATCATAATGGTTATGCATATGTTCACACGTATCCATAAACAGGTGCAAAATATATAACTGAAAGCAGAAGTACACTAGAGTTTGCAGTGAATACCCCCCTAACACTTCCTCTCCACTATTCCAAGCTTTGGGTCCATGATTGCTCAACAATTTGTTTGGCTTCGTATGTTAACTCTCTTTTCAGTCACCAGGTTCCAGATGTCATCAGGATGCCGGCCAGGCATGCGCTGTGCTTCTGCCGGACTCCCAACTTCCCTATTCTTTATCCCTCTGGGAGTATGGATCCAGGGTCATTGTGGGGTGCAGAAGGTGGAAGGTCTGGCTTCTGTAATTGCTTCTCCGCTGGACATGAGTGTTGGAAGGTCAGTCCATACCCCCAGCCTATCTCTCTGTTTCCCTTGTGGGGGAGGGTTCTGGAGAGGTGGGGTTCCAGGACTTACTGGTGAAGTTCTCTGCCCAGGGAAGTCAGGATGGCATCATGGTAATATCTGAAACCTGGCGGCTGAAAAAGAGTTAAGATATAAAGCAGAACAAATGTTGACTAATCATGAATTTAAATGCAAGAATATTGGAGATGAAGATTTGGGATCTCTATTTTGAAAAAGCTAGTAGGTGTATTTTAGGTATATTCCAAGGGGCCTATGACTTTATTAGTTTTTCCCTGAGCTGACATCTGATGTACAGGTGAACCCAAGTTATTGTCTGGGGAGGTGGGGTCATGGTTGGAAATAAGACTAGAAAGCAGGATCAGGGAAGAGAGTAACTCCCAAATATGGGGAAAGTATATAAATATTGTTAACTGTAAACCCCATCGATTTGATCTAGGACCCATATTCAGAACAGGAGCCTATGTCACCTCTGTATCCCTGTAGGTCTGAACTTGCATTCTGTGGTCATGACTAGGACAATTCTAGGCTGCACTAATTTCAGGACCCATCTTCCTCAGGTGGAAGGTAGAGTATGATATCTAACCTCCCTTCGGAGTATGGAACAGTACCATTGTTGATCCACATTGAGGGCAAGGTCCTATAGGGGCCCACAAAGGGGTCTATTATGTTGTTCCTGATGGAGATGACCAGTGACAGTGGCAAGAGTGATCTGTTAGAGGTCTAGGCCCATCATAGCTATGTGGGAATCCCAGGACTCCCCGACTAGGGCCCCAGGTGATAGGGTGGCCTGGTAGTGACTGAAGAGCCATCATGAAAGTATGCCGGTCTCATGCCCTAATTCAGTTTTTGTGATCCTTACTTTGTCTGACAAGGTCAGCTTTGGAGTGACTGAGGGAAGTGTAACAGGAAGTAGGTAAGGAGGGTATCTAGGTCTAAAGAGAAACTATTTCATTAGGTACTTTATGGTGTCTTTTTAGGTCTTGCTACTTGCTTACTGTAGAAAATGCACAATTCTACATCAGTGATAGTAAAACAACCTCATGAATAATTGGGTAAAGTCCTGCTGTAGTGCAGTGGGTTAAGCACCGGTGGAGCAAAGTGCAAGGACAGGCGTAAGGATCCTGGCTCAAGCCCCGGCTCCCCACCTGCAGAGGAGTCGCTTCACAAGCGGTAAAGCAGGTCTGCAGGTGTCTATCTTTCTCTCCCCCCTTCTGTCTTCCCCCTCCTCTCTCCATTTCTCTCTGTCCTATCCAACAACAATGACAACAATAATAACTACAACAATAAAACAACAAGGGCAACAAAAGGGAATAAATAAATAAAATAAATATTATATATATATATGTATATATATGTGTGTGTGTGTGTGCGCTTAACTGGGTGCACCACTGCCTAGTCCCCTTATCTCACTACTCTGTTAATTTGTATTATTCTTGTTACATATATTGGTAAGCATATTCTAATATTCCTGTTGCTCTGTGGTGCTTTATCAGCACTTCCTGCTCTCTATTATTGTTTTTGTTTTTTAAAAAAATTGTATTAGTGATTTAATAATGATTGACAAAATTGTAAATAACAGGGCTACAATTTCATACAGTTTCCATCACCAGAGCTCCCTGTCCCATCCCCTCCATTGGAAACTTCCCTATTCTCTGTTGCTCTGAGAGTGTGGACCAGAAGGTAGAAGATTTTGCTTCAGTCATTGCTTCTCCACTGCATATGACGTTGGCAGGTCTATCCATACCCATAGCCTGTTTCTGTCTTTCCCTAATGGGGCAGGGCTCTGCAGATGTGAGGTTCCTGGACACATTCGTGAGGTTGTATGCCCAGGGAAGTCAGGATGACATCATGGTAGCATCTGCAACTTGGTGGCTGAAAGGTGGTAAGATATAAAACAGGACAAATTATTTAATAAACAGAAACCCAAAGGTAAAAATAGAGCAGATGAAACTAGGAATCTTCATGTGGGAAGAAGCTATTTTAGGTATGTTTCATGGGGCTATAACTTCTATAACTGTTGCCTGCTAACATTCAGGGGGACTAAAAGTGTTGTCTGGGAAGATGGTTTCAGAGCTGAGAATAGGCCTAGAAAGCTGGCTTAAGTCAGAGAGTAGCTCGCACTTACTGTCTATTATTGCTGTGTTACTCTGCCCATCTCTATGACTTCACTTAGTGTTCTAGCATTTGATTTTCAGCCATCGTGCCTTTGTCACCTTTTTTATCATGGACTCACATGCACTTATGCTCTCTTTGTGGGTCATGAGACACTTCAATTATAAGGGAGGAGTGTAATGGGTAGTCTTGGGAATGAGATCAACTCAAGTTCTGAGAAAACACACTCCAATAGACATTTATCTAACTTCCTTGATCTTCAGTTGTATGTGTGTGTGTGTGTGTGTGTGTGTGTGTGTGTGTGTGTGTGTGTGAGTGTGTGTGTGTGAGTGAGTGTGTGTGTGTGAGTGTGTGTGTGAGTGTGTGTATGTGTGTGTGTGAGTGTGTGTGTGTGTATGTGTGAGTGTGTGTGTGTGAGTGTGTGTGTGAGTGTGTGTGTGTGTGTGTGTGTGTGTGTGTGTGTGTGTGTGTGTGTGTATGGTGTGTGTTTACCAGAGCACACTATTCAACTCTGCCTGATGGTGGAAGAGTGATTGAACCTAGGCTCTTGGGAGTCTTGGGCATGAAAGTCTTTTGCGTAACCATTATGCTATCTGCCCTGCCCAATCCCACAGTCCCATGCAGTGAGCATATTTATTTTGCATTACCAAACACTAGGCATCTTTTCACCAAGGATTCAAGGAAGTATTAAAATGATTCTTAGTCTAAATCATTTATTTTATTACTTATTCTTTTGCCCTCCCTACCTGTATTTATCTATATTACTTAATTTTTAGTAATGTCATGTTTGGTAGAGGGGGAGGATGGGGAGCTTCAAAGATCACTGAAATTTGATTTTACATTTATTTCTTTTCCTGCTTTGATGAGGGTCATTAGCTTCTGGAAATGGGACTCCAATGCCTAGTTTCATTTTTCTCGTCTTTAGATAGGCAGCATAATGAAGTGTGCAATGCTCTTGTTACGCTGGGAGCAAGTGACTTCATTCATATTAACACAGCCTGTGAAGGCAGGGATCCTGAAGGACTACATGTTCACGATGAATTTTTATATTTGACAACCCTCAATGTAGCAAGATCATTGGTACTTGAAGCAAAGAGGTTTTTCAAAAGTATGTGATAATTTTCCACCAATGTTTTTTTTTTTTTTTTCATTTTCAGTTTGTTTGTTGAAAAGTCCCTGTGAAATCACATACTGTGCCCAACATTCTGCGGCTCTAATGGTGGACCATGTACAAATTCTTGTTCTCTTTTTTTTCCCCCCTAATGATGCTCTTCCCCTGACCTTTCCTTTGAAGTTACACCTCATAAATTCTTTTAGCGGTTCCAGGACTGAAAGCTTGTTCCGTTCCAGTAACAAGATGCATCTTTTTTGGCAGTAGTATTTACAGACTTTTTCTTATTTTCCACTGCAATGATTTAGGTGGATTGTCAGAAAATTCAAGTACAGTGATTCCTATGAAGCTCTGCCTATCGGATTTGTTAACTGTATATTTACTGATAAAGACATCTGCATTTTTTGTAAACTTTAGTGACTCAATATATGACATTGTTTGAATGGCAAAAACAAACAGTCTTATTTTCTCTTGCTTCCACACTTTGTTCTTCTTCTTCTTTTTTTTTCCTCCAGGGTTATTGCTGGGGCTCAGTGCCTACACTACGAATCCACTGCTCCTGGAGGCCATTTTTTCCCCTTTTTGTTGCCCTTGTTGTTGCCATTATTATTATTGTTGTCACTGCTGCCATTGTTGTTGGATAGAACAGAGAGAAAGAGAGAGGAAGGGAGACAGACAGGGGGAGAGAGACACCTACAAACTTACCCCTGCTTCCACACTTTTTTTTTTTTTTTTTGCCTGCAGGGTCACTGCTGGGATTCAGTGCCTATACTATGAATCCACTGCTCCTGGAGGCCATTTTCTCCCATTTTGTTGCCCTTGCTGTTATTGTTGCCATAGATGTTGTTGTTGTTGGATAGGACAGAGAGAAATGGAGAGAGGAGGGGAAGACAGAGAGGGAGAGAGAAAGACAGACACCTGCACACCTGCTTGAACTCTAGTGAGGCGACTGCCTCCTGTAGGTGGGGAACCTGGGGCTCCAACAGGGATGCTTGCTCCTGCCCTTGTGCTTTGCACCATGTGTGCTTAACCCATTGTGCTGCTGCCTGACACCTCCCCCACTCCTTAATTTCCTTCTCTTAACTTGTAAGTAGCTGATTTTTCAAGGTAAATTGTTCATTTTGTTATCTATTCACTCAGGACTGGGAATATAAAAATGAGTATTATGGAGTCATAGCTCTTGCAGCATTCTTTGAGTCATTTCAAGACCAATTTGATTTTAACCGTTTCATTCTCAAGTTAGAACATTTGACAAGGGAGTTAACAGACACAAGGCTACTGGTTTGTCACTATGCAAAGCAGCATAAGTGCAACACTTGATCTGAGTAACTTCTAAATGGAATTATCCCTGTGAGGTACACATTTGTATTTTGCTACAAAGCAGTAAGAGTCTACAAAACATTTCCAAGACTTTGAATTTTATCAGATAGGACACCATAGTCCATCTCACTGAAAACAACTAAAATATTTCAAAATTATTTTATGATCATCTAAGCGGTGAAGCAGGTCTGCAGGTGTCTTTATCTCCCCCTCTGTTTTCCCCTCCTCTCTCCATTTCTCTCTGCCCTATCCAACAACGAAGACATCAATAACAACAATAATAATGGGGAAAAAGATGGCCACCAAGAGCAGTGGATTTGTAGTGCAGGCTCCAAGCCCAAGTGATAGCCCTGGAGACAAATAAATAAATAAAACCCAACTAACTCAAAAGTGAAGAGAAGTAAGCACTCAGCTCTAGCTCTATTTTTTTAGGTTCTTTTAAAAATACTTTATTTATTTTATTTTAATGAGAGTGATACAGAGATAAAGGGAGTTACACACCAGAGCACTGCTTAACTCTGGCTTATGGTAGTGCTGGGAGCTGAAGCTGGAACTTCATATTCTCAAGCGTGAAGTCTTTTTTGCATAACTATTTTGCTGACTCCTAGCCCCATTTTCTTTGTGTGTGTGTGTGTCTTTTATTTTATTTATTTATTTATTTATTTATTTTGCCTCCAGTGTTATTGCTGGGGCTCGGTGGTGCCTGCACTACGAATCCACTGCTCCCGGAGGCTATTTTTTCCCTTTTTGTTGCCCTTGTTGTTATTATTGTTGTTGTTATTGCTGCCGTTGTTGGACAGGATAGAGAGAAATCACGAGAGGAAGGGAGACAGAGAGGTGGGAGGAGAAAGATAGACACCTGCAAACCTGCTTCACTGCTGTGAAGCTAACCCACTGTGGGGAGCCGAAGGCTCCAACTGGGATTCTTACGCTGGTCCTTGCACTTTGTGCCATGTGCACTTAACCCACTGAGCTACCGCTGGCCCCTGAATTCACCATTTTTAATATCTGAGTAGTATTCCACTGTGTATATATACCACAAATAGTTGTACATATCTCTCACTTCCACTGCAGCAGTAGTCAGGGAGGCAGGGAGACGTGCTGTCATTTGCTCTGTTAATTCTAACTCTGAGCGAATCCCTCCTTCCCCTGGGGACTGCCAGGCATGTGAATACTGATTATGTTTGAAGCAGCAGCTGAGTGATCGAAAGTGAACTTTCTCCTGCTCTCCCTGAGTTCTTTCCTCCTGGGGTTCCAGAACCTTGGAGACTTGCATCCTTCATGGTGGGGAGACGAGCTCCCTGACGCAGTCATTCTTGCTACTGTTGCTAAATAATGTTTCCCTATCACGCATATCATACACCTTCAGTGTGGGAAACTTAGAAGTTTAAATATAAAAAAAAAAGGCAGTTCAGGCCACCTCTTTTCCTGCCTTCCAGAAATCACTGCACCTTGTATTTCACATTTTTAAAAAAGATTTATTTATTTATTAGAAAGGTAGCACAGAGAGGAAGAACCACACATCACTCTGATACATGTGCTGCCAGGAATTGAACTCAGAACTTCATACTTGTGAGTCCAAGGCTTTATCCACTGCACCACCTCCCGGACCACTATTTTACATTTTGATTTCTCTCTAAAATATACACATAAACTATGGAATATACTATGTGGAGTGTACTTCTTTCTTTTTATAACCTTGCTGTTTCCTTGTGTAAATCACATTTTTTTCTACATCATTACTCTATCAATAATTTTAAAGATCTACAGTAATTTGTTTTCACTCAGAGAGACAGAGAGGGAGAGACACCACAGCACTGGAGCTTCCTCTGGTTCCATATTTCCTCAGATGTGGCGCCAGAGTTCCAACCCGAGTTGAGGACATGGCTTGGCACACACCGTACCCAGTGAACTCTCTGCCCCTGAGGCCGTTTTGTTACAGGTGTGTGTACTCTACTCCTATCTCTCTTATTCATCCATTGTCCTCAGACATGCCTCCTCCATCTCCATCTGCTTTGCTTATTCATTTTCTTTCCTTTCATTTTTGTAAACAATATTTTATTTATTTATTGATGAGGAAGTTAGGAGGAGAGAAACAACCAGCAGCACATGTGCCAGATAGCACTCTGGCACATGTGCTACTGGGGATTGAACTCAGGACCTCATGCCTAAGAATCCTAAACATTTTTTTTTGTCTCCAGTGTTATTACTGGGACTTGGTGCCTGCATTACGAATCCACTACTCCTGGAGGCCTTTTATTATTTTTCCCCCTCCCCATTTTTGCTGCCCTTTTTGTTGTTATTGTTGTTGGATAGGACAGAGAGAAATGGAGAGAGAAGAGGAAAACAGAGATAGACACCTGCAGACCTGCTTCACCGCTTGTGAGTGACCCCCCCCCCCGCACCCCCCCTCCCCCCCCCCCCCCCCCCGCAGATGGTGAGCCGGGTGTTCGAACCAATTCTTACTCTGGCCCTTGCGCTTAGAGCCTTGTGCACTTAACCCTTTGCGTTATCCCCTGACCCCCGCTTGCTTATTTTCTATACCCCTCAAAATAGGTTATAAGCTTCACAATTTCACTTATGACTAAAGGGCTGTGGTGGTCTCTGCTGTTCTATTCTCTGGCATCTAAATAGAACAGGGCATTACTGGGTTCTCAATAAATGCCTTTTGAATTATCTCAGTATATTAAACACAGGAAAATCTAGTTATTTGGTGGTAATGCATATAATGATGGAAATAGAGAATTTTACCACCACAGCACTTCAGTCATAAGTGAAATTATCTGGCTTAATTTTATCTTATTTTATCCTTTTATTGGGAGGCTTACTTGGTTTACAGTCCAGTTGTTGACACATGGGTGCATTTTCTCATCTCCCCATGATAAGTGTGTGGAACCACTCTCACCCCAACTTAGGCCCATTTCCCTCATCATATGCCAGGACCCCAGCCCATCAGCCTTCCCCACGGCCCCACTAGCCCCTCCCTACCCTGCTTCCCAGAGTTCTTTGCTTTGGTGCAGTAAGACAAATGGTAAGGTGAGAATAATACTTTGAATGCTTGTTTTCCCATTCTGTATTTATTTAATTAATTAATGAATTATTTTTTGCCTCCAAGGTTATCGCTGGGGCTCAGTGCCTGCACTATGAATCCACTGTTCCCGGTGGCCATTTTTTTTCACTGTTGTTGGTATTGTTGCTGCTATTATTGCTGCTGTAGTGGATAGGACATAGAGAAATTGAGAGAGGATGGGGAGACAGAGAGGGAGAGAGAAAGACAGACACCGAAGACCTGCTTCACTACCTGTGAAGCGACTCCCTTGCTTGTGAGGGGCCGGGGGCTTGAAACAGGATCCTTGTGTAGGCCTTTGTCTTCGTACTATGTGCGTTTAACCTGGTGAGCCACTGCCCAACCCACTTCCTTTCTGTATTTTAAATAACTGAACATTTAAACAATAATTATCTGGATTATCCATCTATAAAACAGGTGATGACTGTGGAAAATAAATGCTTCCTTTTACCTTGACAAGGTAACAGCTAACTATTGCATTGTTGTTTTCCTTTTCTTTTCTCTTCAAGGTATCAGAAATCATTAAGTGAAACTCCTACACAAACCTAGTGGTGTTTGACGCTCAAGATTAAAATGTACATTTAGGGTTAATTGAGTTGATCCAAGGGAACAGGAGATAGCATATTATCAAGTAAACTGTTCATATCCTGTTGGGCTGCAGGTTCCATGAATTAGTGTCACATTTACCAAACAGACCACCTTAGCATCAAGTAAAGAATAAATTCAGTGGTTACACATCCATAAACAATTAAAAATATTGGCAGTCATTCTCAATTCTCACAGGAGCTGAGTGGGTGTACATTTCATGTTTTTAAACATATGGCACTATTTAATTTCCCACATTCAGAATTCATATCATTCACTAAACTTAAGCAAATTGGTTACTACTGATAACATGTCTGTGATATCAAAGATGCTTCATGATTGGTTTTTTTTTTGGGGGGGGGACGGTGAGAAAGTTGTACACATATGTTCTTAGTGACACAATTTGTAATAGCCAAAACCTGGAAGGAAGTCAGGTGTCCAACAACAGATGAGTGGCTGAGAAAGTTGTGGTATATATACACAATGGAATACTACTCAGCTATTAAAAACAGTGACTTCACAGTTTTCAGCCCATCTTGAATGGACCTTGAAAAATGCATGTTAAGTGAAATAAGTCAGAAACGGATGAATATGGGATGATCTCACTCTCAGGCAGAAGTTGAAAAACAAGATCAGAAGAGAAAACACAAGTAGAACCTGAACTGGAATTGGTGTATTGCACCAAAGTAAAAGACTCTGGGGTGGGTGGGTGGGGATAATACAGGTCCAAGAAGGATGACAGAGGACCTAGTGGAGGTTGTATTGTTACATGGAAAACTGGGAAATGTTATGCACGTACAAACTATTGTATTTACTGTTGACTGTAAAACATTAATTCTCCAATAAAGAAATTAGAAAAAAAAAAAACCAGAAAGTTGTAGGTTGGAGGAAGAGGACAACAACAACAGTCCACCTTCCTCTTGACCCGAGGATACATGTACAGCAGTAGCTCTGATCCAGCGGAGTCAAGGGGACACACAGTAAAACAAGCACGGACGATGCTCCATGGGATTTGTGAGACGGGTTTCATTTCGAACTGTGGGAAGAAGAGAATCTGAGAGATTACCAGGATAATCTGTGTGCTCTTACAGAGTTGGAGGGGGAGTAGATTCCAGATGACAAAAGCCTCGCATGTTTGAAAGGAAGGTGGGCTGTTTGCAAGAGAGTGCTGAGGCTGGATAGCAGAAGGTCTTGACAGGAGGAGAGCAGAGGTTCAATTTTGGCAGTTTGCACAGCTCTGTTGAAAGTTCTCATGTTCAAAATCATTCTTCAGTGGCATGATCAATGTTCTATTGTGAGAAGATGGTTCAGATAGCAGGATGAACGAAGGAGAGCACTTTGTGGCTAGACTGGCCGGAAGTCTGTGCAGTGAACTGGGTAATGGGAAATAGAAGTAGAGATGACAGAGCACTGAAAAGAAGACATGCAAAGGGCCACGCAGTGGTGCACCTGATTAAGCGAACACACTACAGCATTCAGGGTTCAAGCCCCTGTCCCCACCTGCAGAGGGAAAGCTTCCCAAGTGGTGAAGTAAAGCTGCAGGTGTCTCTCTCCCTTTCTATCTCAATTTCTCTCTGTCTTTATCCAATAATAAATAAATTAAAGAATAAAAAGATTTGTGATATATGTCAAACGTTGAGGCTGAGGACTGGAAGACCAATTTGATATAGGGGCCTGGTGGTGGCACACCTGGTTGAGTGCACTTATTATAATGTGCAAAGACCTGGATTCAAGCCACTGGGAAAATTCATGAGCAGTGAAGCAGTGATGCATGCCTCTCTCTCTCTCTCTCTCTCTCCTCCCATCCATCTCCTCTTCCTTCTCAATTTCTCTCTGCCTCTATCAAATAAATAAATAAAATTTAAAAATAATTGAAAAGAAAGAGAAAAAATAAGCTCAGTTTTATTTTTTTTATTTATTTTTTATTTTTTAAATTTTTTTTATTTAAGATAGGATTAATTAACAAAACCATAGGGTAAGAGGGGTACAACTCCACACAATTCCCACCGCCCAATCTCCATATCCCACCCCCTCCCCCGATAGCTTTCCCATTCTCTATCCCTCTGGGAGCATGGACCCAGGGTCATTGTGGGTTGCAGAAGGTAGAAGGTCTGGCTTCTGTAATTGCTTCCCCGCTGAACAGCTGAACATGGGCATTGACTGGTCGGTCCATACTCCCAGTCTGCCTCTCTCTTTCCCTAGTAGGGTGGGTCTCAGGGGAAGCTGAGCTCCAGGACACATTGGTGGGGTCTTCAATCCAGGGAAGTCTGGCTGGCATCCTGATGACACCTGGAACCTGGTGACTGAAAAGAGAGTTAACATACAAAGCCAAACAAATTGTTGAGCAATCATGGACCCAAAGCTTGGAAAAGTGGAGAGAAAGTATTAGGGAGGTACTCACTGCAAACTCTAGTGTACTTCTGCTTTCTTACTTTGGTGCCATACTCCAAACACAGTCAATTTCTGCTTTGCGTTTCTACTTCTTCTTTTTTTTTCTTTTTACATACATAACATTCCCCAGATTCCCATTTAACAATACAACCCCCACTATTTCATTCATCATTTTTCATGGACCTGTATTCTCCCCACCCACCCACCCCAGAGTCTTTTACTTTGGTGTAATACTCCAATTCCATTTCAGGTTCGACTTGTGTTTTCTTTTCTAATCTTGTTTTTCAACTTCGGCCTGAGAGTGAGATCATCCCATATTCATCCTTCTGTTTCTGACTTATTTCACCCAACATGATTTTTTCAAGGTCCATCCAAGATCGGCTGAAAACGGTGAAGTCACCATTTTTTACAGCTGAGTAGTATTCCATTGTGTATATATACCACAACTTGCTCAGCCACTCATCTGTTGTTGGACACCTGGGTTGCTTCCAGGTTTTGGCTATTACAAATTGTGCTGCCAAGAACATATGTGTACACAGATCTTTTTGGATGGATGTGTTGGGTTCCTTAGGATATATCCCCAGGAGGGGAATTGCAGGGTCATAGGGTAGGTCCATTTCTAGCCTTCTGAGAGTTCTCCAGACTGTTCTCCACAGAGGTTGGACCAATTGACATTCCTACCAGCAGTGCAGGAGGGTTCCTTTGACCCCACACCCTCTCCAGCATTTGCTGCTGTTACCTTTTCTGATGTGTGACATTCTCACAGGAGTGAAGTGATATCTCATTGTTGTCTTGATTTGCATTTCTCTGACAATTAGAGACTTGGAGCATTTTTTCATGTGTTTCTCGGCCTTTTGGATCTCTTCTGTGGTGAATATTCTGTCCAAGTCCTCCCCCCATTTTTGGATGGGGTTATTTGTTGTCTTGTTGTTGAGTTGTCTTGTTGTCGAGGCTGTTTATTTGTACCTTTTCTTGTTTCCTAATGTGTGCTTGTATAGCTATGAACTTCCCTCTTAGGACTGCTTTAGCTATGTCTCAAATAATTTGATAGCTTGTGTCCTCATTTTCATTGAACTCTCGAAACATTTTGATTTCTTCCTTGATTTCCTCTTTGACCCAGAAGTTGTTAAGAAGTGTACTGTTGAGCTTCCACATTTTGGGACTGTTACTAATCTTTTGTTGATTGTTAAGTGTTAGTTTCATTCCACTGTGGTCTGAGAAGATGCTTGGGATGATTTCAGTGCTCTTGAATAGGCTGATGCTGTCTTTGTGGCCTAACATATGGTCTATCCTTGAGAATGATCCATGTGGATTTGAGTAAAATGTGTATTCCAGTTTCTTGGTATGAATGACTCCGAAAATGTCCAATAGTTCTAGTTTATCTATCTCTTCATTTAGCTCCCTTATATCTTTACTGATTTTCTGCCTGGATGATCTGTCAAGTTGAGATAGTGGGGTGTTGAAGTCCCCTACTATGATTGTGTTACTGTTAATATATTGCTGTAACTCTTTCAGTAGAAGTTTGATGTATTTAGATGGCTTCTCATTGGGTGCATAGATATTAATAATTGTTAAGTCCTCTTGATTGACTGATCCTCTGAGCATTAAGTAGTGTCTATTCCTATCTTTTTAAATCTTATCTATTTTAAAGTCTATCATGTCAGATATGAGAAAAGCTGTTCCTGCCCTTTTTTGTGGGCTATTGGCTTGAATGGTAGTTTTCCATCCTTTCACTTTAAGTCTGTGTTTGTCTTGTTGTGTTAGGTGAGTTTCCTGTAGACAACATATTGTTGGGTTGTTTTTTCTGATCCATCTTCCTACTCTGTGTCTTTTAATAGGTGAATTCAGGCCATTGACATTTATTGATATCAAAGATTGAAGATATTTTAACGCCATTCTTGTAGAGTTTTAGAGTGTTTTGATATATGTCCTATTTGTGGTGGTCTGGTTGTTTATAGGAGACTTTTCAGAACTTCTTTCAGGGCAGGCTTGGTGATGGTTGCTTCCTTCAACTGTTGCTTGTCTGAGAAGGTTTTGATGCTTCCATCTAGTCTGAATGACAATCTTGCAGGATATAGTATTCTTGGCTGAAAGCCTTTCTCATTGAGCACTCGATAGATATCTTGCCATTCTCTTCTGGCCTGTAGTGTTTGTATGGAGAAGTCTGCTGCTAATCTTATGGGTTTTCCTTTGTAGGTGACTCTTTGTTTTTCTCTTGCAGCCTTGAGGATCCTTTCTTTATCCTTATTCCTTTCCAATCTAAGTATGACATGTCTTGGAGTCTTTAGGTCTGGGTTAATTCTGTTTGGGACCCTCTGGGCTTCTTGAATCTTTATGTCTTTGGTGTTGTCTAGACTAGAGAAATTTTCAGCTATTATAGCCTGGAGAACGCTTTCTTCCTCTCCTTCTCTTTCTTCCTCTGGTAAGCCAATAATGCGTATATTGTTTCTTTTGAAGTCATCCCATAGGACTCTGTTGTTGTTTTCAGCATCTCCTAATCTCTTTTTGAGATCTCTTACTTCTTTTTTAGTTGTCTCTAATTCATCCTCAATCTTGCTAATTCTGTCTTCAGCCTCATTGATTCTATTCTCTCTACCCTCTACTGCTTTCTGGAGTTCATCTATTTTGTTGCCCTGCTCTGATACTGTTTTAGCTTGTTCAGCTAGTTGCCTTCTTAGCTCAGCGATTTCAGCTTTCAGCTCTCTAATAACCATGAGATAATTAGAATTTTCTTCCATATTCTCATTTGTTGTTCCTGCATTTCTGATTACAATTTTTTCAAATTCTTTACTCACTCCTGTTATTATTTCCTTAGCTAATGTTTGGATGTTGAACTCGTTGTTTTGTGCTTCACCCTCTGGAGGACTTTTAGCTGGACTCTTGTCCTGGTTCGAGTCTCCAATATTTTTTCTGGTTGTTTTAACCATTTTATATAAGTTAACAGTTTTTTCAATCCCTGAGTTGGAGTTCAGTGGTGTAAAAGCCTTTTTTTTTTCCACCCCTGTAGGCTATGGGTGCCTGAGGGCTTTTAAACTATCAATAGGCTTCTTAGCTTTATCACTGACTCCTGACCAAGAGATAAAGCAGGGTGTGGCAGAGATAATCCAGTGGTTATGCAAAGAGACTTTCACAGCCCTTCAGCTATGCCACCAAGGTATAGGTCTTCTCCTGAGTTACCCGGTTAGATCTCTGTGCCCTGGTGTCCCTCCCTGTTGCTGCTCCAGATTCTGAGGGTAGTAGCAATGGAGACTCAGAGTTGCACTTTGTGAGTCTCTGGGGAGTCCTTTCCTCCCTTCAGCTGTCCCCTTGTTGGTGGAGCAGACTGGAGGTGGTGTCTCCACTGACAAACTGTCGAACTGTTAGCAGTCACTTAATCTCTCCTTAGGCCCCTCTCTCTTCTCTGTCACCAGCCACGCGTGTTTGATTTACTGGGTTTCTGTGGTCATTCTAGTCCTGTCTTGTTTCATTCTGGGTGGTCTCCTTTGGTATTCCTAGTTGATCCGGGAGAGGAGAGGAGAGGAGAGAAAAAAGATAAGCTCAGTTTTAGAAGTGCTGAATTTGAAGTCTCTGCAAGATTCCTGAATGAGGTCATCCAACAGGATTTCGGAACTCCAGAATTCAAACTTGAGTGACCGTTCAGAGAAGGAAGAGATTACTGAGAGGATGCAGTTTGAGAATTATTAGAATGTCAAACCTCTGGCCTTCAGATTCACTGCTAACACTTTTTCAAGCTGCCCCATTAAAATCTGACTCACCTCTGTATAGATGAAACACCACCCCACACCCAAATGGCAGGATCCATTCTCCATCCCTCCTTACAGAGGTCAGTTTGTAGGCTGCCACTCTGGAGAGTACACAGCACTCTAAGGGACTCTGCCATTAAAGAAAGAGAAAGCCTATTTTAACGAAAAGACATGCCGCTTCTACATTTTGGTCAGTTACTTCTCGTGATTGGCTCGTTGTAGTTCCTCCTGGTGCTGGGGACAACAAAACAAAAACACTTGTGGCCAGAAGCACATCCTCCCTTGCAGGTCACCAGGTACACGACTTTTACCAGCATGCTCATCCACTGAGGCCAAACAGAGCAGTCAAATCAGAGGGGCCAAGAGAACATGTAATCAGTGTCCATTAGCTTGCTGTGAAAGAAACCAAAACCTAGAGAAGACAAAAGACTTGTCCAAGGTAAGAGATCTTACACAGGGACTGTAAGATTCAGTAGGTTTCTCCCATGGCAGTGGTACAGATTTGACTAGACTGTTTGTTGTAAAACAAACAAAAACAACAACAAACAAAACCAACAACTGGGTAGGGGCTAAGCAATAGTGCTCTTGGTTAATGATATACACTCTACAGTGCACAAGAAACTGGGCTCAAGCCCCTGGTCTCCACCTGTAGGGGGAAAGCCTCACAAGTGATGAAATAGAGCTGCAGGTCTCTCTCTCTCTCTCTCTCTCTCCCTCCCTTTCCTCTCAGTTTTTCTGTCTTTATCCAATAATAAATAAACAAATAAATAGATAAAATAAAATTAAAATATGGGTATATGCCCACAGAGCAATACATCAATATAATATGCTTTTTAAGACATTAACATTTAATGTGAAACTGATGTGCCATTTTGATGGAAGTGGGCAATTGTGTAAGCCTTACAGATAAGCCTGAATGTCACAGGTAGCATATAGGCTCCATGTTTTCGGCAACAGCCTACAGATTTCATCACTGCAAAGTGAATTGGGATTTTCAAAGGGTTAACAGTGAAAAGACCTATTTCCCCCCCTGCTTTTTATGATGTTAATTTTTTATTAGTGATTTAATGATGATCAACATGATAAAAAGATTGTGGGTATAGAGGGGTACAATCCCATACAATTCCCACCATCAAAGTTCTATGTCCCATCCCATCCATTGGAAGCTTCCCTATTATTTATCCCTCTGAGAGTATGGACCAAAGACCTTATGGGGTGCAGAAGGTGGGAGGTCTGGCTTCTGTAATTGCTTCTCCACTGGACATGGGCGTTGACAGGTCCATCCATATCCCAGCCCATTTCTTTTTTTCCTTCCTTTTCTTTCCCTTCCCTTCCCTTCCCTTCCCATCCCTTTCCTTTCCTTTCCTCCCTTCTCCTTTCCTTTACTTTCCTATTGATTTAATAAAGATCAACAAGACCATAGGACAAGAGAGGTATAATTCCACACAATTCTCCCCACCAGAGTTCCATATCCCATCCCCTCCATTGGAAGCTTTCTTATTCTATATCTCTCTGGGAGTATGGACCCAGGATCATGATAGGGTGCAGAAGGTGGAAGGTCTGGCTTAGCACACACCTTTGATTGACAATGGCGTGCTGTTTCTTCAGGCTTTGACATTGTTCTGGTCAGAACTGAGAAAGGATAAAGGGCAGTTCTCCAAAGATTAGGGTTTTCAGTTCAACTGAGAGTTGCACACAGTTCATAGTTTTGCCTGAGAAATTAGACTGTTGTTTTGGAAGGGGCAACTGTTTTATCAGAGTGTCTGGTGCTGTTTCCTTCTACCAGACAGCATAGTCATGGGACCTCGGATCATAGGTAAGCTTTCCTCTCATTATTGTCCTCTAGACAAGTGGCTCAGGGGCCAGGGGGCTTTTTAGCACCCTATGTGACATTTTTATGGTAAGCCTGTTTTTCTTTTAGTGGCAAAAAAAACTTGAGTTGTGAAAATTGAATTCATGTCAGTGTGACCCTGAAATCTTTGAGCAGTATTTAATTTTGTCTCCTTTTAAGAACAAAGGAATTAAACAAACCAGAGGTCCAAACTTCCTAAAACTGTTCCCCAGATGTGTTTCATTGGTGTGTGGGTGGGTGAGAGATTCATGTTTAGAATATTTCTTTCTTCTTAAATTGTTTTTGTTTTCTAAGTGTTTTCAAATTCACTATTTGTTTGTTTGTTTGTTGTTTGTTTTAAAATGAGCCTTGACCCAGCACATTTTGGAAACCTATTCTGTCCTAATTCAGTGTTTGAAAGTTCTGAGAGGTTTTTTGTATTGCTGGGCAGTATCTTATTGCTTGCATAGATTATTTGATCTTGCATTACCTACTAAGGGACACTGGGGTTGTTTCTAGATTTTTTAAAAATTATTTTTATTTACTGGATAGAGACAGACAGAAATTGAGAGGGAAGGAGATGACTGAGAGGGCGTGAGACAAAGAGACACCTGCAGCCCTGCTTCACCACTTGCAAAGCTGTCCCCCTGCAGGTGGGGACTGGGGGTTCGAACCCAGGTCACTGTGTACTGTAACTTGTGCTCAGCCAGGTGCGCCACCATCCAGCCCCTATTTCCAGATCTTCAGGGTAATTGTTAGCTGTAGATTTACATGTTTAAATTGGATGCCCAAATACCTAGTAATCTAGTAAGAGTAAGTGTGATGTTTACTACCGTCAGATTTAGGCAAGTCACACTTCCTCCCGATGATGCTGTGCTGTCGAGCTACAACTGCTGGATATCACAGCTGTGACACGCTGTCCCAGCATCCCTGCTAGTAAAATTTTTCCTTTTACTCTTATTATCCCCATGAAGACTGGGGTGAGGGGAGTCGCCATTTGTTCCCTGCACCTTGCCTGGAAAGGCACAGCAATCTTGGTCCCTGTCAGCCACTTAGCAATCAGCAACTCGCAATTCAAAATCACCAGTTCTCTGGGGGCAGACTCAGAAGTGGGAAGCAATCACCCAAGGCTTGCTGGTTTCTGTTTCAGCCATAAACTGCAAGAAATGGGCAATTAGCCACCTTTGAGGTGTTTCCACAACTTGATCTTGAGCCATGATCAATCAAAAGAAGTCAGGAATTGTGATCAAAGGCATCCTACTTAGTTATAAGCTTTCCCCGAAGCTCAGTCTGTTCAGTAGCAGAAGTCATCCTTTGCCTACTATGCTGAGGACTGTCCTGGTCTACGTCTGCCAACACCCTCCTTGGCCACACTGGTCCTTGTCCACGCTCTCCTCTGTGTCCTGCATTTTTTATCCTTGCTGAGCCATCATCTCCATTTCAATGATCTTTTAAAAGAATGTAAAAGGCAGACCTGCAAATGAGAACAGAATTTAAGAAGTTTAAATGCCCCTCAGAGAATGGGCTGAATCAGGAGACTTGGTTAACAGGCATGTCCCTACCCATAGTCACTCCAGGGAGAAATTTAGAGGTGGTGGAGCAGAGGACCACTTCAAATTTCATGGAAAACCACTTTTCATGGACACAGTTATGTAGCCTTTTACAAGTACCCTGAGCTTGGCTCTATAAAAATATATAATAAGGGGGGGTCGGGCGGTGGCGCAGTGGGTTAAGCTCATGTGGCACAAAGCGCAGGGATCAGCGTAAGAATCCCGGTTCGAGCCCACGGCTCCCCACCTGCAGGGGAGTCGCTTTACAGGTACTTGTTCATTTCAATGAACTCTTCTTCAGGGACCCCTATCCTTGATGGGAGCAGTGTGTAGCTCTGATTAGCAAACCTATCCAGTTTACTATTACTTTTTTGGGGGGTGGTGGTCCATGTCTTCTTTCCATATATTTCCTTGCTTAGTGGTGACATGGAGCTAATCAAAACAGTGCAAGTTTTGGTAAGAAACATTCCTGCGTGAAATAAGGGGACTCTCCCTCTCTCTTTTTTAAAATTTCTTTATTGGGGGATTAATGGTTTACAGTCCACAGTAAAATACAACAGTTTATACATATGCAACATTTCCCAGTTCTGCTTGCTGATTCTTCACAATACAGAAGAAGGAGACTGACACAGAAGGTGGGAAAGACACCACAATGCCATTGTTTCCTCCAGTGCAGTGGGGGCCAGGTTCGAACCTGGGTTGCAGGCCTAGCAAAACAAAGCAGATGCTTTCTTCATGTGAGCTCTTCTGCCGAAAGAAGAAAGGGTCTTTTCACAGCAACCCTTATCTAAAATAGAGTTCCTTGGTCTGGCTCCAATACTCACGGACACACCTTGGTTTATTTACTTTTTAAAATTATTATACTGGAAGGGGAGGAGCATAAAGCGGAGAAGCGAAATTGGAAATCTAAAGGAACCTTCCAGGAACAACTTTTGTGCCTCATAAGATAACATTGGCACCTAGTGACACTTCTAGACACCACCAGCAACTCCTAAGAAAGTGTTTTTTGCTTACTTAAACAAATTATGTCTAATAGAATTGCAGCTGGTGTAACTTTAACATGTACTTAGGATTAGCTGTTGGAAAGTAAGAAGACACCAAAATTGAAGAATTTGGGGACCCTTCTTCTAGAGAAAACAGCAGTCACTGATAGTAATCAACATGACCAAAAATGACTCTTAGTTCCTGAGATAAAGGACTGAAATGGGGGTGGGGAGCACATCCGGTTATGTGCACGTATTACCAACCTAAAGTACCTCAGTCCAAGCCACCACTCCCGACCTTCAGGGGGATGCTTCATAGTCAATGAATCAGGTCTGCTGGTGTCTGTCTTTCTCTCCCTTTCTACGTCTCCCTCCTCTCAATTTATCTCTGTCCTAATAAAAACTAGAAAAGAATGAAAAAAAAAAGGAAAAAATGGCTTCTGCATCAGTGGATTCATAATGCTGGCACTGATTGATACCCAGTGATAGCAGGGGAAAAAAAAGAACTGAAATGGTAAAACAAACTAAAGACCAATCAGCCAAACAATAAAATAAAATATAATACATAGGTGTGTTCTCTGAGTCTAAGCTCTGTACTTCCTTTGTTTTAAACCCAAGCAGCCTATACAAGTGAGATTGCTATGAAATAATTGAAATTCAGGGAAAATTATACATTGAGCTTCTAGGGTGTACAGGGTTTTGTTCCAGTTGTTTACGGGTATAATTTGAGACAGTATGAGCAAGGCACTGCCTGCTGGTTTCTGAGTCAAACTGGGGCCACTGGCTTGCTCTCTGTGAGAAAACTCCAGGGTTTCCCTATCTTAACAATAATAAGGCTACATGAATGGCTTTATCAAAGTTACTGTGGCAAGTGGATGAGTATGCAAACATCTCTGACAACTGTTGGTGACATGTAATAGGTGTTCAATATGTTAAGATCATTTATGATCCAACCTTCACAATAATTTTAAGGGGGGGGGAGTCAGAGAAAATCAAGTGGTCTAAGGTGTGTCTACCACAAAATAGTAACAGACTTGAGCCCAGATATGCCCATTTCTGAAACAGACACACATACTCCTTATTAACAAGATATACAAGACTATCATCAGTGTCCTAAACACATGGAGATGTAAAGCTGAATCCGCACATTAATGTGGAAGAAGATACTCGGAGGCTGGGAATTGAGGGAACTGTTACCTTGTAAACCAGTGGATCATTCTGGAATCCGTGTTTCTCCTTTGCTCAAGAAGCTTCACTATCTAGGTTCATTCCAATTTTACCAACCTATGAGTCTCTGCATCTCAAGAGGTTTTTTTTTTTTTTTTTTTTTTTTTGGTCTTTTTTCCGTATAATCCTGAGCTCTATTTTATTTATTTATTTATTTATTTATTTATTTATTTATTTTTCCCTCCAGGATTATTGCTGGGCTCGGTGCCTGCACCATGAATCCACTGCTCCTGGAGGTCATCCCCCCCTTTTTGTTGCCCTTGTTGTTGTAGCCTCATTGTGGTTATTATTATTGCCATTGTTGATGTTCGTTGTCGGATAGGACAGAGAGAAATGGAGAGAGGAGGGGAAGACAGAGAGGGGGAGAGAAAGATAGACACCTGCAGACCTGCTTCACCACCTGTAAAGCGACTCCCCTGCAGGTGGGGAGCCGTGGGCTCGAACTGGGATTCTTACGCTGATCCCTGCGCTTTGTGCCACATGAGCTTAACCCACTGCGCCACCACCGACCCCCCCTTATTATATATTTTTATAGAGCCAAGCTCAGGGTACTTGTAAAAGGCTACATAACTGTGTCCATGAAAAGTGGTTTTCCATGAAATTTGAAGTGGTCCTCTGCTCCACCACCTCTAAATTTCTCCCTGGAGTGACTATGGGTAGGGACATGCCTGTTACCAAGTCTCCTGATTCAGCCCATTCTCTGAGGGGCATTTAAACTTCTTAGATTCTGTTCTCATTTGCAGGTCTGCCTTTTACATTCATTTAAAAGATCCATTTTGGGTCCATGTGACTATTCAAGTGTCAAAACTTGAAAACTGAAGTGTCAGGCCAGAAGAGAAAGACCTTTTGTCATGCATCTCACTTTGCCATCTATCAGAAGATGCCAAATTCAAATTGCAGCCTCAGTCTGCAAATGTCTCAGCACAATGCAGGACCTTCCTTGGATAGCACTCCTGCTCGGTCCACTGGCCAGGATTCACGCTCCGCGACCCCATTGGCTGAAGGGCCCATCAATCAACGCACCATATTGTGTGCCATTGATGGATTTAAACTTGGGCCCGCCCACTCTCCCCAGCTCTATGACAGGCTGGCCGCCAATTGGCCGAGGCGCCGCTCCTCGTGGGCACACAGGGAGCACGACGACCGCTGGGAACCCACCCAGCCCAGGCGCAAGGCCCCTCGCAAGCCCCTCCCACCGGGACTCCCTCCCCTCTTCTCCCAGAGACCCCGCCCGCCTCCCTGACCGACTGGTCCCCAAAACGGTGGCGGTTTATGGTCGTTGGTCCCGGGGTTTTTGGACCAACACTAGAAGACCCGAAGGGGTGAGGAGGGCAAGGTGGGGTGCGGCGGGGGCTCCTGGCAAATGCTGGTAAGGGCTGCAGCCCAGGCCTCCGGGCCGCTCACATCTCTGTAGCGAGAGCGAGGAAAGCCCTGCGCCGCAGTGTCAGGTCGCCCGTCTGGCAACGGAAGGGCGAGCGTTGGAGCTGAGGGTTCGAGGCCCGGGGGGGGCGTCTTGGGAGCAGACAAGCCTCCCTGAGTCCTCCCCTCGCGTGGGCGGTGCAGGCCGTCGGGGTCCTGCCCTGTCTCCACCTTATTTCCGCTCCCCCTTCCCTTCACCGCCTTCTGGCCCTTCCCACCTGCTGCCCTCCATCTTCTTCCCACAGCCATCCAGCATCGTCTGCTCCCCCCTCCCCCCGGGCTGTATGGCCGATGTGGGGCCCGTGTGTCCTCGCCAGGGGCCTGGGGGCCGCTCCCGGGCCGTCCAGTCTGCTGGGTGAGACTTAGCAGGGAGCCTGGGGCGGCCTTGACCCCCATGTTGGGACCCTCCCTGGTGCCCCTGCTCCCTGTCTGCTGCATGGGGGGGGGGGGGGGAGGCTGGGTGCAGGGAGCACGGAAGGCCACAGGTGGCACGGCCATCCAGCTGCTGCTTGTTTGTTTGTTGGGGGGCGGTGGATACTGGAAATGCCCTCCAGCAGGAGCCAGGGAGCTGTGCTGTGAACTCGGGGTCCGCTCCCCGCGCCCGCGCCTGTGGGCACCTGTCGCCTCGGGGCGAATGCACGTGGAGGCTTTTATGGCGAGTCCCAGTGGGTGCAAGAGGAACCAGTTTTAATCAATAATAATACTTATTATTCAGCGCTTGGTTTTTCTTACAGATCTATCCCGCTGGGTACGTTTGAGACTTAAGAACCAGGGAGCAGGCTACAGTTATGTCTATAAAGAGGCTTCACTTCTCACCTGCTCCCCCCCCCAAAAAAAAAAAAAAGACATTTCTTGCGGCCTTAGACATTTACTTTTTTTTTTTTTTTTTTAATAATGGGGAAAATGTTTTCATACCCAGTATTGGGACAGTTGTGTAGCTGAGCTCCTCTTCTGCAGGCTTCCAGAGGAAAAGCTGCTTTATGGCGCTCAGGGTGGCCGGCTTTACGCTTTTCTTAAATAAAATTTTAAAAGATTGGTTTGCGACCACGTGCAACTGTAGCTGTAAAGATGGCTGTGGGCGGGTGCAGCAGTGGCTGTGTTAGCGGGTTCGTGGTGGTGCTCAGGAAGCTTGTTTGTTCCTTTCTGATGAGAGAGAGAGAGAGAAAGAAAGAGAAAGTGAAGATGAGAAAAAACTTGAACATTGTCGCCAGAGATTACACAATACACCGATTGTGAGCTTGTGTGTCGCTCGGTGGGAATTATTTGCAAGAAAAATGGAACCAATTTGTGGACTGAAATGATGCCTCGGATTTTTGACTGGTGTTGCTTCTTTGTAGTCAGGAAGCTTAGGCCGGCTGTGTAAGGAGGGTTTATAATTAGAAACCAAGTAAATTCTGTCTAGTCTTGGATATTAGTGCTGGGTATTGTTTCCCGGTATATTTTGCAGACTGATGGGTAGTGAAGTAAGAAAATCAGGGAAGAAATATCTATTTTTGAATTGCATTTCAAATGACATTATGGAATTATTTAAGAAAGATTATATGCACGGATTTTGGTTCCATGTACATACCTATTTTAAATTAAAAGCATATTTTGCTCTTATGTGTAGAGTGGTATTTGTGAATTTTATTAATAACATTTTTAGTAGTTCAGTTGTCTCTTAATATTTCAAAAATTTATTGCAGTTATTCCTTTGAATAGTTCAACTTAACGTCTAAATTTGTCCATGACAGTATAGCTGGAGGCTGTAAGAGTTGTAATAAAACTTTTTTTTCAAAGATTTTATTTATTAATGAGAAAGTTAGGAGGAGAAAGAGAAATAACTAGACATCACTCTGGTACATATGCTGCTGGGGATTGAACTCAGGACATCATGCTTGAAAGTCTAATACTTTATTTATTACCAGAGCACTGCTCAGCTCTGGTTTATGGTGGTGCTGGGGATTGAACCTGGGACGTTGGAGACTCAGGCATGAGAATCTCTTTGCATAACCATTATGCTATCTACCCCTACCCTGTAATAATACTTTTTATATAATACAGATTCAACTTCTGGAAATAAAAATATATGCTTAGTTGTCTAATTAAAAATTTAAGATTGGGAGTCGGGTGGTAGCGCAACGGGTTAAGCGCACTTGCTGCAAAGCACAAGGACTGGCATAAGGATCCTGGTTCGAGCCCCCTCCCCACCTGCAGGGGAGTCACTTCACAGGTGGTGAAGCAGGTCTGCAGGTGTCTGTCTTTCTCTCCTGCCTTTCTGTCTTCCCCTCCTCTCTCCATTTCTCTCTGTCCTATCCAACAACAATGACATCATCAACAACAATAATAACTACAACAATGAAAAACAAGGGCAACAAAAAGAGAAAATAAATATTTTTTAAAAAATTAAAAATTTAAGATGCAATTGAATTAATCATTTATACTGAAACAGTTTTAGGTTTGCAGTCATGCATCTTGGATTAAATTATTCTAATGGGGAGAGAAAGACAGACACCTGCAGACCTGCTTCACCGCTTGTGAAGCGACGCCCCTGCAGGTGGGGAGCCAGGGGCTCGAACCTGCATCCTTACACCAGCCCTTGCGCTTTGTGCCAGGTGTGCTTAACCCGCTGCGCTACCGCTTGACCCCACAACTATTGACACTTTTAATTTCTTGCAACCCAAAGTCGTGTTTCATAGATTCTTGGCTCTCCGTGGCCTCCATTTAAAACTGTTTTAAAACTTTTGTCTTAGGAACTGCAGCCATGAACGAAGAAAATATAGATGGAACAAATGGAGGCAGCAAAGTTCGAACTGGTACTCAGAATGAAGCAGCACTGCTTGCTCTGATGGAGAAGACTGGTTACAGCATGGTTCAAGAGAACGGGCAGAGGAAGTTTGGTGGTCCTCCTCCAGGTGTGGATTTGTCTATATTCTTTGAAACTGAATCACTTAATGTAATCATTAAGTGTATTGACCACAGGTATCCCAGGCACTAGCTTTCTTCTTGTAACTGCATTAAAAATTTAGGGATCGTTTTTACTATTTTTAGGGGGAAAGAGGTAGGTTATATGTGCTGTGAATGTCTTTGTAACTACTTGTACCTTAATTTTAATTTTGCAACCAGGGTTTGCTCTGGGAATTGATGCCTGCACAACTCTACCATTCCTAGTGGCTTTCCCCTTTCATTCTTGCCACTTTTGTAGTAAGAAAACCGAGTGTGAGAGACAAGAGGGAGAGAGAGAGACAGAGAAGAGACCCTGCAGCACTGCTTTACCACTTTTATATGAATCTTCTGGAAATGTCTTCTGGAAATGTCTTCTCCTTAAATTGTTTTCAGTCTGGCTTGTTTAGGAACCAGAAGAGAGAAGTCAGGGGCATGGAAATATCTGGGTGTTAGAGCACAAGGACTTCCACACTTGAAGCTCCAGACACCCCAGGTTCATTTCTTGGCATACCAGATGCCACGCTGAGTGGTGGTGGTGCTTTGGTCTCTCTGCTCATCCCTCACACACACACAAATATAAGTAAATCTTAAAGAAATCAGGATTGGGGGGAGTCAGGCGGTAGTGCGGCAGGATAAGTTCACATGTCGCAAAGCGCAAGTAAGGACTGGAGTAAGGATCCCAGTTTGAGCCCCCAGCTCCCCACCTGCAGTGGGAGGGCTCACTTCACAAGCAGTGAAGCAGGTCTGCAGGTGTCTTATCTTTCTCTCCTCCTCTCTGTCTTCTCCATCTCTCCCTATTTCTATCTGTCCTATCCAACAAATAGTGACATCATTAACTGCAACAACAATAAACCAAAAAGGACAACAAAAGGGAATAAATAAATAAATATTAAAAAAAGAAATCAGGATTGGGTCTGTAGGAGCAGTGGTTCTTAAATTAGTAAAGAGAAAGTTGCTTTGGAAACTTTAAAAAAAATATTTTTATTTATCATTGGATAGAGATAGAGAGAAATTGATGGGGAGGGAGAGATAGAGAGGGAGAGACAGAGAGACACCTGCAGCCCTGCTTCACCATTCGCAAAGCTTTCCTCCTGCAGGTGGGAACCAGGGGCTAGAACCTGGGTCCTCGAGCACTGTGATGTGAGCACTTTACCAGGTGCACCAACACCTGTCCGGTTTGGGGAACTTTTGAATGAACATTGAGTGATGGAGTGGGAGTGATATTTACACTAGAAGATCAGATACAAATAGGAAGATGGACTTAATGTTTTGCATCTTGCCTTTCTACTACTAATAAGTTTAATTTCTTTGATGTTAAGTCTTCCAGTTTATAATCTGGCCACATTTAAAGTAAATATTAGGGGGCTGTTATGCACATGTTATGAAGTGCAAAGACCCAGGCTCAAGCCTCTGGTCCCCGCCTGCAGGGGTTAAGTTTCACAAGTGGTGAAGCAGTGCTGCAGGTGTCTCTCTGTCTCTCCCTCTCTGTCTCCCTCTTCCTCCTTGAGTTCTTTCTCTATCCAATAAATGAAGTAAATGAAAATGTACAACTTAGACCTTTGTCTATCTCAACAGTTGCTTTGCCAATGACTTTCCTCTTTAAAGTCACCCTGACTGTACAGACCTTTGTGCTGCGTATTGTTCTGAAGGATAAAGCACTTAACTTCGTCTTCATCATAAAGCCTCGACTTAATTTTCATGAACTCAGATTTACCTGACTAGCAAAATATATTGTACTACCAGGACTTTGTTTTTCTTACAGTATTAATCACTTCTTATCTGACTTACTAAATAAAAGCTTCAGGGTAGAGGAATTTTTTTTATTATGTTCACCATTATATTCCCAACACCCTGGCCAGTGTATGTATGATACATAGAAGGCTCACATCACAGTAAATTTGTAGGATAAATAATAAATATAAATATCTTATAGAATTAATTAGTTAATTTATGTCTCAGGTTGGGAAGGTCCACCTCCTCCTAGAGTCTGTGCGGTTTTCGTAGGAAAAATCCCTCGTGACATGTACGAAGATGAGTTAGTTCCTGTATTTGAAAGAACTGGGAAGATATATGAATTTCGACTTATGATGGAATTTAGTGGTGACAATTGAGGTTATGCTTTTGTGATGTACACTACAAAAGAGGAAACCCAGTTAGCCATCCGAAATCTTAATAATTATGAAATTCGACCTGGGAAGTTTATTGGTGTATGTGTAAGTTTGGATAACTGCAGATTATTTATTGGAGCGATTCCCAAGGAAAAGAAGAAAGAAGAAATTTTGGATGAGATGAAGAAAGTTACGGAAGGCGTTGTGGATGTCATTGTTTATCCAAGTGCTACTGATAAGACCAAAAATCTTGGTTTTGCATTTGTTGAATATGAATCTCACAGAGCTGCTGCTATGGTGAGAAGAAAATTAATTCCAGGTAAATTGATTCTTGTGAAGGTTACTTTTCCATACTAAAGCAGGACAGGAAAAATAATGGTGCTACTTAGGCCGGTGTTATAAGAATATTGGATGGGGGTAGATGGCACAGTGGCCATACAAAGTCTCATGTGTGAGACTCCACAAAGTCCTGGTTTCATTCCCCTGCACCACCATAAGCCAGAGCTGAGCAGTGTTCTGGTGTTGAGAGAGAGAGACACTGAAACTTAAAAATATTTCATGCTCTTGAGGAATAATGATTTGAGTTCAAAAAAATTAGTGCTGAAGAGAAATTGATCCTATAAAGTGAATCATTATTTGTAATGATTTACTGTAGACATTTTTTCCCGTCTGATGGAAGTCTAAGGGATAGCACCTAATTCTCTTGATTGCCAATTCTTTTTTTAATATTTATTTCCCTTTTTGTTGCCCTTGTTTTTTTATTATTGTTGTAGTTATTGATGATGTCGTTGTTGGATAGGACAGAGAGAAATGGAGAGAGGAGGGGAACACAGAGACTGGGAGAGAAAGACAAGACATCTGCAGAACTGCTTCACCGCTTATGAAGCGAAGCAACTCCCTGCAGATGGGGAGCTGGGGTCTTGAACCTGGATCCTTAGTCGGTCCTTGAGTTTGGCGCCACCTGTGCTTAACCCACTGCGCTACCGCTCGACTCCCAATTGCCAGTTCTTATACTTAAAAATCTTTGAAGTGTATTCCATTTCTCTCCCCAACTCCCTCTCTGTATGGATCCAGGGCCTTGCATGTGCATGATTTTATGGTTCCAAGGTTCTTTTTTTTTTTTTCCCCAGTCAGAGAAAAGGAGATGGGGACGGAGACACAGAGGCACTAGGGCTTTCCCTGGTACTGGGGTACTCCTCTGGGGTTCACATCTGGATTTTACTTGCATGGCATAGTATGCAGTCCGCCTGATAAGCTATCTCTCTGACCTGTTGACTATTAAAAGATTTTTTCCATAAATTCTGACTAGACTTGCTTTATTAAAAATTTTCAGGTGAGTAGTGAACTTAATTTTATTGCTTAATCATGTATATTGACTTGGATTTAAGTTTCTGCTTTTTGGAGGTGTGATTTAATTGAGTAGTTTTCAACTTTCACTTGTTTTTAATTGTGTTCAAATTAGTTTGCTTTTTCTTTTTACAGGGACATTTCAGCTATGGGTCATACCATTCAAGTAGATTGGGCTGACCCAGGAAAAGAGGTTGATGAGGAAACCATGCAGAAAGTGAAAGTTCTCTATGTGAGAAATTTAATGATCTCAACAACAGAGGAAACAATTAAGTCCGAATTCAATAAATTCAAAATTTTTTGGTGCAGTGGAGTGAGTGAAGAAACTGAGAGATTATGTGTTCGTGCACTTTTTCAACCGAGAAGATGCAGTGGCCGCCATGTCCATGATGAACGGAAGGTGCATTGACGGAGCCGGCATCGAGGTGACCCTGGCAAAGCCGGTCAACAAAGAGAACACCTGGAGGCAGCACCTGAATGGTAAGATCAGCCCCAATCCTGACAACCTCAGTGTGTTTGCTAACAAAGAAGAGAGCCACCCCAAAACTCTAGGCAAGCCACCAACTCTCCCAGCTCGGCTCAATGGTCAGCATAGTCCAAGCCCCCCTGAAATGGAGAGGTGCACATATCCATTCTTTCCCGGAACAAAGCTTACTCCCGTTAGTATGTATTCCTTAAAAGCCAATCATTTCAACTCAGCTGTCGTGCATTTGGGTTACTACTGCAACAAAAATAATTGGGCTCCACCAGAATATTACTTATATTCTACAACAAGCAAAGATGGGAAAGTACTTTTGGTATATAAGATAGTGATTCCTGCGATTGCAAACGGATCCCAGAGTTACTTCATTCCAGACAAGCTGTGTACTACCATAGAAGATGCAAAGGAACTACTGGCCCAGTTCACATTACTTCATTTGGGTAAGTTCAGAATCACTTTACATAATAATAGGATGTGCACTCAGAAAAAATCATGATAGACCTAGACTATTGGCAGTGAATAACATGAATTTGACATCAGCTTTATGAATAGATGGAAAATTTTGTTGAGACTTTATACCTTAGGAAATATCATCGAGCAAATTGAGTTCACAGATTTTAGGAAGACTTTGTCCTATATTTAAAAACATTACTATGGGGAACTTTGGTTTTTCTTTAGAGTTCATGTTTATTTCATTAATTATTTAATGAATCTTCATCTGAATACAAATTTGTATTTAAGTTAGAGGATTTTTTTTCTAACTTAAACCCGCTCCTGAGAGTTTCTGCTTTTGGTGAAGTCTGTACAGTATTCGTTTGTTTGAACAGAATTGTGAGTGGATATAACCTGAGGCATTTTGGATGGGTCATGTGTAGACACAGCCTTATGTTCACCAATCTGGAAATTTTTACTATTACTTATGAAAGACAAAAGGACCATTGAGAGATGTATATGTTCTGTCCTTTAAGAAAGGCATTGGGACATGTGCTAACCAAATATTTGGTATTGGAATGAGTACATTTAAAAGCTACTAGTGTTTTACTGTCTCTTGCATTTAAAAAAAAAAAATATATATATATATATATATATTTATTATTGGGTAGAGACCGAGAGAAATTCAGAGGGTAGAGGGAGATAGAGACGGAGAAAGAGACAGATACCTGCAGCCCTGTTTCACCACTCATGAAACTTGCCCCCCTGCAGGTGGGGACCAGGGACTTGATCCTGGGTCCTTGTGCACTGTAATGTGAGCTCTTAACCAGGTCCGCCAACATCTGGCCCCCTCTTGCTTTTTGCTGTTATGTTAAGCTTCCTTCTCTTCTGTTTGTCCCATCATTTAATGCAGCTATTGGTTTCATTGGTGATTTTTTTCATACCCACTGTAGTAATGCGTTAGAAGATAGTGGTTTCTTGAGAATGAATAATAAGGAAAAGTCTCCCACTAAGGATGATAATTGCTTCTTCACTAGAATAGGCAAAACTCTTGACTTTAACTTGGTCTGTTGCATGGTGGCAGATCCATAGGACTAAAGTCTAAATTTAAAATTGATAGTCTCAGATATTTTTAGGCATCGGAAAGGAAAAGCATTGTCTATAGGGAGAGGACGCTTATATATTGTGGGGATTTGCATATTCATCAGCTCCTGCTATGATACGTGAATATTTCTTTGGAAATTCTGATTTGGAGAAATTGCTACAATTTTAGTACTGAAGATGGGGCTCCCTTCAAAGAAACTTTTAAAAGTGTGCTCAGTTTTTGTTTTTTAGTTCCAATTAAGCCAATTAAGCTCCCACTTTCAAGATTAATGGCATTTTATGTTCTGACAGCGTCATCCACTTGGCCTGTGTGTTAACTATTAGACCACTGTTAGCTTCTTTTTCTCCCAAAGGAGCACATTAAATTTGGCAGCCAAAGCTGACAGTGAGCCTTATCCATCTCTCTTCTCCTTTTCTAATGAGCTGAAAATCCTGAAATCCATAGAATCACCTAGTTCTCATCCTAGACACCACATCCACAGGAAGTGCCTTTTTCCTGTTTCTGCCTCTGGTTTCCAAACGTGCATAAAGGTGTCCATGTGAAATCCAGTGCAGGTGTCAAAGGAACAGTGGATCTCCGTTAGGTACAAAAGTCCCTTGTTTGAGATATCGAGACAAAGTACAAACACACCATTTCCTTTGCTGCTGTATCTCTTATCACATGAAGTCCTCTTGATCACTGAGATTTAGAGCTTTGACAGATGTGTCCTTGAGTCTCTGTTCACCGCCACGCAGCTAGCCTGGCCTTCTGGAGCCCCAAATTTTAACGACAGACATAATTCATACTTTGCATTATAAGTAGTCTTTATATTTATCTCAAAGTGTATCCTCTTAATATTTATCTCAAAATGTATCCTCTTTATAAGTGTATCCTCCCCCTTATTTCTCTCAATACTTTTTATTAAGGCTGTTAACATATATGCCTCAATTGAAGTCATGTCTTCCTATATCAGTACAAGTTTGAATGACATCAATATTTTTCTAATTATTAACATTCTCAAGACACCCTCTCTGTACCCATGTCTATTCTACTTTTTTTAAATTATTTTTTATTTTTTTGTTAAGAAAGGATTAATTAACAAAACCATAGGTTAGGAGGGGTACAATTCCACACAATTCCCACCACCCAATCTCCATATCCCACCCCCTCTCCTGATAGTTTTCCCATTCTCTATCCCTCTGGGAGCATGGACCCAGGGTCATTGTGGGTTGCAGAAGGTAGAAGGTCTGGCTTCTGAAATTGCTTCCCCGCTGAACATGGGCGTTGACTGGTTGGTCTATACTCCCAGTCTGCCTCTCTCTTTCCCTAGTAGGGTGGGTCTCTGGGGAAGCAGAGCTCCAGGACACATTGGTGGGGTCTTCAGTCCAGGGAAGCCTGGCTGGCATCCTGATGACATCTGGAACCTGGTGACTGAAAAGAGAGTTAACATATGAAGCCAAACAAATTGTTGAGCAATCATGGAATCAAAGCTTGGAATAGTGGAGAGGAAGTGTTAGGGGGGATACTCATTGCACACTCTAGTGTACTTCTGCTTTCAGGTATATATTTAGCAGTTGTTTACGGATACGTGTGAACATATGCTCTCTCTCACAGAACCTGGTCTATATCTAGGTTTTGGGACTTTGTCAGAAAGTGAACCACCTGAGATGGAATTAGAGTATACTATGAAAGGAAAGGTCTCACCCGAGTAATGAAGCTGAAGGGTTGTCATTCCACACCTGAAGTCTCCGGACACAGTCTGAAGTGAAGCATGTTAAGGTGACAATCGTTGTGTTGTTTAGGCTATGATCGGCAGATGCAATATTATTTGATATGGATTGGGAGAGGCGTACGGGAAAGTGGGCCATATCCAAGGGTTCCATGACTGGGGGAAGTAGAGGCTCTATAGTGGAGATGTGAGGTTCCTGCTGTCTTAGGGTTCAAAAAGACAATGGAAAGTTAATGTTATCATCACATTATTTGGTAATTGGGTTAACTTTGAAAAGTCCTTTTGTTAGGGTTTGCTGTACAATACCCCAGTATCTTGTATATAGCTATGCTATTGGTTGCTTCTGATCTACTTGGTCTAGGCTTTTGAGAGAGTCTGCATATCAATTACACAGCCTATATATTGAAAAGATTCAGTTTGTGTTTTGAAAAACTTTGAGACATACAATTAATTTTCCCCCTCTCATATTAACTAGTGATTTATATGACTACATTTTACTAAGACTGTACATAAACACCACTCCCACCACCAAAAGACTGTGACCCATCCCTCCCACCCACTCCTACGCCCCACTGGCCCAGGAAGCTGCATGTCTACCCCTCACCACAGGATTTTTACTTTGATGCGCTCCTTACAATTTAATCAGATCCTGCTTTTAGTTTCCCTTTCAGATCTTCTTACTCAACTTCTGTTGATGAGTGGGATCATCCCATACTCATCTTTATCTTTCTGACTTAGCTCAGTTAACATAATTCTTCTAGCTCTGTCCAAGATGGGTCAGAGAAGGTGGGTTCATTATTCTTGATAGCTGCATAGTATTCCATTGTGTATCTATACCACAGCTTTCTCAGCCACTCATCTGTTGTTGGGCACCTGGGTTGCTTCCAGGTTTTAGCTATTATGAAGTGTGCTGCTATGAACATAGGAGTACACACCTCTTTTTGGTTGGGTGTTATGGAGTCCTTGGAGTATAACCCCAGGAGAGGAATTACTGGATCATATGGAAGGTCCATGCCTAGCCTTCTGAGAGTTTTCCAGACTGCTCTCCACAGAGGCTGTACCAATTTACATTCCCACCAGCAATGCAAAAGGGTTCCTCTGTCCCCACAGCCTCTCCAGCATTTGTTGCTGCTGTCCTTTTTGATGTATGCCATTCTTACAGGAGTGAGGTGGTATCTTAGTGTTGTCTTAATTTGCATTTCTCTGACAGTCAGTGACCTAGAGCAGTTTTTCATATGTTTGTTAGCCTTTTGGATCTCCTCTGGAGTGAATGTTTTGTTCATATCCTCTGCCCATTTTTGGATGGGGTCATTTGCTTTTTTGGTGCTAACTTTGCTGAGCTCTTTATATATTTTGGTGATTAGTTTCTTGTCTGATGTATGGCATGTGAAGATCTCCCATTCTGTGAGGAGTCTGTTTAATAGTTTTTTGGATGTGCAGAAGCTTTTCAATTTGATGTAGTCCCATTGGTTTGTTTCTGCTTTAGTCTTCCTTGCAATTGGGTTTGATTCATCAAAGATGTCCTTGAGGTGTAGGTGGGAAACTGTTTTACCATTTTTTCCTCTAAATATTTGATTGTTTCTGGTCTGACATCTAGGTATCAGTTTCTATTTCCTGAGTAGTGACTCATAGTTTTCAGTATATAAATCTTTCACTTCTTTGGTCAACTTTATTCCTAGGTATTTGATTGATTTTGCTGAAACAGTAAATAGAAGTGATTCCTGGATGTCTTCTTCAGATTTAGTGTTTGAATAAAGAAATGCCACTGATTTTTGTACATTGATTTTGTAGCCTGATACCTTGCTATATTGCCAAATAACTTGCAGTAGTTTTCTACTGGATTATTTAGGTTTTTCTATGTATACTATCATATCATCTGCAAATAGTGAGAGCTTGACTTCCTCCCTTCCAATCTGTATTCCTTTGGTTCCTTTTCTTGCATGATTGCTATGGCAAGAACTTCCAATACTATGTTGAAGAGTAATGGTGACAGTGGACAGCCCTGTCTAGTCCCCGCTCTGAGGGGGAATGCTTTCAGCTTCTGTCCATTGAGTATGATGTTGGCTGTAGGTTTGCTATATATAGACGCCACTATCTTGAGGAATTTCCCATCTATTCCCATTTTTTGTAGAGTTTTGAGCATGAATGGGTGTTGGATTTTGTGAAAGGCTTTCTCTGCATCTATTGAGATAATCATGTGATTTTTGGCTTTGTTTTTATTGATGTGGTGAATGACATTGATTGACTTACGTATGTTGAACCAGCTTTGCACTCCTGGGATGAATCCTACTTGGTTGTGATGAACAGTCTTTTTGATGTGCTGCTGTATCCGGTTGGCCAAGATCTTGTTTAATATTTTGGCATCTATGTTCATCAGAGATAGTGGTCTGTAATTTTCCTTTTTTGTTGTGTCTCCATCTGCTTTTGGTATCAGAGTGATCTTGGCTTCATAGAAAGTGGAAGGGAGTGTCCCTGTTTCTTCAGTCTTATGGAAAAGCTTAAGAAGTATGGGTACTAACTGTTTCCTGAAGGTTTTGTAGAATTCATTTGTGAAGCCATCTGGTTCAGTACTTTTGTTGTTGGGGAGGTTCTTAATAACGGTTGCAATATCTTTTTCTGTGATTGGTGCATTTAGATTTTGTAGTTCTTCTTGGTTCAGTTTTGGAAGGGCATATGCTTCTAGGAATTGTTCCATTTATTTCAGAGTCTCTAGCTTGGTGTATAGTTCTTTATAGAAGTTTCACAGGATTCTCTGGATTTCTGTGGAGTCAGTTGTGATACCTCCTCCATCGTTTACAATTCTATTAATTTGAGTCTTCTCTCTTTTTTGTTCGGTGAGTCTGGCTAGGGTTTTGTCAATTTTGTTTAATCTTTCAAAGAACCAACATTTGGCTTCATTGATCTTTTGTATGGTTCTTTTATTTTTGATGTTGTTTATTTCTGCTCTAACTTTAGTGATTTCTGTCCTTCTGGATGCTTTTGGGTTCCTTTGTTCCTCTTCCTCTAAGTCCTTGAGGTGTACAGTAAGGTCGTTCATTTGAGCTGTTTCTTGGTGTTTAATATGTGATTGTATGGCTATAAGTTTCCCTTTCAGTACTGCTTTAGCTGTGTCCCAAATATTTTGATAGGTTGTGTCTTCATTTTCATTTGTTTCCAGTAATATTTGAATTTCCTGCTTGAGTGCATCTCTGACCCAGTGGTTCTTAAGGAGTATGTTGTTTAGTTTCCAAATTCTGTGACTTTTAATAATTGTCTGTTTGTTGTTAAATGTTAGTTTTACTCCACTGTGGTCTGAGAAGATACTTGGGATGATTTCAATGCTCTTGAATTTATTGATGCTGTCTTTGTGGCCTAACATGTGGTCTATCCTTGAGTATGTGTTATGTGTATTTGAAAAGAAGGTGTATTCCAGTTTTTTGGGGTGAAGGACTGAAAATGTCCTAGAGGTCTAGTCTGTCAATCTCTTCATTCAATTTTCTTGTATCTTTGTTGGCTCTCTGCTTTGTTGATCTGTCTAAGTGTGATTGTGGGGTATTGAAGTCTCCCACTATTATTGTATTACTATTGATGTATTTTTGAAATTTTTTCAGTAAGTGCTTGACGTATTTAGATGGTTCCTCACTGGGTGCGTAGATGTTAATGATTGTTAAATCTTCTTGGCTGATTGATCCTCTAATCATTATGTAATGTCCTTGCCTATCTTTTATTACTTTATTTAATTTAAAATCTATCATGTCTGAGATGAGAATGGCTGTTCCTGCCCTTTTTTGTGGTCCGTTAGCCGGTATGATAGTTTTCCATCCTTTCACTTTAAGTCTGTTTTTATCTTGTTGTGACAGATGGGATTCTTGCAAGCAATATATGGTTGGATTATGTTTTCTGATCCATCCCCCCACTCTGTGCCTTTTTATGGGTGAGTTTAAGTCATTGACATTTATTGATATTATCGATTTAATGTATTGTTGTGCCCTTGTTCAAAAAAATTTTTTTTGTTTGCTCTGCTATATTGCCAGTATTATAGTGATGTTCTTGCTTATAAGAGGTCTTTTATAACCTCTTTCAGGGCTGGTTTGGTGATGGTTGCCTCCTTTAACTGTTGTTTGTCTAAGAATGTTTTGATCCCTCCATCTAGTTTCAATGAAAGTCTAGCAGGATATATTATCCTTGGTTGAAACCCTTTTTCATTCAGGGCGCAATAGATATCTTGCCATTCTCTTCTGGCTTTTAGAGTTTGAGTGGAGAAGTCTGCAGATAATCTTATGGGTTTTCCCTTGTATGTGACTTTTTGTTTCTCTCTTGCAGCCTTTAGGATCCTTTATTTATCCTTACTTCTTCTCATTGTGACTATGATGTGTCTTGGTGTTTTCAGGTCTGCGTTGATTCTGTTTGGTACTCTCTGGGCCTCTTGAATCTTGATGTCCTTTCTGTTATTCAGTTCTGGGAAGTTTTCTTCTATTATTTCCTCTAGAATGTTTGCTTCCACTTCCTCTCTTTCTTCCTCTGGCAGGCCAATTATATGAATGTTACTTCTTTTGAGATCATCCCATATGTCTCTGTTGTTATTTTCAGTGTCTCTCAATCTCTTTTTAAGCTCTTTCTCCTCTTTCTTCATTTTCTCTAACTCATCCTCTGACTAATTCTGTTTTCTGCTTCTGTTAGTCTGCTTTCCCTTCCCTCAGCTTCTTTCTTCATTACAGCCATTTCAGCTTTCAGTTCTCTAATTACCTCAAGGTAATCAGTATTGTCCTTGGGGGTTTCAACTGTTGTTTTCCTAATACTGCCATTCCTTTCCTCCAATGTTGTTTTCATTTCTGTGATTAATAAGTTTATTATTGCTTGCATACTTTTCTTATCTATGGTTACTTCTGGCTGATTTGTAGTTTCTTCTGGGATCTTGTCTTCATTCATTGGAGTAGCAGTTTTATTTGTTTTTGATCTACCCATTTTTTTGGTTTATGTGTTTCTTTTTTTATATGCTCTGTTCCTCAGCTGTTGTGTCTTGAGTACAAGCAACACTGTACTAAATACCTTAATGACAATTGCACTCACCAACATCAGGAATTATAGTAGCAATTGAAGCAAGTATTGAAGCAGTTTAATCACTACCAGTTAGCCAAACAATGTCTCCAGTCTGTGAAAAAATAGTAACCAAATCCCAGTGAATAAGAAAGAGAAAAGAAAGAAGGGATAGCAAGAATAGACACTTATGCAAGTCTACTATACACTGTATATTCTAGGGGTAACAAGAGGGGAAAGGGTAGTAGAGCAGAGATACACACATAGAGAGTCCACTCTGAGTCAGATTTCTTCCCCAAAATAATTCACAAATTCAGAAAGGCAAAGAAGAAGGAAGGAAGAAGTGTATGACAAGGTAAAAATAAAAGAAAAAAATGAAAAAAGAGACAAGTGAGAGAAAAGGGAAAAGATATGAAAAAGAGCCGTAATTAAAGAGCAGTGAAAGGAAAGGTTTTTTTTGATTACTTTATTTTTAATTTAATTTAATTTTTTAATTAGCTAGGAGGAGGAGGGAGGGGAGAGTCTGTAGAGGAGGTAGGAGTAAGGAGACAAGTTCCTCCCACAATAGATAAGATGCCCACTACCCTAGCAATGAAAGATACTCTAAGAGTTAATTCTGATCAACCTAAAGGGGGGGAAGATATAAGCCTTTATATAATATTAATAATAAAATAGAGCAGGGTAAAAAAAACAAAAAAACCTGTCCCAGATTACCGCAAACCTCGTGATCAGAGGCAGCTGATTGTTAAGAATGAGAAAAAAAAAATAACCTCAGGACTAGACAAGGATAATTGAAATAGACAGTTATGCAAATATACTATCCACTGTATATTCAAAGGGTGGCTAAAGGAGGAAGGGAAGTTGAGCAGAGACACTCACAGTGAGAGTCCACACTGAGTCAGAATTCTTCCCTAAAATAATTCCCAAATGTGTATCATTGAATTCAAAAAAGCACACTGTTTGGTGGTGTGGGGGCTGGGGCCTGTGGCTTTGGAAGCTGTAGGATTAAGGAAGAAAGGATGACAAGAATAAGAAAAAGAAAGAGAGAAAAAAGAAAAAGATAAGAGAACAGTCATAAAAGAGCAGTGAAAGGAAAGGGTTTTTATTTATTTATTTTTAATTATTTAATTAGCTATGCGGGGTGAGGTGGGGGCAGTTGGCTACTTAGAAAGAGAAAAGGCCAGAGGTTTCAGAAGGGTATAGACTTAGAATGAATGATACTCCCTGGTGGGATAGGAATTTGGTAAAGACAGAACCTCAGCAGGGGGGCCTGCTAGGAGCTGGTCCCCAGGGACTGGTTATGGGGGGGGGAGAGGGAGGAGGTATGCTCAATAATTAAAAGGAAAAAAATTATTTTCCCTTTTTTTCTACTCTATTTCTTAACCCAAATTAAGTGATAGTCACCTCCTTGGTGTCACTGCTAGGACCCCTTATTGACTGGCCTACTAAAGGCAGAAAATCCTACCGTTTCCAGAAGATGTGGTCAGAGCTCAAGCCACTAGCAGCTTCTCAGTCTGCCATCTTCCGGGAACCCCCATCTATTCAACCCCCATCTATTCTACTTTTATTCTGTAGCTCCAATTAAAAAATAACCTCCCCCCACAGAGTCCTTTCCTTTGATGGAATACGCTAATCCCAGGACAAGTTCTACCTTGTGTTTCTCCTTTCTATTCTTCTCAACTCCATGAGTGAGATTATCCCATCTTCGTCTTTCTCTTTCTGGCTTATCTCACTTAACATGATCCCTTTAAGCTCCATCCAAGATGAGGTAAAGAGGGTGAATTCCTCATTCTTAATAGCTGGGTAATATTCCATTATGTATGTATACAAATTTCTCAGCCACTCATCTGTTGTTGGATACCTGGGTTGCTTCAAGGCTTTGGCTATTACAAATTGTGCTGCTTATGTTTGATTCCTTAGGATATATCTTCAGGAAAGGAATTGTTGGGTCATAGGACAAATCTGCTTTTAGCCTTCTGAGAGTTCTCCAGACTGCTCTCCTCAGAGGTTGTACTAATTTACATTCCCACCAGTAGTTCAGAAGAGTTCCTTTACCACACATCCTCTCTACCATTTATTGTTACTGTCCTTTCTGATGCATGATACTCTCATTGGAGTAAAGTGTTATCTTATTGTTGTCTTTATTTTCATTTCTCTGACAATTAGTTTTTCATTTGTCCATTGACCTTTTGGATCTCTTTTTTTGATGGCTATTCTGTTCATATCATTTTCTCACTTATAGGTGGTAGCTTTTATTTGTTTTCTTCTGCTGAGGATACAATCCAATAACAAAGAAGAACAAAACAAAAATAAACCAATGTAATTACATCAAATTGAAAAGCTTCTGTACAGCAAAAGAAACCACCACCAAAACAAAGAGACTTCTTAAAGTATGCTAGGAATTCTATATATGCCATACATCAGACAAAAGGCTACTAACCAAAATATATAGAGAGCTCACCAAACTCAGCAGATTTTTATGTTGAACTGTCTGAGAACTTAAGCATTTTGCATTTTTACTACATTCAATCTCATGTAATTAAGGAGATAGAGCATGATTTCAGAAGTGTAAGTCACATTTTTGCCTTTACTGATCTATTCAGATATTTTTTTACTTCTTTCTTTACCCACACATTTTCATTTGATGAAAATATAGAATGATCTCACCCATATGGGGGTAGTTAAAGGGACAAAGCAGAGAAAATAAGCAAAATCAAATGAAAACAGACCTTTGAAATTGTACTACAGAACTGAGGCTCCCAAAGGGGGTTGATTAAGAACATAGTGACAGGATGTGCCAAGAGCCATTCTCTGCTTATAGAAGATAAGCCTTTGAAACAATGAAAGCCCTCGAGATAAGTTTCTATTTCCCCGCAGGTAGGCCATTTACCAGAAAACAAGTGGCACACCACATTGTTATAGTTAATAGACATAGTTTTACCAGAAAACAAGTGACACACCACATAGTTATAGTTAATAGACATAGTTTCGGCTATGTATGTTGCAAGGGACATTCCACCCTGATAATTGCTCCCCCTCCTCTTTTTCCTCTTGCAATCCCCCTTCCCCAAAGCCTTATAATGCCTGTGAACACAATAAAATTTTACAGCTTGATCAGAATCCTGTCTTGCTGTCATATTTTGTGTCTCCTGTCCCTTTCATTACAGGTCCCAGAGTTCCTAGCCCCTGTTCTCGCCCTGCTGGCCGGGGCAAGGATGAAGGGGGTTCATTGGATTATTTATTTATTTATTTATTTATTTATTTATTTATTTATTTATTTATGCAGGCCGCTCTAGGTCCACCCGTCTCCCAGTCCATTGGGATACAGAGGTCAAAGCGACCCCCGGGGGCCCAGGGGTAGCTCAGCATGTCTAGGGCAAAGTGCACAGAGATACAGGACAGTCAGCTCTGGGAGAGCCTCAGTGGGGCAACTCATTTATTGAAAGAGAAAGCAAGTACATATACCCAATTGCCCATGTAGAAGGTCAAGGTCATCATTAACCCAAGCACAGAGCAACACAATGCATAGCTGCATGTTGACCTACAATCTATTTGATCACAAATGAAGAATTACCATACAAGGTTTGATCACAAGCTTCACAATGCATATTTCCCGTGGGGTAAATTACAAGCACCTCAGAGGAAGAGGGAGGAGGAGGGGGCAGTTGAGCAAGAATGTATGTGGTGGCTTTCAAGTTAGGCCAAACACAATGTACAGTAATTCATGGCCTTTGTTTTAAGGGGAGAGGAGAGGCATGTGTAGAATGGTAGCCTCCATTCCAGAGAAGCCATCCATCATTAGTTCAGAAGGTCAGGGGAATCTGACCTCCTCTGGACCTGAAGGGAGAGTTGGTAGTCAACCCGATTGTACCTCATGGAAACAACGGCCTGGACTTCCTAGGACAATAGACCTCATTCTCCAACATATTTATTTATTGCATCAGAACACTGTTTGGCTCTGTCTTGTCATGGTGCTGGGGATTGAACCTGGGACTTTGCAGACTCAGGGCTAAAAAATCATTTTGCATAACCATTATGCTATTTTCCTAGCCCAGTCTATTAGATTTTGGCGGAGGGGCATTTGTTCTTTGATGGTGGGTACGGTATACTAAGTAGCCCATTTTGAAGAGATGTGAAATCATACTTCTAGAATATTATAACCTTATATACTAATGTTATCTTAAAAACAAAATTAAGAAAATATAAATAGTTTACCCACTGTCAGATAGTTTTTATTATTCCTGAAAAGTAGTTTGAAGTTTTCTTTATAGTTCATAGACATTTCATTCATATTCTAAGAATGATCTCAAATAATAAGCTTTCCTCTTTTACTAAAAAAAAAAAATTGTACAAGTGTTACATTATGCTCCATAACTCATTTCTGTTCACCTAGAAATAACATTTTTAGGTGTAAAGCTATGAATCAGGTTCTAGAATATTCACCATGTTTATTTTTGCAGGCTTCTGAGGATTATGGTATAGTCCCTTGAATTATTTCTTATAGAATGCAGTTTTCAGTTTGCAAAACTGGTCTTAACATTGTTTCCTTCTTTGTTACGATTTTATCAGTGAGTTAATGATTTCTGTATAGTACAGTTATTGACACATGGGTAAAATCTCTCATCTCACCCCAACTATATATGCTTACCCCCAATTTAGGCCCTTTCAAACCATAATGCACCAAGCTCCCAAAGTTTCCCTTTACCACCCCACCCCCCACCCCCACCCAAAGCCCCTTTCTGTCCTCTATCCTTAGAGTCCTTTGCTTTGGAGCAATACACCAAACCCAGTCCAGGTTTCACTTTGTATTTTTGCTTATCTCACGTATCATGATTCTTTCAAGCTCCACCCAAGATAAGATAACCAAGTTGAGGCATTCAAGATGAGGCAGTGACTTCATCATTCTTAATTGCTGAGTAGTTTTCCATTGTGTGTGTAGAGCATACCTTAAAATAATTTTATCTTAATGAAAGAGAGAGAGACAGAGACAGAGACCAAGACCAGAGTGCTGCTTAGCTCTGGCTTATGGTGGTGCTGGTGAGTGCACATGGGACCTCAGAACCTCAGGCATGAAAGTCTTTTGCATAACCATAAGGCTGTCTCCCCAGATGACCACACCTTTCTTAACCACTCATCATTGGACACCTGGGTTGCTTTCAAGTTTGGGCTATTACTAATTGTGTTTCTATAAATACAGACGCACATAGATTTCTGTGGGTAGGTGTGCTTGCTTGTTTCTTAGGATATATCCCCCAGAGAGGAACTGCTGGGTCATAGGGTTGTTGCATTTCTAGCCTTTTCAGTATTCTCTAGACTATTCTCTACAGGGGTTGGACAAATATGCATTCCTACCAGTAGTGTAGAAGGATTCCTATATGCATACAGCCTCTTCAACATTTGTTATTGTCCTTTCTAATGTATATTATTCTTACAGGAGTTCACTGGCATATTGTTGTTGTCTTTATTTGAATTTGTCTGATAATTAGTGACTTTGAGCATTTCTTCATATGCCTGTTGCCTCTTTGGATCTCCTGTTTGGTGAATATTCTGTCCATATTCTCTTCATTTTTGGACAGGGTCATTTTTTTTCTTGCTGAGTTTGGAGAGCTCTTTATGTATTTTGGTTATTAACATTTTGTCTGAAAAGCTACAAAAAGTATATGGAATCATAGTACTTTCAGTCATCCAACCAATATTGAAAAAATGAAAAAGACTAGATCTCAGTCTATGTTATTTTCCCATTGGTATCAAAACTGCCTTGCACTGGAGTACAGATAGGTACACTGAGCAGGGGAATAGAGTTGAGAGCCCAAGAATAAGCCCTCATACCTAAGGACATGTAATTTTCGACAAGGGGAGTCAGTCCAAAATGTTAATTGAAGAAAGGAGATTCTCTTCTATAAATATTGTTGGAAAAATTGGATTGAAACGTGTAAAAGAATGAAACTGCATCATTACTTTTCACTACACACAAAAGAAAGCTCCAAATAAATCAAAGATTTGGGTGTTAGACTAGAAACCACCAGATATTCAGTAGAAAACATTGGCAAAACTCTCTCTGTCCTAAGTTTTAAAGTTGTCTTTTGATATCTCAAGTCCAATTGCAAGGAAAATGAATCCAAAAGTTAACCAATGAGACTACTTCAAAATGAAAAGTTTCTGTGTGGCAAAAGGAACCACAACCCAAGGGCTATGCAGTGGGAGAAAATCTTCACATGCCATACATCAGACATTGTTTTCTCCTGCTCTTTTTTCTCCCTGCTTACTCAAACCAAGTTAATCTTACCTCCTTCCCATTTCTTTTTTTTTAATTTTATTCACGATTTAATACTGATTTACAAAATTACATGTCAACAGAGGTATAGTTACATACCCTTTCCACCACCAGAGTTCTGAATGCCCAATTCCTCTGTCATAAGCTCCAGCAGTTTTCCTAAGGTTACAGATATGAATTAACTAGTATTTCTATGACTATCTGTCTATACTTGTATATAATTACTCTTTATTATTCATTTTATTTTTTAAGTTACCATCTTCTTTTCCTTTCCAAACTACACATAATCCTATTACTACATCCAAATATCCTTTTCTTTTCCCTCATCTCTCTCCAGGTTCTGATGGAGTTGGAGTTCAGAGCCTTCTTATATCTTTCTTCTTTTTTTTTCCCCCTCTCTCCAGGGTTATTGCTGGGCTCGGTGCCTGCATCATGAATCCACTACTCCTGGAGGCCATTTTTTCCCCTTTTTGTTGCCCTTGTTGTTGTAGCCTCGTTGTGGTTATTATTATTGCCATTGTTGATGTTGTTCATTGTTGGATAGGACAGAGAGAAATGGAGAAAGGAGTGGAAGACAGAGGGGGAAAGAAAACAGACACCTGCAGACCTGCTTCACCGTCTGTGAAGTGACTACCCTGCAGGTGGGGAGTCGGGGGCTTGAACCGGGATCCTTAGGCCGGTCACTGTGCTTTGCACCACATGCGCTTATCCCATTTCACCACCGCCGGACCCCCTATCCTCTTCCTTCTGTCACTTATTCCTCACTGGGAATATGGATCAAAATTATTTTGGGTGTGCAGAAGGTAGGAGTTCCAGCTTCATTAACTGCTTCTCCGCTGGACATGATGTTGGCAGGTTGATCCATACCATCAGCCTGCTTCTGTCTTTCCTTAAGTGGGGTAGAGCTCTGGAGAGGTGAGACTCCAGGACACATTGGTGGGGTCTTCAATCCAGGGAAGTCTGGCCGGCATCCTGATGACACCTGGAACCTGGTGACTGAAAAGAGAGTTAGCATACAAAGCCAAACAAATTGTTGAGCAATCATGGACCCAAAGCTTGGAAAAGTGGAGAGGAAGTATTAGGGAGGTATTCACTGCAAACTCTAGTGTACTTCTGCTTTCTTACTTTGGAGCCATACTCCAAACTCAGTCAATTTCTGCTTTGCGTTTCTACTTCTTTTTTTTTTTTTTACATGCATAACATTCCCCAGATTCCCATTTAACAATACAACCCCCACTATGTCATTCATCATCTTTCATGGACCTGTATTCTCCCCACCCACCCAAGAGTCTTTTACTTTGGTGTAATACTCCAATTCCATTTCAGGTTCGACTTGTGTTTTCTTTTCTAATCTTGTTTTTCAACTTCGGCCTGAGAGTGAGATCATCCTGTATTCATCCTTCTGTTTCTGACTTATTTCACTCAACATGATTTTTTCAAGGTCCATCCAAGATCGGCTGAAAACGGTGAAGTCACCATTTTTTACAGCTGAGTAGTATTCCATTGTGTATATATACCACAACTTGCACAGCCACTCACCTGGGTTGCTTGCAGGTTTTGGCTATTACAAATTGTGCTGCCAAGAACATATGTGTACACAGATCTTTTTGGATCGATGTGTTGGGTTCCTTAGGATATATCCCCTGGAGGGGAATTGCAGGGTCATAGGGTAGGTCCATTTCTAGCCTTCTGAGAGTTCTCCAGACTGTTCTCCACAGAGGTTGGACCAATTGACATTCCCACCAGCAGTGCAGGAGGGTTCCTTTGACCCCACACCCTCTCCAGCGTTTGCTGCTGTTACCTTTTCTGATGTGTGACATTCTCACAGGAGTGAAGTGATAATCTCATTGTTGTCTTGATTTGCATTTCTCTGACAATCAGAGACTTGGAGCATTTTTTCATGTGTTTCTCAGCCTTTTGGATCTCTTCTGTGGTGAATATTCTGTCCAAGTCCTCCCCCCATTTTTGGATGGGGTTATTTGTTGTCTTGTTGTTAAGTCTGGCAAGCTCTTTATATATATGTTGGTTATTAAACTCTTATCTGATGTATGGCATGTAAAGATTTTCTCCCATTCTGTGAGGGGTCTCTTGATTTGGGTAGTGGTTTCTTTTGCTGTGAAGAAGCTTTTTAATTTGATGTAGTCCCATAGGTTTATACTTGCCTTAGTCTTCCTTGTAATTGGATTCGTTTCATTGAAGATGTCTTTAAAATTTATGCGGAAAAAAGTTCTGCCAATATTTTCCTCTAAGTATCTGATAGTTTGTGGTCTAACATCCAAGTCCTTGATCCACTTGGAATTTACTTTTGTATTTGGTGAAATACAGTGATTCAGTTTCATTCTTCTGCATGTTTCAAAACATTGTTTCCAACACCATTTGTTGAAGAGACTCTGCTTTCCCCATATAAAAGTCTGGGCCCCTTTGTCAAAGATTAGATGTCCATACGTGTGGGGCCTCATTTCTGGGCTCTCAATTCTATTCCACTGGTCAGTGTGTCTGTTCATGTTCCAGTACCAAGCAGTTTTGATGACAATGGCCCTATAATACAGTTTGAGATCTGGCAGTGTGATGCCTCCGGTTCTGTTCTTTTTTCTCAAGATTGTTTTGGCAATTCTAGGTCTTTTCTGGTTCCAGATAAACATTTGTAGCATTTTTTCTATTCTCCTAAAAAATGTGCTTGGGATCTTGATGGGGATAGCATTAAATTTGTAGATGGCTCTGGGTAATTATTCATTTTGATGATGTTAATTCTTCCAACCCATGAACGTGGAATATCTTTCCACTTCTTTGTGTCTTTTTCAATTTCTTTGAGTAGTGACTCATAATTTTCAGTATACAAGTCTTTCACTTCTTTGGTTAGGTTTATTCCTAGATATTTTATAGTTTTTGTTGCTATAGAAAAAGGAACTGATTTCCGGATTTCAATTTCTTCTAACTTAGTGTTTGCATAGAGGAATGCCACTGACTTCTGAATGTTAATTTTATAGCCTGACACATTACTGTATTGCCTGATGATTTCCAAAAGCTTCTTGCTGGATTCCTTAGGTTTTTCCATGTATACTATCACATCATCTGCAAATAAGGACAGTTTGACTTCTTCTCTTCCAATCTGTATGCCTTTAATTCCTTGCTCCTGCCTGATTGCTATGGCAAGAACTTCCAACACTATGTTGAATAGTAATAGTGATAGTGGGCAGCCCTGTCTATTACCTGATCTTAGTGGAAATGCTTCCAGTTTTTCACCATTGAGTATGATGTTGGCTGTAGGTTTGCTATATATAGACTCCACTATCTTCAGGAATTTTCCATCTATTCCTATTTTTTGTAGTGTTTTGATCATAAAGGGATGTTGTATTTTGTCAAAGGCTTTCTCTGCATCTATTGATATGACCATGTGGTTTTTGGTCTTGCTTTTGTTGATGTGGATCACATTGATTGATTTACGTATATTAAACCAACCTTGCATGCCTGGGATAAACCCCACTTGGTCATGATGAACAATTTTTTTGATATACTGCTGTATCCGGTTGGCTAGAATTTTGTTCAATATTTTCGCATCTATGTTCATCAGAGATATTGGTCTGTAGTTTTCTTTTTTGGTTGTGTCCCTGTCTGCTTTTGGTATCAGGGTGATGTTGGCTTCATAGAAGCTGGCAGGGAGTATTCCAGTGTCTTCAATCTTCTGGAAGACTTTTAAAAGTAGAGGTATTAGTTCTTCTTTGAAAGTTTTGTAGAATTCATTTGTAAAACCATCTGGTCCAGGATTTTTATTTTTGGGAAGATTTTTGATAACTGTTTCAATTTCATTAGCTGTGATGGGCCTGTTCATGTTATCCACTTCCTCTTTACTTAGTTTTGGAAGTTGGTAGGTATCTAGGAAATCATTCATTTCTTCCAGGTTCTCTAGCTTGGTGGCATATAGTTGTTCATAGAAGCCTCGCATGATATGTTGAATTTTTGCAGTGTCTGTTGTGATTTCTCCTCTTTCATTTACTATCCGATTTATTTGGGTCTTCTCCCTTTTTTGTTTTGTGAGTCTGGCTAAAGGTTTGTCGATTTTGTTTACTCTTTCGAAGAACCAACATTTACTTTCATTGATCTTTTGTATGGTTTTCCTATTCTCAATGTCATTTATTTCTGCCCTAACTTTAGTAATTTCTGTCCTTCTGGTTGCTTTAGGATTCCTTTGTTGTTCTTCTTCTAGGTCTTTAAGATGTGCAATCAGGCTGTTTATTTGTGCCTTTTCTTGTTTCCTAATGTGTGCTTGTATAGCTATGAACTTCCCTCTTAGGACTGCTTTAGCTGTGTCCCAAATATTTTGATAGCTTGTGTCTTCATTTTCATTGAACTCTCGAAACATTTTGATTTCTTCCTTGATTTCCTCTTTGACCCAGAAGTTGTTAAGAAGTGTACTGTTGAGCTTCCACATTTTGGCACTGTTACTAATCTTTTGTTGATTGTTAAGTGTTAGTTTAATTCCACTGTGGTCTGAGAAGATGCTTGGGATGATTTCAGTGCTCTTGAATAGGCTGATGCTGTCTTTGTGGCCTAACATATGGTCTCTCCTTGAGAATGATCCATGTGGATTTGATTAAAATGTGTATTCCAGTTTCTTGGGATGAATGACTCTGAAAATGTCCAATAGTTCTAGTTTATCTATCTCTTCATTTAGCTCCCTTATGTCTTTACTGATTTTCTGCCTGGATGATCTGTCAAGTTGAGAGAGTGGGGTGTTGAAGTCCCCTACTATGATTGTGTTACTGTTAATATATTGCTGTAGCTCTTTCAGTAGAAGTTTGATGTATTTAGATGGCTTCTCATTGGGTGCATAGATATTAATAATTGTTAAGTCCTCTTGATTGACTGATCCTCTGAGCATTAAGTAGTGTCCTTTCCTATCTTTTTTAATCTTACCTATTTTAAAGTCTGTCATGTCAGATATGAGAATAGCTGTTCCTGCCCTTTTTTGTGGGCCATTGGCTTGAATGATAGTTTTCTATCCTTTCACTTTAAGTCTGTGTTTGTCTTGTTGCGTTAGGTGAGTTTCCTGTAGACAACATATTGTTGGGTTGTGTTTTCTGATCCATCTTCCTACTCTGTGTCTTTTAATAGGTGAATTCAGGCCATTGACATTTATTGATATCAAAGATTGAAGATATTTTAACGCCATTCTTGTAGAGTTTTAGAGTGTTTTGATATATGTCCTATTTGGGGTGGTCTGCTTATTTATAGGAGACCTTTCAGAACTTCTTTCAGGGCAGGCTTGGTGGTGGTTGCTTCCTTCAACTGTTACTTGTCTGAGAAGGTTTTGATGCTTCCATCTAGTCTGAATGACAATCTAGCAGGATATAGTATTCTTGGCTGAAAGCCTTTCTCATTGAGCACTCGATAGATATCTTGCCATTCTCTTCTGGCCTGTAGTGTTTGTATGGAGAAGTCTGCTGCTAATCTTATGGATTTTCCTTTGTAGATGACTGTTTGTTTTTCTCTTGCAGCCTTGAGGATCCTTTCTTTATCCTTATTCCTTTCCAATCTAAGTATGACATGTCTTGGTGTCTTTAGTTCTGGGTTAATTCTGTTTGGGACCCTCTGGGCTTCTTGAATCTTTATGTCTTTGGTGTTGTCTAGACTAGAGAAATTTTCAGCTATTATGGCCTGGAGAATGCTTTCTTCCTCCCCTTCTCTTTCTTCCTCTGGTAAGCCAATAATGCGTATATTGTTTCTTTTGAAGTCATCCCATAGGACTCTGTTGTTGTTTTCAGCATCTCTTAATCTCTTTTTGAGATCTCTTACTTCTTTTTTAGTTGTCTCTAATTCATCCTCAATCTTGCTAATTCTGTCTTCAGCCTCATTGATTCTATTCTCTCTGCCCTCTACTGCTTTCTGGAGTTCATTTATTTTGTTGCCCTGCTCTGATACTGTTTTAGCTTGTTCAGCTAGTTGCCTTCTTAGCTCAGCGATTTCAGCTTTCAGCTCTCTAATAACCATGAGATAATTAGAATTTTCTTCCATATTCTCATTTGTTGTTCCTGCATTTCTGATTACAATTTTTTCAAATTCTTTACTCACTCCTGTTATTATTTCCTTAGCTAATGTTTGGATGTTGAACTCGTTGTTTTGTGCTTCACCCTCTGGAGGACTTTTAGCTGGACTCTTGTCCTGGTTCGAGTCTCCAATATGTTTTCTTGTTGTTTTAACCATTTTATATAAGTTAACAGTTTTTTCAATCCCTGAGTTGGAGTTCAGTGGTCTAAAAGCCTTTTTTTTTTCCCCTGTAGGCTATGGGAGCCTGAGGGCTTTTAAACTATCAATAGGCTTCTTAGATTAATCACTGACTCCTGACCAAGAGATAAAGCAGGGTGTGGCAGAGATAATCCAGTGGTTATGCAAAGAGACTTTCACAGCCCCTCAGCTATGCTACCGAGGTATAGGTCTTCTCCTGAGTTTCCCGGTTAGATCTCTGTCCCCTGGTGTCCCTCCCTGTTGCTGCTCCAGATTCTGAGGGTAGTAGCAATGAAGACTCAGAGTTGCACTTGGTGAGTCTCTGGGGAGTCCTTTCCTCCCTTTAGCTGTCCCCTTGTTGGTGGAGCAGACTGGAGGTGGTGTCTCCACTGATAAACTGTTGAACTGTTAGCAGTCACTTAATCTCTCCTTAGGCCCCTCTCTCCTCTCTGTCACCAGCCACGCGTGTTTGTACTCACGGGTGATTTACTGGGTTTCTGTGGTCATTCTAGTCCTGTCTTGTTTCGGTCCGGGTGGTCTCCTTTGGTATTCCTAGTTGATCCGGGAGAGGAGAGGAGAGGAGAGAAAGCGATCTGCTGCTCGTAGCTCCGCTTCCGGAAGTCGAATCGGTGGTTCAATTTCTATCAAAGTCCCAAAACCTAGATATAGACCAGGTCCTGTGAGATAGAGCAAATGTTCACATGTATCCATATATTAGGGCAAAATATATACCTTAGCATGCTACACTTTAGACTGTTTCCAGAGACATCAGGCATGGAATTTCCAACCCTTCAGCCTCATTACTCTGGTGAGACATTGCCTTTCATAGAATTCTCTAATTCCATTCCAGGTGGTTCACTTCCTTTCAAAGTCCCAAAACCTAAAAATAGACCAGGTCCCTGTGGAGAGAACTTGTTGCTTTCAGAAATCCTAGGAAAGCTGAAAAGACAGCTTAGTGGTTCTGCAAAATGCCTTTCCTTCCAGGGCTCCAAGGTCCCAAGTTTGATCGCAGGCACCACTAGAAGCCAGAGCTGAGCATTCCTCCATCAGCAAGGCAGAGGCCTTCTCGACAATGTCTCTTTCTATCATTCTATCATAACTCTTTGGATCTTTTCCATCTCTGTAAATCATTTAATCTGTCATAAGACCCTAAAACCCAGTAGTCATGCTTCATTATCCATTTTTCTTGTCTTTCATATACATACAATCGAGTTCTGTCATCTCTGCTTAAAATATGAATTACTTTCCACTTCCACCTCTATCATCTTACTCCAAGACATGAGTATTCATTGCCTAGAATGTTGGAGAAGTCTCCAAACTAGCCCACATCTTTCCTGTGTTATGCTTTTATATTCTCTACTCCCTCTGTGTAGTGATTTCTTAAAAAAATAAGTCACCTCATATCACATCCTTTCTTCAGTTATTTATTTTTTTTTAAATTTTGTATTGTCTTTATTTATTTATTGGATAGAGACGGACAGAAATTGAGAGGGGAGAGGGAGATGAAGCTTCTCCGCTCATGAAGCTTTCCTCCTGTAGGTGGGAACCAGGGCCTCGAACCCTATTACTTACTATATCGTGTGCTCAGCCAGGCATGCCACCACCTGGCCCCTCTTCAACTATTAGTAATTTATTAATATTGCTGATTTTAAGAACTTATACTTTACTCTGCTCTTGGGTCACAAAAAATTTCATCTTACTGTAGTACAGTTGTGATATGGACTGTATTTCCTCTGAAGACAACTAATACATAAAGGTTACACAGGAAGCTACTATTAAATAATCTGACCCAGCTGATGTCTCCCTCCAATAAAGGGTAAGATCCTGCCAACTCTGAAGTACATATTGGTATTCACAAATAATTCTAGTTTTTCTTGCTAAAGTTGATTTTCTCTTGAGTTAGATGGTTTCTGGCTGTCTTGCACAAATGTTATTTTGAACACCTATTGGTGGTATACACTGTATATTTTGGGTTTGTTTGTTCTTTTTAACAGGGATATAAGCAGGTGTTACCATAAAACTGATGGTTTTGGAATATTATCTCTGTGTGTGTGTGTGTGTGTGTGTGTGTGAGAGAGAGAGAGATAGTTAAGAGAATTTTCTTAAGTCTCCTACAAAGAAACCATCAAAAACTTGATACAATGATACATTGATACAAGTCCTCCTTAACTATTTGGATTCTGTTAGAACTCTAAGCTCTCACTCATTAGAACCTACCCCCTTAGTAAAGTATATTTTCATTTGCTACTATTTATGTTTTTTGCTCACAATAGAAGAATGTTGCACTGCACTCCACACACACTTTTTTTTATATATTTTAAATACAATAGTTTGTACATGCATAACATTCCCCAGATTCCCATTTAACAATACAATCCCCCCTATGTCATTCATCATCTTTCATGGACCTGTATTCTCCCCACCCACCCACCCACCCCAGAGTCTTTCACTTTGGTGTAATACTCCAATTCCATTTCAGGTTCCACTCACACACACTTTTTTATACCTGAGTTTTTAACCTTTCAAGTTCAACTCTTTAAAGATTTAAGAGAGAAGCATAAATATTGGGTTATTGGAAGTGATTTTTTTTTGCATAGTAAATATGTCATGACTTTTCTGACAATAATATTTCCTACATTATGTTACTTGAAAGCCTAACAAAGGAAACATGATTAAAACCCACATGGCACACCAAGAGCAAATAGGTTGTGTGATGACAATATGCTTGATTTGCACCTTGTTTTATAAGGAAGAAAATATTTTATATGTTTGGAACGATGGGAGAAGGATTACTGCCTGAGTGTCTGATTGATAGTACTTGAGAGGGAGGCAAATATTTTTGAAGTTTGAAGTTTTGAAGTTTGAAGTGCATATATGCAAAGAACAATGATTAAAAATAAAGCTCAGGTTGAACATCTGAAAGACTGTGAGTAGTCTACCAACAATTTGGGTCACGTTGAACATCTGAAAGACTGCGAGAAGTCTACCAACAACTTCCTGAATGTTATCCTTTCTCTAAATTTTCCCATGCTAATTTCCTTCCCCATAACAAAGACCACTGCTTTTCTGATATACTTTCAGGGTTTTACCCCATTATGTAAATTTCCTCTCAGTTCTGCATTTACCCTTCTTTTATTGAAAAGGCATATTAAAAAAGTAAATGAAAAATATGATTAATGAGGGTGATGACTTCAGACTTGAAACTGGAAAAGCATATTAGAAGAAAGCATTTTATTAGTAAATAATTGAGAGGATTATATAGTACTTTGTGTTAATATGCTTTTCAAATGAATTTGAAAATAGGCTTATTTTTATGTGAGAGAAAGATGAGAGATCAGAACGAGAGCACCAGTCGTTGCTGTCGGGGATGAACCTAGAGTCTCGTGCATGCAAGTTCTGTGCTCTACTTCTGTGTTATCTCTTTGGTCAATAAACAAACACGGGAAAAAAATCACAGACTTTTAATTTTATTAATACTAAATAGCTTTCAGCCTCACTTCACATTTCTGTCATTTGTGAAGCCTTTTTTTTTCCCCCTCCAGATTCCAGATAGAATATGAGATAGGCAGGAGGGGGTGGGGGAGGAGAGAGTGAAGTCCCCATAGCACTGTTCCACCATTCAGGAAACTTCTCTTTTGTGTGCTTCACTCATTTGGTGACTAGAGGCTTGAACCAGAGACTTTAGGAATGGTAGCATATGTGCTTTACTGCATAAGCCATCACCTGATCCTTCATTTTTGAGTTTTCATACTATAATTACAAAGTATTATTTTTCCTTTACATGAGGCTAGATAGATGCAATGCAAGTTTGGCTTTATTACACTTTGTAGAATCACTGAGCATTGTCATTTCATATTTATGTTTATTGACATGTTGAAGTTTTGTCCTGGTCTGTTCTCATCTTTCATCTTAATCTTGTTCTCCAGCAATACTGTAGTAGTGGAATACGTCCATTATGCTGTTTGGTACCACACTATTTTTCCTGATGTTCTTCCTCTACTTGAAGAGTAAGTGATTTGGTTAATTATTGCTTCTCCTTTGAAATTTGACTTAGGTCTCAACAATAGCAGAACCCTTTCCTTAACTTCTTCAGTGAAGTTTAAGGCCTCTGTGTTTTCATAGAAACCTATTTATCATTTTGTCACAGTTGTTTCTTTTACTATTGACATTATCTGTATTTTTGTACATCATTGCTAAAACATAAAGTGTAAAGCTAGGAGCCATGTCAGATGGAATATTGAGCACTGCATTCTTTGTACTTAGCTTAAATGCCTGATGAACAGTAGGGACTTGAACTGCATTCTTTGTACTTAGCTTAAATGCCTGATGGACAGTAGGGACTTGAATTGAACTGATATGAGTAGGGGTTTAGAATTGGAGACATTAAATGAAAGGCTAGATAGCAAGCCACAGGAAGTTAGCAATTTCAGATTGAGCAATTCAGTCTAAATGTATTGAAAAGTCACTTTGATTTTGTATCTGCACTAGGAACTTAAAAAATAGTGATCTACTCATACTTAATTTTCTTATTTGAATTTATTATTTTGAGAGGCAGAGGTTACTAACATTTTTAATGGCTTCATAAACAGCGGGTGGTCAGGAGATGATAAATGATTTTCTCTGTATCAAAACTGGCAAAACATGGAGTGGCTTTGAAACTAAAACCCATCTATATCTGTGTCATGTTGAAAATATCAAGGAAACAACTGATATAAATGATTATTTGATGGAATCATTTGCTGATTTCTTACTAGGGCATCTAGAGTGTGTGTGTGTGTGTGTGTGTGTGTGTGTGTGTGTGTGTGTGTGTGTGTGTGTGTGTGTTTTAAGCTTGTACATAATGCAAGTGAACCCAGAGTTTTTCAATCCCATGCCACTCCTTCGACCTACTGGAATCTTACGTTCCATGGAGAGAGCCAATATAGCACACAGACTGTTACATTAGATGAGATGCCACTCAAAGCCGGGCTGGCAAATACTCCTGCCAGAGGAAATTTCAGTATAGAAGTGCTGCTGTAGGCGATCAAGCTACCTATTTGTAAGAGCTATCCAAAGTCATTTTTCTTTTCATTCTGTATCACCAGAGGTGACTAATCCTTTAGTTCCTGTTTTGTTTTCTTAGTAATTCTTTTTAGAGTGGCATGCTCACACAATGGCTGCCCAAAATGTTCTTAGCCAACCTCCTGAGCCATTCAGCTGTGATTGTGCCTTGCTGATGTCAAGACAAGAGGGTGAACCAAGTGAAACTGACCTGCTGACCTGTCAATTAAGTATCCCAGGGCTTATTTTAAACAGACCATCCATAAGCCTCTAGCAAAATATTGTATGAACCACAATTGTTTCCTCATATTGGGTGCACCGAGCTGAATGTAGGTCCTTTTAAATGCCCCGTATTTCTCCTTTTTTTTTTCTGGGTAGAATTTTATCTACAGCACAAGTAAAATCACATGGCATTATTTCATGTTTCAGGTGTGCATCATTAAAAAACAACATGTAAATATACTGCATTGAGTCCACCACTAGAAGTTCAATTCTACCCCTTTTTCATTCAGTTCTCCCCTTTTCCTCCATTTATTCCTCTCTCTTGTCCTTTCTCTCCTGGGAACTGCTAATTGGATCTAGTACAATGCAGTGGGCATTATTAGCTCTGGAGAAGGGCTTGGAATTCTGCACTCTTCTTTTCCCTTCTCTTCTTCTTCATTTTTTTAAACTTATTTATTTATTTATTTTCCCTTTTGTTGCCCTTTTTATTGTTGTAGTTATTATTGTTGCTGTTATTGATGTCATCGTTGTTAGATAAGACGGAGAGAAATGGAGAGAGGAGGGAAAGACAGAGAGGGAGAGAAAGATAGACACCTGCAGACCTGCTTCACCAGCTGTGAAGCGATTCCACTGCAGATGGGGAGCCTGAGGATCAAACCGTGATCCTTCCGCTGGTCCTTGAGCTTGGCGCCACGTGCACTTAACCTGCTGTGCTACTTCCCGACTCCTGCTCGCTTTCTTTCTTTCTTTTTTCTTTCCTTTTTTTAGATCTACTCTTTCTACATCTTACAGAGAATCATATTACAGTATTAACTACAGTCACCATATGTGACTCTGCATATCTTTTTTTTTTTTTTACTTTTTTAAAATTTACTTTGTATTTAAAAAGGATAAATTAACAAAACCATAGGGTAGAAGGGTACAACTCCACACAATTCCCAACACACAATCTCCATATCCCATCCCCTCTCCTGATAGCTTTCCCATTCTCTATCCCTCTGGGAGCATGGACCAAGGGACATTATGGGGTGCAGAAGGTGGAAGGTCTGGCTTCTGTAATTGCATCCCTGCTGAACATGGACCTTGACTGGTCAATTCATACTCCCAGTCTGCCTCTCTCTTTCCCTAGTAGGGTGTGTCTCTGGGGAAGCGGAGCTCCAGGACACATTGGTGGGGTCTTCAGTCCAGGGAAGCCTGGCCAGCGTCCTGATGGCATCTGGCACCTGGTGGCTGAAAAGAGAGTTAACATACAAAGCCAAACAAATTGTTGAGCAATCATGGACCCAAAGGTTGGAATAGTGGAAAGGAAGTGTTAAGGGATACTCATTGCAAACTCTAGTGTACTTCTGCTTTCAGGTATATATTTTGCACTAGTTTATGGATACATGTGAACATATGCTCTCTCTCACAGAACCTGGTCTATATCTAGGTTTTGGGACTTTGTTAGAAAGTGATCCACCTGGGATGGAAATTAGAGAATGCTATGAAAGGAAAGGTCTCACCCGAATAATGAAGCTGAAGGGTTGTCATTCCACACCTGAAGTCTCTGGACACAGTCTGAGCTGAAGCATGTTGAGGTGGCAATCTTTGCGTTGATTAGGTTGCGATCGGCTGATGCAATATTATTTGATATGGATTGGGAGAGGCATATGGGAAAGTGGGCCCTATCCTAAGGTTCCAGGACTGGGAGAAATATAGGCTCTATAGTGGAGATGTGAGGTTCCTGCTGTCTTAGGGTTCAAAAAGACAAGGGATAGTTAATGTTATCATCACATTATTTGGTAATTGGGTTAACTTTGAAAAATCTTTTTGTTAGGGTTTGCTATATAGTACCCAGTATCTTGTAAATAGCTGTGCCATTGGTTGCCTCTAATCTACTTGGTCTAGGCTTTTGAGAGAGTCTGCATATCAAATACATAGCCTATATATTAAGAAGACTAAGTCTGTGTTTTAAAAACTTCGAGACACACAATTAATTTTTCCCATTTCATATTAACTAGTGATTTATATGACTACACTTTACTAGGAGTGTACATAAACACCATTCCCACCACAAAAAGACTGTGTCCCATCCCATCCATCCACCCTCACCCCCACCCCAACCCCTGCCGGCCCTGGAAGCCACATGTCTACCCTCCCCCTCACCACAGGATTTTTACTTTGGTGCCCTACTTTCAATTTAATCAGATCCTGCTTTTAGTTTCCCTTTCTGAACTTCTTTCTCAAATCTTTTTGATGAGTGGGATCATTCCATACTCATCTTTATCTTTCTGACTTAGCTCACTTAACATAATTCCTTCTAGCTCTGTCCAAGATGGGTCATTGTTCTTGATAGCTGTATAGTATTCCATTGTGTATATATACCACAGCTTTCTCAGCCACTCATCTGTTGTTGGGCACCTGGGTTGCTTCCAGGTTTTAGCTATTATGAATTGTGCTGCTATGAACATAGGAGTACACACCTCTTTTTGGTTGGGTGTTATGGAGTCCTTGGAGTATAACCCCAGTAGAGGAATTACTGGATCATATGGAAGGTCCATGTCTAGCCTTCTGAGAGTTTTCCAGACTGCTCTCCACAGAGGCTGTACCAATTTACATTCCCACCAGCAATGTAAAAGGGTTTCTCTGTCCCCACAGCCTCTACAGCATTTGTTGCTGCTGACCTTTTTGATGTATGCCATTCTTACAGGAGTGAGTTGGTATCTCAATGTTGTCTTAATTTGCATTTCTCTGACAATCAGTGACCTGGAGCAGTTTTTCATATGTTAACCTTTTGGATCTCCTCTGGAGTGAATGTTCTGTTCATATCCTCTGCCTATTTTTAGATGGGGTCATTTGCTTTTGTGGTGCTAACTTTGCTGAGCTCTTTTTATATTTTGGTGATTAGTTTCTTGTCTGTTGTATGGCATGTGAAGATCTTCTCCCATTCTGTGTGGGGTCTCTTTGTTTGTTTAATAGTTTCATTGGATGTGCAGAAGCTTTTCAATTTGATGTAGTCCCATTGGTTTGTTTCTGCTTTAGTCTTGTTGTAATTGGGTTTGTTTCATCAAAGATGTCCTCGAGGTGTAGGTGGGAAAGTGTTTTACCAATGTTTTCCTCTAAGTATTTGATTGTTTGTGGTCTACCATCCAGGTCTTTAATCCATTTGGAGTTGATTTTTGTTTCTGGTGAGATAAAGTGATTCAGTTTCATTCTTCTGCATGTTACAACCCAGTTTTCCCAGCACCATTTATTGAAGAGAGCCTCCTTCTTCCGTTTAATGATTTGGGCCCCCTTATCAAAGATTAGATGTCCATAGGTGTGGGGATTTATTTCTGGGCTTTCAATTCTGTTCCACTGGTCTGTGTGCCTATTTTTGTTCCCGTAGCAGGCTGTTTTGATTAAGATGGTTTTATAATAAAGTTTGAGGTCTGGCAGTGTGATGCCTCCATTTATGTTTCTTTTCCTCAAGATGGTTTTGGCAATTCTAGGTGTTTTCATGTTCCAGATAAATGATTGTAGTGTTTGTTCTATTCTCTTAAAGAAGTTTGGTGGAACTTTCATGGTTGTCCCATTAAATCTGTGTATGGCTCTGCGGAGAATATTCATTTTGATTATACTTACTCTTCCGATCCATCAGCATGGGATGTCTTTCCATTTCTTGGTATCAGTTTCTATTTCTTTGAATAGTGACTCATAGTTTTCAGTACACAAGTTTTTCATTTCTTTGGTCAGCTTTACTCCTAGGTATTTTATTGATTTTGTTTCAGCAGTGAATGGGAGTGATTTCTGGATGTCTTCTTCTTCAGATTTAGTGTTTGCTTAAAGAAATGCCTCCGATTTTTGTACATTGATTTTGTAGCCTGACACCTTGCTATATTGCCTAATTACTTCCAGTAGTTTTCTGCTGGATTCTTTAGGTTTTTCTATGTATACTATCATATCATCTGCAAATAGTGAGAGCTTGACTTCTTCCCTTCCAATCTGTATTCCTTTGATTCCTTTCTCTTGTCTGATTGCTATGGCAAGAACTTCCAACACTATGTTAAAGAGTAATGGTGACAGTGGACAGCCCTGTCTAGTCCCCGATCTGAGGGGGAATGCTTTCAGCTTCTGTCCATTGAGTATGATGTTGATTGCAGGTTTGCTATATATAGACGCCACTATCTTGAGGAATTTCCCATCTATTCCCATTTTTTGTAGAGTTTTGAGCATGAATGGGTGTTGGATTTTGTGAAAGGCTTTCTCTGCATCTATTGAGATAATCATGTGGTTTTTGGCTTTGCTTTTATTGATGTGATAAGTGACATTGATTGACTTATGGGTGTTGAACAAGCCTTGCATTCCTGGGATGAATCCTACTTGGTCGTGATGAACAATCTTTTTGATGCGCTGCTGTATCTGGTTGGCCAAGATCTTGTTTAATATTTTGGCATCTATGTTCATCAGAGATATTGGTGTGTAGTTTTCCTTTTTTGTTGTGTCCCTATCCGCTTTTGGTATCAGGGTGATATTGGCTTCATAGAAGGTGGAAGGGAGTGTTCCTGTCTTTGATCTTATGGAAAAGCTTTAGAAGTATGGGCACTAACTGTTTCCTGAAGGTTTTGTGGAATTCGTTTGTGAAGCCATCTGGTCCAGGACTTTTGTTGTTGGGGAGATTCTTTATAATAGTTTTAATTCTTTGTCTGTGATTGGTGCATTTAGGTTTATATTTCTTCTTGGTTCACTTTTGGAAGGGCATATGCTTCTAGGAATTCTTCCATTTCTTCCAGATTTTCTAGCTTGGTGGCATATAGTTCTTCATAGATGTTTCGCATGATTTTCTGGATTTCTGTGGTGTCAGTTGTGATATCTCTGTCATTTATAGTTCTATGAATTTGAGTCTTCTCCCTTTTTTGTTTAGTGATTCTGGCTAGGGGTTTGTCAATTTTGTTCAATCTCTCAAAGAACCCATATTTTGGCTTCATTGATCTTCTGCATGGTTCTCTTATATCCAATGTTGTTTATTTTTGCTCTAATTTTAGTGATTTCTGTTCTTCTGGTTGCTTTAGGGTTCCTTTGTTCCTCTTCCTCTAAGTCCTTGAGGTGTGCTGTAAAGTCGTTTGAGTTTTTTCTTGTTGTTTAATAAGTGAGTATAAGGCTATGCATTTCCCTCTCAATACTGCTTTAGCTGTGTCCCAAATATTTGGTAGCTTGTGTCTTCATTTTCATTTGTTTCCAGGAACATTTGAATTTCTTGCTTGAGTGACTCTCTGACCCAATGGTTCTTAAGGAGTATGTTATTTTGTTTCCAAATTTTGTGTCTTTTAATAATTTTCTGTTTGTGTTAAATGTTATTTACTCTTCTGTGGTCTGAGGAGATACTTGGAATGATTTCAATGCTCTTGAATTTATTGATGCTGTCTTTGTGGCCTAACATGTGGTCTAACCTTGAGTATGTGTTGTGTGGATTTGAGAAGAATGTGTTTTCCAGTTTTTTGGGCCGAAGGGCTCTGAAGATATCCAGGAGGTCTAGTCTGACCATCTCTTCATTTAATTCTCTAGTTTCTTTGTTGATTCTCTGTTTTGTTGATCTAAGTGTGAGAGTGGGGTGTTAAAATCTCCCACTATTATTGTATTACTATTGATGTATTTTTGAACCTCTTTCAGTAGGTGCTTGCTGTATTTAGATGGTCCCTCATTGGGTGCATACATGTTAATAATTGTTAAGTCTTCTTGGTTGATTGATCCTCTAATCATTATGTAATGTCCTTGCTTATCTTTTATGATTTTATTTAATTTAAAATCTATTGTGTCAGAGATGAGAATGGCTGTTCCAGCTTTTTTTGTGGTCTGTTAGCCTGTATGATATTTTTCCATCCTTTCACTTTAAGTCTGTGTTTATCTTGTTGTGTCAAGATTTTTATTTTTATTTCTTTGGTGACTAGTAGTAGGTTACATGATTATTAGGTTATAGGGTATAGCTCTATACCACACCCACTACCAAAATTTTGTGCTGTCACCTCTCTCCTTCCCAATATAATCACCATAATTCCTGCAAAGTCTTAGAGATTTTGTTTATTTATTTATATATTTTTGACATGTATTCTAGTTCACCAGATTTCACATATGAGTGAAGCCAGCCAGTAGTTGCCTTTCATCTCTTTCATTACTTAGCGAAGCTTAATCACCTCCAGTTTCATCTACTTTGTCCCAAAGGACACAATTTCATATATATATATTATTAACTTTATATATTTGTTAGATAAAGACAGCCAGAAATTAAGAGGGAAGGGGGTGATAGAAAGGCAGAGAGATAGAGAGACACCTGTAGCCCTGCTTCACCACTTGTGAAGCTTTCCCGATGCCGGTAGGTTTGGGGGCTTGAACCTGGGTCCTTGCACACTGTGGCCTGTGCACTCAATCAGGTGGGCCACCAGCCAGCCCCTTACCTTTATATTTTACCACAGTCATTTGTTGATGGACATTTAGTCTGCTTCCAGTCTTTGGCTATTATGAATAATGCAGCCATAAATACAGGGATGCTTATGTCCCTTTGGATAAGTGTGCGCATGTCCTTTGGATAAATATACGAGTAGTATTGCTGGTTTAAGGCAATTCCTTTTTTATTTGTTTAAGAACTGTCCATACAGCCTTCCAGATGGCCTGTACCAGTTTGCATTTCTACCAGCAGTGTAATAGAACTCCACATTCTCCACAACCTTACTAACACTCTGTTTCCTCTTTTGTTTATCTTGGCAATTACAGATATTATTCACCTTTATAATTATAATTTGTAATAATATTTTTAATATTATGCATCTTTCTAATAACAGTACACTTTTTTTTTCGCTTGCACACTTTATTTTAGTATGAGTAATCAGACTGTGATGTGACCCAGCTTCTTCTTCATGAACTCATGATGACCTTATTGGAGAGCAACAAAGCACCAAATTTCCTAGTATCAGTCTGGCCCAGGAACCTGGTCCATTGCGATACAGTATAATAATGAAGAAGATGAAAGTGTATATATTCAGTATTTATTTCTCTTAAGAATTATATTCAAGACCAGGGAAAAAATACAAAGGTAGTACATCAGACTTTGACAACTTAACAAAGGTAGTACATCACACTTTGACAACTTAGGCCTCAGAGATGGAAAGTTCAATCCCACCATAAAAATGAAGTCTTAATATTATAGAAAAAGAGACAGATGGAATTCAAATAGTTTTTAAAAGTGAAGGGAAAGAATAGGAAGCTTAAAAGTATTTCCCCTAGAGTTTGGAATATTACTTTCTGACAACTTTGAAAAAAATTTAAGATACTGAGGATACCCATTTAATATTTGAATGTCAGAACTCTTTGTCAGAAAAAAAGAGAAAGAAAACTGAAAGCAGCACACTTTTGTCCTATGAGTACTGGCAGATAGTTGTTTAGAGAATCTGGCAAATGGTGTAATTTGTTCACTTGGGATGGTTACAGTATTGTCTGGAATTCTAAGCAAGGACACTTGTGACTTAGAGGGAACTAGGCTCAGTATAGTTTGTGTGACGGGTGTGTCCTTTAAAAGACACCGAAAAATCATAACTGTGTCTATCACAATAACTTATGTTGAACACATTTTTCAAGGACTCTGTTTTTAGTAAAAGATTATGAATTCCATTAAAATATTTTCTGAAAACTAAATCAACATTGTTTACAGTGGATTTTCTCTGTGATGCATTCAAATGCATGGCTTCTGCCAAGTGTTTTTGCTACCATATGTATACCTATTAATTAACTCCTTATAAATGTCTTCAATATTCCCTTTGGATGTTTTGTTGAAGCATCACTTTTGCCACAAATCCTACCTCTTTCAGTTTTAAATATGGTGTTGTAGAGGGCCAATAAATACCACCTCTTTCTCATCCAAATTTGTAGCCATTTGAGAGATAGATATGGAAATTAGATAAGTAGTAGTCAATACATCCATTTAAATACTGATAAAACTGACAGTGAAGGGTATGGCTTATTGTGAGAGCCAAATGGAACTTGTTAGTACTTCCTTTCTAAATTAGAAAAACTTACCCGCACATTTATAGGCAATGGTAGGGGACTGCAGGCCTCCTCTTGAATGAGCTTGAAGAAGAAAGAAAGTGGATGGGGTCAAGCCCACTCGGCTTCTTTTCCCAAACAAATCAATTATAAGTCACACTGCCACCAGGGGAAATTTATGCAATACCAAGAGTGTTATTCTAATAAAGAATTTTTTTCCACCTGGAAATGGTAGGCCTTCAGAAAATGTATGTACTTTGACACTAGATACCTGTATCATAAGGTATATACCTTGCATACCTTATATACTTTATATGTACTTTATGTATACTTTAAAATACTATAAAAGGGTGACTAAGATTGAATGACTTCCCTTTAAAATACACATGCAAGATTTGTGTATACCTATGTTCATAGCAGCACATTTTATAATAGCCAAAATCTGGAAGCAATGGCTAAATAAGTTGTGGCCTATATTCACAATGGGATACTACTCAGCTATTAAAAATGCCTCATCTTGGATGGAGTTTGAAGAAATCATGTTAACTGAGGTAAGTCAGAAAGAGAAGGATGAATATGGGATGATCACACTCATAGGCAGAAGTTAAAAAACAAAAGCAAAGAGCAAAACATGAAGCAGAACTTGGACTGGAGTTGGTGTATTGCACCAAAATAAAAGACTCTGGGGTTGGGGGAACAGTTCAGGTCCTGGAACATGATGGCAGAGGAGAGGAGGGCCTCGTAGGGGTTGAATTGTTATGTGGAAAACTGAGAAATGTCCATGTACAAACTACTGTATTTTACCGTCAGCTGTAATCTATTAATCCCATAATAAAGAAATCAAAATAATTAAGAAAATAAAAAATAAAATACAATGCTGTATATATTCTAATAAGTTTTGTGGAAAGTCACTCAGAATGGACACAGAGTACTGTGGAAATTTAAAGACCTGGCCAGATGCAAAAGATTGATCTATATCTGAGCAGCATTTTAACCAAACTTTCAGTTTACCTCAGCGACCAATTTTACACACCGAAAACACCTTTCTTAAAAGTGTAAGGACATTGACAGACACCTGCAGACCTGCTTCACTAACTGTGAAGCGACTCCCCTGTAGGTGGGGAGCCTGGGGCTCAAACCAGAATCCTTCAGCAGGTCCTTATGCTTTGCTCCATGTGCGCTTAACCCATTGTGCTACTGCCCGACCCCCTAGTTAGTGTAATTTTTTTATATGTAAAAATGCATCGTGACTTTACTATCAACACAATGAGACAGTCATCAAACTTATATCTCATTTTAATAAGAATAAGTGCTAATAAGTACTATTTGTTGTTGTCCTGAGAGTAAGTAGGCAGTGAAGAATTATTGGAACTATAGTAGCAGGATTGCATATTGTATATGGTGTACAGCAGGGCTCACCAGGATAGGTTTTTCTTGTCTACTCTGGAATACCTGAGCCACTTCAGATAAATTTATTTATTAGATAAGGGTACTCTGAAATTGGAATTGAAAGAAAGGAATTCTACATACAGAGGGTGTGACATAAACTCAGATATAATATGTTCTGGTATATTCAAGTAATAGTAGTAATTTTTAAAACCATTTTTGTTAGGATGCTAAATAAACTGTTATGTGGTCACATATTTTCACGGTTCAGATATTTCATTTGGTGAGTAGGAAGCTTTAAAGTTTGCATTGCCATCCTATTTGCATAAGGAAGTACTTCTTCTTCTAGAGTTTGCCCTTCTTCCATAGCCAGTCAACAGCGTCAGGTTGAGCCTGATGTAAAGTTTCGAGACCTCCTTTGAATCTGGAGAGGTGGCAGTCATTGACTATGTGGGTCATAGTCTGTCTGTAGCTGCAGGGGCAGTTCGGGTCGTCTCTGGCTCCCCAGCGATGGAACATAGCGGTGCACCGGCCATGGCCTGTTCAATAGCGATTGAGGAGGGCCCAATTGTGCTAGGTCAAAGCTGGGTTGATGCTTGCAGGGGTCTGTGATGAGGTGTTTGTTCTTTACCTCAGCTGACTGTCAAGGAAGTACTAAAACAGACCACCTAGGGACTGGGACTCTGATAACTACATGTAACATAGGCTTGCTTCTGTGGTTTCAATTCTGGAATCACCACATAAAGAGACAGAAAAGGTAAAAACAAGTAAGATATAAATGACAGAATAGTGGTTTAAGTTCCCTTTCTCATTTAAAAAAAAAACAACAAAAAACTCATATACTTTGGGATATAGGATTTTGTTTTGTGTCCTCACATCTCGGTCTCTTTAATTAGTCTCCTTTACATGTTAAAATCTTTGTCTTGAGTCTTTCTCTCCTAAATTATAGTATGTATCTCTGTATCTGTGTTTAGTGGAATGCACATTTCATGGTAAATTTGACTTCCCCCCACCCTTAGGTGGAAAATGTAGTTTCCAATGTGGGTACATGAGTACACCATTCTGCAGTTTTGCTTGGCTCATGTGAAAAAAAAAATCACAAAATATATTAGTAGGGAAAAAGGAAAGTTTTTTTTTTTTTTTTTTCTTTCTTTCTGCTTGAAAAGTGACAGAATAAAAATCTTTGAGAAATGTGTCAAATAGATTTCTTTCCCCCTTATGGGAGACAAGAGTAGGAAGCTAAAGAGAGAATGCCTCCTTTGTGAGTTTTACTTGCAAATTGTGCCAGCCTACCTAAGCTTTTGTTCATTCTTAACACATTGAACATCTTGAAATATCTCAGAATATTGAGAGAGAGCAGCACTGTGATCTCAGAGTATCATCCTAATTATCAGTTCTGAAGTGGAACTTTCGTACTTTTTATAGCTTAATAAGTGCTTTCAACTTTGAAATACTTGCAGCATTTAAAAATAATCCCAAACTACATATGCATATGAAAATTGTGTCAATTAGTTGGACTACGTGAGCCCTATCTCCTGAGGATCATGAACTGCTGGAATGGTACTTAGAGGTTTGTTTTTGCAGACACGTTGTTTCAATCATTCAAAGGAATTCAGGCCGGCCAAATGCTTTCTTTTCTGATTCTCAGTCTAAAATGTACTATTGTAGATGGATAGATTTTTTTTTCAAGAATGTTGTTAGCAGTCTCACCCTCTTCCCAAATCTCCTATAAATTAGAAACACCTCTCACCGCGTAACACCTACCAATCACATCATCAAATCCAACATAACTTTAGTGTCTTATACAAAGTACTTATGGTCAATAAATATGTGAGTCATAACAATAAATAATGCATGGAGACATAATGGTGAAGACAACTAACACAGAGTGGGAAGGTCAGACAGATGCGAATGAATTGCAAAAGTTTAGCTTAATTTTTACTTCAACAACCCCTATTACTGTAATGAGAAAAACTCAATCTTAGTTTTAGTCTTTCACCTAGGCTAGAAATCTAAATTGTGGGAATGAACATGATAGTAGTTTAAACTCTATGAGATTTAGGAGGTGAGAATTAGATGCTGCCTGCTCCTGTGAACATCTAGAGATGTCATTTGTTGTTTTTGGTCCTTGATCTTTGTTTCATTTAATTTTATTGGCAGTTTTTTTCCTGACAGCATTTTTGATTGATTCAACATGGATTTACAATAATAGAAGTATTGCTTCCCTCCTAGATATTTATACGTATACAGCTGGTTTCCGCAACCACCAAAATTCCTGTGCCACCACACGAAATTGAACATGCCACCTAAACCTTGATCTTTGATTACTAAAAATCTTGAAATGGGGGCTAGGAGGTGGCGCACATATTACAGTGCACAAGGACCCAGGTTCAAGCCCCTGGTCCCCACCTGCGGGGGGTGGGTGGGGCTTCACAGGTGGTGAAGCAGGGTTGCAGGTGTCTCTTGTCTCTTTCTCTATCTCCCCCTCCCACCTCAATTTCTGTTTCTGTCCAATAATAAATAAAGATATTTTTTTTAAAAAAAGATCTTGAAATGTTGATCACCAGGTTGGTTTGTTTACTTGGTCCCTTTAAATCTGTATGGCATCTTTGCTTCTTCTGAACTTTTCTTGGGAACAAAAGATTCATTCTATTACTTTCCTGTCTTGGTAGTGGCACAGGGTTAGTCTATCTTGATGCATTGTCTAGCCTTGCTCTCTTATGAGGGATATTTCCAGGGATGATATTCTGCTCATCTTTTGCCTTGGATCTCACATCTTCAGCGTGCTGTCTTCTGAAGCAAGTTTAGGAACTCTTTATCGGGCACTCATATTTATCAATATGTCATTCGTCCCTCCTCTATCTCTCTTTCCCTCCATCTCATCCTTCCCTACTTTGCCTATGGACTCTTTAAAAATACATATAGTACTCTGGTAAATATTTCATCTTTGGTATTTCTGTAAGGAGTTATGATTTTCAGACACAACACTCAGAATGATAGCAGTACTTTTCTTGTTCCTCACAACCTTCTTCTGAGAAAATAAGAATAGAATTCTTAGTCCACTGTAATGCAGAGTAGGGCCATGAATCTGGAGGGAGGGATAGCAAGTGTAAATCACACAGATTACTGTTTCCAGATATTGTGTGCTGGATGCACAGGGAAACAGAGCATTCTGGCAGGCCTATGTAATGGGAAGGAGAGACATATTAACTTCTATTTGACCTTACTAGATGGATTATTGGATATACTTATTATCAATAGACTTTACGGATAATAAACATTTATAATAACAACACTGGACTTAAAATACACTTTGGGGGGTCAGGCAGTAGTGTAGCCGGTTAAGCACATGTGGCACAAAACACAAGGACTGGCAGAAGGATCCTGGTTCAAGACCCTGACTCCCCACCTGCAGGGGAGTCACTTCACAGGTGGTGAAGCAGGTCTCAGGTGTCTTATCTTTCTCTCCCCCTCTCTGTCTTCCCCTCCTCTCTCCATATCTCTCTGTCCTATCCAACAACAACAACCTCAAGAGCTACAACAAAACAAGGTCAACAAAAAGGGAATAAATAAATATTTAAAAAATACACTTTGATGTGATCACAGTGTTTTCTGGCGGGTACTTCACATATATTTTTTTTCCCTTTTGCTGCCCTTGTTTTATTGTTGTAGTTATTATTGATGTCGTTGTTGGGTAGGACAGAGTGAAATGGAGAGAGGAAGAGATGACAGAGAGGGGGAGAAAAAGACACCTGCAGACCTGCTTCACAGCCAGTGAAGGGACTCCCCTGCAGGTGGGGAGCCAGGGGCTCAAACTGGGATCCTTCTGCCAGTCCTTGGACTTTGCACCACATGCACTTATTAACCCGCTGCGCTACCGACCGACTCCTCGATCACAGTGTTTCCTAAGGCAAGCTGGACTTCTTTCTAATACAACGAATAACAGGCTATGCAGAAAGGAAACTTATTTTTAGTGCTATCTCCCCTACCAGAAATGTAAATGAGTTTTCAGTTTTTCTAAAGGCAGACTAAAATATTATAGGAAGAAATTGGCTCTGCTAAACTTCTCCGCCACTCATTTTCTGTTCCATTGTAAATGGTAAAGGTTACATGTAACACACAGTGCAAGGCTTTCCAGACCTGCTCTGTAAGTTATCACACCCCATGGCCTTAGGAATGAGAGGTCTGTAGGCTCACTGGGCCTTTGCTGCTCCTCTTTGAACACTGATCTCTGGCTACAAAGCATTTTTAGGAACTCCTCTGAATATAATCCCAAAGACATAACTATTTGAAATAAAAGTTCTCTTCTAGCCTAAGGCTAGCCTTTAAGTGAATAGGCACAGGGCCCGTGTCAAAGAAAAGAAGACTTTTATTTCTAGGACCTGATTGGAGAGAAATGTAAATGGTGGAACTCTGGTACCAAGTTGAGGCACTCACTGATGACACTTTTTCGTCATGAGAAGAGAACTAAATGGCTCAGAAATATTGGCCATCAATACACACCAATATTTGACTTATGTGATTTTGAAAGAACATGCAGATTATGTGTAAAAGCTACCTAGATGTTCAAATGCATTTTTATACAAGGCTGGCTATTGGGATTAATGACCAAAGTGTGTATGCATCCTAGGATATGAACCAGCACTGGGACTTTTCTTTAGTGGCCTCAAGGGGGCAGAAGACAACAGAAAGAACCCTTATTCACAAGTGCATTTACTTTGCTTGATGAACAATTAAAAAAAAATTATTTATTTATTCCCTTTTGTTGCCCTTGTTGTTTTATTATTGTAGTTATTGCTGTTATTGATGTCGTCGTTGTTGGATAGGACAGAGAGAAATGGAGGAGGGGAAGACAGAGAGGGGGAGAGAAAGATAGACACCTGCAGACCTGCTTCACTGCCTGTGAAACAACCTCCCTGCAGGTGGGGAGCCGGGGGCTCAACCAGGATCCTTAAGCCTTGTGCTTAAGTCCTTGTGCTTTGCGCCACTGTGTGCTTAACCCGCTGCGCTACCACCCGACTCCCAACAATTTTTTTAAATTGATTTACTAATGATCGATAAGACCATAGGATAAGAGGAGTACAGTTCCATGCAGTTCCCACCACCAGAGTTCAGTACCCCATCTCCTCCCTTGGAAGCTTTCCTATTCTTTGCCTTTCTGGTAGTATGGACCCAGGATCCTTATGGAGTACAGAAGGTGGACAGTCCGGCTTCTGTAATTGCTTCTCCACTGGATGTGGGCATTGGCAGGTGGATCCATACTCCCAGCCTGTTTCTGTATTTCAGTACCAGGTTAGGTGCTTTTCCACCATCACACACCAGGATCCTCAAACTATTCCGCCCCTTCCTCCCTTCTTCCCTAGAATGCTTTGCTGCCTTACATAACACCCTGTCCAAGATTCACTTTGTTTTCGCTTTCTGTCCTCCTTTCTTAGGCCTTTAGGTTTCTTGGGTTCTCACTGTAAAGGAGATGATCTAGCATTTCCCTTCCTCTTTGTTTGGCTTGTCTCACTTCACATCATTCTTTAAAGCTTCAACCAAGATGGGGTAAAGGATATGAACTTATCATTTTAACAGCTGTGTAGTCTTTTATTGTGTATATATACCACAACTTTCTTAACCATTCATCTGTAGCATGGATGATTTTATGGGGTTGGATCTAGAATGTAAATGTTTTGAGATACACTTGCAAAAACAAAAACAACCTGCTCATTTCCTCTATAATTAGTTTTAGCTATAGGCTGAATAATCTAATATAAACCATCTAACTCCTCCTTGCACTGTACTTCTGGATTCTAATTGGAGAGTTTCTAGATTCAAATTGCTTAGATGGCTGCGACATGTAGCTTTACCATTTGGGGAACCAAGTGAATAAATGCAATGCAAAATGATCTTGGGTTTCTGTGACTTCAGGATTTACCTATCTTTTTTTTTTTTTTTTTTTGCCTCTAGGGTTATTGCTGGGGCTCAGTGCTGGCACTATGAATCTACTGCTCCTGGAGGCCTTTTTTTTTTAATAGTATAGGAACAAGGGAAATTGAGAGAAGAGGGAGGGAGGGGGAGAGGGGAGGGAGGGGGAAGACAGAGAGAGAGAGAGAGAGAGAGACCTGCAGACCTGTTTCACTACTTGTAAAGTGACCCCCTTGCTGGTGCTGAGCTGGGGGCTCAAACCTGCATACTTCTGTGGGTCCTTGTGCTTCGTACTATGTGAACTTAACCCAGTGAGCCACTGCCCAGCCCCCAAGATTTATCTATTATATGAAATGTCCTTCAATTATTGAGTATTGCATTGGTAAATCTATGACCACATCTTTGGAATTTAAGGACCCAAAATAAAGAGGTGGTGGTGAAGAGATCAGGGCAAGGCATACTGCTCCTCCTTATGATTGGGAAGCAGTATTCAGAATCATGGAGTGAAGATTAAATCCAGAAAGCCTCTAAAGATAATTGCCTTTTCTTCATTTTTATTTGTGATTAATAAGTTACAATATTGTAAGATTACAGCATATAGTTCTACACTACACCTAACACCAAAGTTCTGTATCCACACCTTCCTACCTCCAAAAAAAGGACCACAATAGTTCTCACAAGTCTTAGAAACAGTTTATTTGCTTCTGTCTTTCTTTTTTTATTTATAAAAAGGAAACACTGACAAAAACCATAGGATAAGAGGGGTACAACTCCACACAATTCCTACCACTAGAACTCCATATCCCATCTCCCCCCTAGCTGTCCTATTCTTTTTTTCATATAATTTTTAAATTTTATTTTATTTTATTATTTTCAAGTATTTTTTAATTTTTTATTTCTTTATTGGGGAATTAATGCTTTACATTCAACAGTAAATACAATAGTTTGTACATGCATAACATTCCCCAGTTTCCCATATAATAATACAACCCCCACTAGGTCCTCTGTCATCCTTCTTGTACCTGTATTTTCCCCAGCCACCCACCCACCTCCACCCCAGAGTCTTTTACTTTGGTGTGATACGCCAGTTCCAGTTCAGGTTCTACTTGTGTTTGTTTTTTTTTTCTGATACTATTTTTCAGATTCTGCCTGAGAGTGAGATAATACCATATTCATCCTTCTGTTTCTGACTTATTTCACTTAACATGAATTTTTCAAGGTCCATCCAAGATCGGCTGAAAACACTGAAGTCACCATTTTTTACAGCTGAGTAGAACTCTGTTGTTGTGGTGGCCTGGTGTCGGGCTGCGCCGCGGAGAAGAGAGCGGACGTCCAGAGCAAAGGGGTACACAAATCTTTATTATAGGATGGGGGGGCTGGTTCAGACCACGTGGAGCCAGCCGGCAATGGCCATCCCCACTACCTGACCACGGGGGGAGAGCAGGGAGCGAGACCTCAGAGAGGGAGAGCTGAGAACCCAGAGCGAGAGGGGGGGTTGAGGGGGCTTTTTATTGAGCGACAACCAGGGGTGACGTGTAGGGCCAGGATTGGTTGAAGGGGGCACTCTAGGATTTTGCGGGGTGTAGAAAAACTTGGGGGCGGAGACTGCATCAGAATAACTCCTCAGCAACATCTCCTCCTATCCCTTTATATCTAAATGGACAGAGTAAAGAAAAATGGAATGGAGCAGGCTTAAATGTTTTAGAGGAATGCCATGGTCAGGTGGGAAGATGTAGGACTTTCTGTGGAGGAGGGAAGGCTTAAATGGCTGCAAACCTTGTGAGGTTTATGCGTCCTCCTGTGCTCAACCCTGAGAGACTTACCTGGAGAGACTTACCTGGACAGACTCATCTCATAGGTTTAAGTGCAGCCTGCTCAACCATCTCTTCACAATATCTCTACACCTTTTCTATCTTTCTATCTAGTAATTGCATAAGATGTACAAAGTCTGTAAAAGACTATCATGGGGCAGAAACCTTTTGGGCATAAGCCTAAATGATATAACAAAATAGGAAGGGACAAGTAGGGGAGTAGTAAAAGCCAGTGTGGTGTGAAGGGAAGGATTGGTGTGTAAAGGAACATCCCCTGCTTGGGTGGGGAAAGGGGCAAAGGTACATAATGAGGGGGAGGCGGGAGGCATGACCCACCAAACAGAGGGGCTATTTGGCATTGTATAGTCCTCAAGGCAACAGTCTGTAAAGTCTATGAATTACTCAGGATCAGTCTATGAAAAACCAGCAGCGTGAAGGGAAATAAGTTGCTTCAAAATTGTGTAAAATGTATATAGGGTATGTCAGAAAGTCCGATACAAGTCTCAGTCCGAAGTAGATGGCTAGGGGAAGAATTGGCAGGGGATGCAATGCTGCATGAGGGAGGTCAGCCGCTGGAATGTTGCTTTTCTGTAGATAGCCAGCTGGAACTGCCAACACGTGACAAGCAGGTCAGAAGCAGGAACGGTAACCAGGCATGAAGAAAGTTCTATCCTTGGAGTCTGTGTATCAGGTTCTTCAGATCGCGTTGCATGACATCTAGGGTTTTGGGGGGTGTGCCACGGTAGTCGTGCCATCTAGTGGATGACGTCAGGGTGTGCAGGGGTTCAGATGGTTTTTCTGGGATTCCTGTGAAAGAAACACAAACAATCTGCTTCTCGTGGTTAATTTGAACTTGTAACAAGTTATAGGTTTGTTATAGTTGATACCTCGATGATTATAATTGGTTTAGAATCTCTTTATGATTTTATTTAAAGGTCATCTAATGTGACCTCCTGTAGCAGCCTCTACCGCAGGATCTTGAGACCAATTTTAGCTAAAATATGTATTTTAAACAGACTCAAATTGCTTAGAGAGTTAACGCATATTCGTGACAATGATTTTAACGTTTACAGTGCCAGATTGATCCCAGATCTGTTGTGGATTAATTTCCACAAGATAGTTTACAGGGCACCTTTGGGGGCCCTTCAAAGGTGTCCTGTATATAAAATTTATATAGTTTAGTTTTGGGAATGAATAGTCACATTGAACATTTAGACTTTTACCTAAATAGTAAGTTACCTTAACAAATTAATTTTTACCTTGTCTGGTAAAAGTGTAGCTGTAGGGTTACACTTTTGACCGTTAAGTTAGTGTTACCAAACTTGAGACATACCCATAAACATTTAGTTATAACAAACTGGAGGAAAAAGAACTTTTGTTATAAAAACACATTATTTAAAAACAAATTTAAATCTGTCATTAGTCACACAGTTTAAGACTAAACACTTACATATATACCAAAACTATATATAAAAATCAAAAGAGGGAGAAAGAAAGAAAAAATTTGGAATGTTTCTGGACGTCTCCAGAAACTTGGGCTGCGTCTAGCATTTTTATATAAGGCCAATTACCTTTTAGAGTACTCCAAGCAGATGGGTCATGCAAAAATTTGTCATTCAACACACTCACTCACAAAAACAACTGGCCAGTTATAACATAAGACATACAGGGAACGGGTAGGAGAGAGGTCTCTGTGAGCCAGATTTTGTAGGTTCTGCCATGTCGTATTACGGGTCCTCGGATATATCCTGCATCTGGTCCTCCTGTAGTATTTCTTGTTCTTCAGGAATAACAGCGCCATCCTGCGGGTATTGTCGGACATGGCGGGCAGGAACCCAGACAGGTTTAGAGAAATTTTGAGGAAAAATGCATGCGAAACCCCTTCCCATGGTCAATAATGGGTCAGGACCTTTCCAAATTTTATCGAGTGGGTCTCTCCATTTGACCTTAATAGATGGGAGGGTAGATGGTGTTTGACAGTGAAGAATAATAGGGGGTAATGCCGAGTTATTGTAAATATTAAAGAGATTTAACGTAGTTAAGGCTTTTGCTAGCTGGATATTGGGGGGATATGTTCCTCCTTTATCTTTATTTAGTTGAGCCTTCAGAGTTTGATGGTCCCTCTCGACAATGCCTTGTCCCTGTGGATTGTAGGGAATGCCTGTGGTATGAGTAATATTCCAGAGGGAACAAAAATCTTTAAATTGTTTGCTTGTAAACATAGGTGAATTGTCTGTTTTCAAAAGTAATGGGACCCCCATAACGGCAAAACAAGAGAGCATATGGCTTACAAGCTTTTCAGCACTTTCTCCTGTCTGAGCTGTAGCCCACATAAATTTAGAAAAGGTATCAATTGAGACAAACACATATTTTTGTTTGCCAAAGTTTGGTATGTGGGTGACATCAATTTGCCAAATAGCATTAGCTTTTAAACCTTGGGGGTTAACCCCAAGGGTCTGGATAGCGGGTGTCTTTATGAGACTTGCACAAGAAGAGCATGTAGCAAGGATATGTTTTAACTGTGGTACAGGAACATCAGGGAATCGAGCTCGAAGGCCTTTAAGATTAACATGGGTTAGAGAATTAAAATTAGCAGGATCAGAGACAGAGACTGGGAAAGTTCCTGTGGAGGCAAGGCGGTCAACTGTGGCATTCCCTTCGGACAGGGAACCAGGAAGAGGGCTGTGGGAACGAAGGTGTTGAATATACAGTGGTTGGGTTCGAGAACAGAGCATAGAGGCGATTTGAATCAAGAGAGGGGAAAGTGGGTTGTCATCAATTTTCACATAAGAACGAGCAAGCCATGGAAGTAAGTTAACAGTATACACACTGTCAGAAAAAAGGTTGAAGGATTCTGGTACAGCTTTTAGTGCAAGAAAAACAGCATAAAGTTCTTTGTACTGAGGGGAATTATCAGGAAGCTCAGCAAAGAGAGGTTTAGGAGATTGTTTGTCTGGGTAATATATAAGGGCAGCAGCTCCCTTTTTTCCGCCATCAGTAAAGATTGTAGGAGTAGAGGGAATGGGATCCCGAGAGAAAAGTTTAGGTGCTAGTAGAGGCAGAAGAGGTAAAGAAGCTATCAGTTTATTAGAAGGAAAATGGTTATCTATTTGTCCTGGAAACCCCATGAAGCTTATGGCAAAGCGGGAATGATGGCGTATAAGCCACTCTGTATCTGTGAGAGAAAAGGGCAGAATGATTAAATCTGGTTCTTTCCCTAAGACCTGCACAGACGTATTTCTCCCTTGGCGAACCATGAATGCTAACGCATCTATCTCAGTGAGGAGTCTTGGAGCTCCTCCTACTGGCGTGTGAAGCCATTCGAGAACCCCATGGTCTTGCCACAGTGCCCCTACTACTGTGGGGGTGGAGTTGAAGATTAGAAGGTTTACCGGAGAGGAGGGGGAGAATCGAACAAGGTGCATGTCCTGGAGGGCCAGGTTAACCCTTTCCAGTGCCAAGGAGGCCTCAGGAGTTAACTTACGTTTTGAAGAGGGCTGTTTGTTTCCTTTCAACAGGTCAAACAGTGGTTGGAGGCAGCTTGTGGGCAGATAAGAGATACTGCCTAAGCCAATTTAAATTTCCTAGAAAACTTTGTAAAGAAGCAAGAGTAAGGTTAGAAGGGAAGGTAACATTAGGTTTTAAGGGACGAATTTGCGTTAGAGAAATCTCTGACCCTGGAAGGATATTGGAGGGATTAGCTGTATCTTCTCAGGGGCTACATTAAGGCCGCTTTTCTTTAATGTAGGAATGAGAAAATCACGTAAGGCATAGAGATCTGTATCTGATTTTCCCCATATTAAAATATCATCTGTATAATGAAAAATATTGAGGCCCTTATGAATATATGGGACAAGGGCAGATTTAACAGCCTCCTGACAAATTGTAGGACTATTGGCCATACCCTGGGGCAGCACCACCCATTCAAATCTATCAGCAGGGCTGGCTTTATTAATAGACGGAACAGAGAAGGCAAAACGTTTACAATCTCGTGGATGCAAGGGGATAGAGAAAAAACAATCTTGTATATCAATAGCTATGATTGGAATTCCCGTGGGAATTGCAGAAGCAAGAGGCAAACCCCTTTTGGGGGAGCCCCAGACCTGCATGGTTTTATTTACTGCATGGAGATCTTGAAGGAGGCGCCATTTTCCCGAGCGCTTTTTAATCACAAAGACAGGAGTATTCCATGGGCTTCGAGAATGACGAATGTGTCCCAAGGACAACTGCTCTCGGACGAGCTCTTTTAAAATTTTTAGCTTATCCCTAGGTAAAGGCCACTGTTCTACCCAGGCTCATTAGAAAGCCAGCTTAAGCGGGGTGTTTGGCTACGAAAAGTGGCATTTAGTATTGGGGTGCTGAATTGACCTGGTATCGCGGGAATGAGTTTTACGCTCTGCAGAGGCGTTTGTGGATATCCTAACATCAAGACATTCCAGAAGATCCCTGCCCAGTAAGTTGGTGCTAATATTAGCTACCAAAGGGTGGAAGTGTCCGGTAGAACCTTCTGGGTCTTCCCACATGAGCGAGTCTCGTGTGCAAAATGCTCTGGTCATCCCTCCTATTCCATGTAAACTGGGTCCAGGGATAAGTTCCCAATCTTGGGGAACCTTTTCTTGCCTTAAAATCGTCTTTTCTGCCCCTGTGTCAATCAAAAATTTAAAAAGAATATTGCCAATCTTTACTGTCATAGAAGGGTGGCCCCATTCTAAAACAGGAGTGGTCCACAAAATCTCAGGCCCCGAATTTGTACCATTCAGGGGCGAACCATCTTTATGAAATTGGGACCAACAATCTCTCTTCCAATGAAACCCCTTACGACATTTTGGACAAACAGTACGTGGTCTCTGGCTCCCTGACTGAAAGTGGGGTTGCTCTGGCTGGAGGCATGGTTTCCCTGACTGGAGGCGTGGTCGCAACTTATCAGGACACCAATGTCCTTGGCGACCGCACTGAAAGCAGGCCCCGTTTTGCTTACATGGGGCAACTGCATAGACCTGCGTCGTAGCGGGTGACCCATAATTGCCTGATGTAAGTTCCTGTGTCGCTAGAATCCAATTATCTGGGTGTAGTTGTTTAAGATTAAGGCATACCTGATGGAATTGTGGTGTCATGCCTTCCCAGACAATAGAACGCAGGAGTAGTGTGCGGACGTCAGGATTATAAACCTTTCTCTCTAAGCTTCTCGTCACCCTTGAGATGAAGCTCGCCAATGATTCATCAGAGCCTTGGTGAAAATAGTTAATGGGAGCTGACGGATCTACATCAGGTGTGGTCACTCTTTCCCATGCTTGTGTTGCACAGATGCATACCTGTTCAAAATAACTGGTTGGAAACCTGGCTTCTGCCTGCTGAGCTCCAGATTCATAAGCTCCTGCTCCAAACAAAGCATCAGAATTCCATTCTACTTGTTTGTTACTATTTTCCTGCGATTGTCTAGAGCACTCATCGTGGAAGCATGCCTGCCACTGAAGATAGAGTGGGTCTGGGAGTGCAGCATGAGCCAGATCTTTCCAGTCTTGTGGTGTATTTAAATGCTGGTAAAAACTCCTCAAGACGGACTTGGTCCATGGAGAATGCATTCGTCCTCCCTGACCTCTTGTCTGAGTGTTCCAAGATATTTAGAGGAATATGGCTGCCACGGCTGAGGGTTTTGTTTAGAAGGGGCCAAGTTTACTGGGAATGTGTGGATTTGGTCTGATGGCATGGGAGAGGGAGCTACAGAAGTGGAAAGTGCCGTAGAAACTGCTGTAGTGGCTGCAGGGGAGACTAAACGCATATCTACAGGGACTGAGCTCCCGGGGTGGACTGCACATTGTTTAAAATCCTTAAATGCTGAAAAAATATCCTTTAGCTCTCGTATCTCAGCCACTAGGTCCCTTAATAGTGACATATCAGCAGGGGGCGGGGTCATGGACGAGGAAGCCTCAGGTGGAGCTGTAACCGAGGCGGCAGGGGCCAGGGGCGGGGTCAGGAAAACGGAAGCTGCAGGCAGAGCTGAAACCAGGGAGGCAGGGGCTGGGGGCGGGGTCAGGGACGCAGAAACCTCAGGTGGAGCTGAAACCAGGCGGAAGGGGGCGAGGTCAGAGGAGGAGCGTCCGAACACGTGTGCATGTCTGTGGGAACGGAATTCTTGGGTTTAGCCGCTGATCGCTTAGGACGTCTAAGTCTTAAGCACATGTGATTTAACTCTCGTACCTCAGCCTCAAGGTCATTTATCCTTATGGCATACCACGTTTTACATATCTTGAAAGTGGCGACCACAGTTAAAAAAATCCAAGGGGTAGCGAAAATTAAACCGTTTATGACAGCATGAATATGTCCCAGGTCAAGAGATAATGACTGGGACACCTCCTCATAAAACGAGAAATTTCCCATGGTGGAGGGAAACGCAGGGCCACAGAAGTGGGCGGATGCCACTTACCTGTGTCTGGGCGGTTTCGAAGACCTCAGGCCGGGTGTGGTGTGGGTATGGAACACAATGGGCGCCAGATGTTGTTGTGATGGTCTGGTGTCGGGCTACACCGCGGAGAAGAGAGCAGACGTCCAGCGCTAAGGGGTACACAAATCTTTATTATAGGATGGGGGGGTTTGGTTCAGACCATGTGGAGCCAGCCGGCAATGGCCGTCCCCACTACCTGACCACAGGGGGGAGAGCAGGGAGCGAGACCTCAGAGAGGGAGAGCTGAGAGCCCAGAGCGAGAGGTGGGGGGTTGAGGGGGCTTTTTATTGAGCGACAACCAGGGGTGACGTGTAGGGCCAGGATTGGTTGAAGGGGGCACTCTAGGATTTTGCGGGGTGTAGAAAAACCTGGGGGCGGAGACTGCATCGGAATAACTCCTCAGCAACAGAACTCCATTGTGTATATATACCACAACTTGCTCAGACACTCATCTGTTGTTGGACACCTGGGTTGCTTCCAGGTTTTGGCTATTACAAATTGCGCTGCCAAGAACCTATGTGTACACAGATCTTTTTGGATCGATGTGTTGGGTTCCTTAGGATATATCCCCAGGAGAGGAATTGCAGGGTCATAAGGTAGGTCCATTTCTAGCCTTCTGAGAGTTCTCCAGACTGTTCTCCACAGAGTTTGGACCAATTGACATTCCCACCAGCAGTGTAGGAGGGTTCCTTTGACCCCACACCTTCTCCAGCATTTGCTGCTGTTACCTTTTCTGATGTATGACATTCTCACAGGAGTGAAGTGGTAATTCGTTGTTGTCTTTATTTGCATTTCTCTGACAATCAGAGACTTGGAGCATTTTTTCTTGTGTTTCTCGGCCTTTTGGATCTCTTCTGTGGTGAATATTGTGTCCATGTCCTCCCCCCATTTTTGGATGGGGTTATTTGTTGTCTTGTTGAGTTTGGCAAGCTCTTTATATATGTTGGTTATTAAACTCTTATCTGATGTATGGCATGTAAAAATCTTCTCCCATTCTGTGAGGGGTCTCTTGGTTTGGGTAGTGGTTTCTTTTGCTGTGAAGAAGCTTTTTAATTTGATGTAGTCCCATAGGTTTATACTTGCCTTAGTCTTCTTTGTAATTGGATTCGTTTCATTGAAGATGTCTTTAAAATGTATGCGGAAAAGAGTTCTGCCAATATTTTCCTCTAATTTTGTATTTGGTGAAATACAGTGATTCAGTTTCATTCTTCTGCATGTTTCAACCCATTGTTTCCAACACCATTTGTTGAAGAGACTCTGCTTTCCCCATGTAATAGTCTGGGCCCCTTTGTCAAAGATTAGATGTCCATAGGTGTGGGGGCTCACTTTTGGGCTCTCAATTCTATTCCACTGTTCATTGTGTCTATTCATGTTCCAGTACCAAGCAGTTTTGATGACAATGGCCCTAATTTTTTTATTTGTAAAAAGGAAACATTGATTAAACGATAGGATAAGAGGGGTACAACTTCACACAATTCCCATGACCAAAACTTGTATCCCATCCCCTCCCCTGATAGTTTTCCTATTCTTTAACCCTCTGGGAGTATGGACCCAAGGTCCTTGTGTGATGCAGAAGGTTGAAAGTCTGACTTCTGTAATTGCTTCCTCGTTCAACATGAGCATTGACAGGTTGATCCATACTCCCAGCCTGTTTTTCTCTTTCCCTATTGGGGAAGGGCTCTGGGGAAGCAGAGCTCCAGGACATATTGGTGGGGCTGTCTGTCCAGGGAAGTCTGGTCTGCATCCTGTTAGCATCTGGAACCTGGTAGTTGAAAAGAGAGTTAACATACAAAGCCAATTATGTATAGATGTTTAATACTAAAGGTAATTCTTAAATCAAAACAAAAGTTGTGATTACACAACTTTCTGAGTGTCAGAAATATAGGGCCCAATAATAAATGCTTGTAAATGATTTTGAATATACTGAAATGAAAATATAGCTCAGTCCAGTGACTGGAGCTGCCTCTATGTTAAATTTCTAATCTTTAGTGGAAGGCATATGTACACTTTGAGTGTTGTGCTCACTTCTGCAGTTGTAAACAATCACGCACACTCACATCTACACAAACACATGTGCATATGTACATCATACATACACATATATGTCATATATATGATTCTAGTCAAGTAGCATTACTGACAACATATTAACAAAGTTAAAATTGCTAAATGTTGAATCCTGGTAATGTTAGATAAGATAATACAATATTATATAAGATAATACAATCCTAGAAACAAACTATTGTAGACACTTGAGATTGACCTGCTTTCTAAATCCACTGTAAGTAGTGTCCTATGATAACTGTGTTTCTTTCTGTCACTATGTAGTCTATAATAATAGGCATATGAAGGTTTAACCGTCAGACACTACTACTACTCCTGAAACTCTATCTCAGGTAGAGAAAGGCAGCAACTTAGTCCATAAAAGAAATCTACTTAGGCACTGAAAAAAAATCTCTCAAAGATAAATAATTTATTAATGCATTAAATAGTTATCTTTTGGACTTCACTTACTTCACTCTAAATCAACTTAGAAACAGATTTTGTCTTTACATATAAATTCATCTGGAATTCATTTCTCAAGAGAATGTGTGATGTTAATTTTTTCATGAGAAAAAATTTGATTTAAGAGGTAGATAACTCAAATAGGGAATAATTTGGATTTTGTTCATTGTGTTAAAATATGTTTGTAAAGTCACTTCATCTCATTAACAATATTCTGATAAGCTATGTTGAAATTTGTAACTAGGAGAAATTATAAATATAGGTATAAATAAAAGAAAAAAAATTGTCCTGCAATATAAAATGACCCCAGCTTAATGTACTGTTATATCATGTGTTGTCTTTATGTTCTCCAACAGCACAATACATATTCTTTATGAAGAATTAATGTATGTTAGGATGTACATCCATTCTGTTCCCATATATTGAATTTTTTAAAATAATGATCAGATCATTATAAAAAATCACAGATTTTTTTAGAGTACTTTCACAGACATAACTCTGCTCAGAAGGAATGAGATGATTTTTAGAAGAATGACTTCAATTTCTTCTAGCTATAGTTGGATGAGAAACTAGGTGAGTCTAGTTGAAGAAAACACAAATACTAACACTGTCTGGTTTCAAGGAATTAAATGTCAGCTTGCTGACTAAGATGTCTTTTTACAGTCTCAAAGTGTTATATTAGGGTTCTGGTCATATAAGTATGGAGTAATCTTTCTCATCACGTAAGTCTTTTAGTTGTTGCAGTTATCCAAAATAATTCTGCTCTTTAAATTTTCGCAGCAGTATCAGAGTTTCATTCATTGTACCTCTCAGTATTAATTTAAAATACTCGAGATAATGGAAGTAGCAAAAATGCTGAAAGACTATGGGGTGAAAATTCATTACAAATACTGATATGGCAGGATACTGTTTCTTTCTTCCTTTCTTTATTTACCAGAGCACTGATCAGCTCTGGGTTATGGTGGTATAGGGATAGAACCTGGGACTTTGGAGCCTAAGATATGAGGATATCTTTTCATAATTATGCTATATCCCCTGCCCAATTGTAATTCTTTATATATAAAAGTTGATGGCCAGTATTTTGTGCACTTTTCTTGCTGAAAAGATAGTTCATTTCCATATGTTTATTTTCTTTATTATTATGAGAGAGATACAAAGATAGAGACCAGATCACTGCTCAACTTTGGCCCATGGTGTTGCCAAGAACTGAACCTGGTGCCTCAGAGTCTCAGACATGAATTATTTTGCATAATTACTATGCTCTGCCTGGCCCATGTTTCATATTTTTCCAAGGGTGAAAATTCAGTTTAAATGTTTATTAAAATTATAAAGTGAACCCAATATGTGAATTCTATTCTGTAAAATAAATTTCCATTTTCATCCTTTGGTGAATTTTTATTTTGATTTTAATAATTGATCTTTAAAAGTAAAGGAAGAAAGTTCTCAAATGGATATTCCCTTTGGCTATACAATTCTTGAATCAAAATTTGGTTGACTTTACTTCAGCCTACAATTATAAGAATTATCGATGTGTATTATTAAAAAATGGATTATGGCAAAACAGTCTTCAATTTTAAAAGCTGCATTGGTACTTGAGTTCTATGTTATATGAAATGTTAGTCAAAGTGAAGTACTTTTTATTTCATATTTTTCCATACAAATATGGCAAATTACTTCAGTGTAAGTTAAATAATAGTCATGCCAATTTGCTCTTAAAGATGTCTTCATGGATTTCCTATAAACTGAATATGTATTAAAGTGACTGTGTGGCATTTAAAACAAAGACTTTAAAAAGAAAAACAAATATGAATAATCTAGAAAAAGTGTCTCATTAGACAAATTTTTAAAATATAGCAAACTTTTAAAATTATAATTGTCATTTGGAACAATTAAATAATTGGGAGTGGGAGAAGGCCGTGGGATGGGTAGGCTGCTGGTGGCTTACATTGCAGCCTGGTCTGTGTGGTCCTTGATCTGTGTGGTTGTTCATCCATACTGTATGCCAGACCCCAGGAGATGCAGGAAAGATGTCCACAAGGATACTTAAGGACATGGCTAACAAGAAGTACTTGAATATATTTTAAAGCCAGACCACAACTTCAGTGTTGACTGTAGAAACTATTATTTGTGCAAATCGGAATAGCAGTACTTCTCCTCTTAAACTTCAACTAGCAAACAAACAAGAAAATAAGAAACTATGCAAGTATTGAAATGACCTGAGAAACAATGAAAAATTAATGGTGAGTTCGAATCTCCAAGTGACAGGCAAGCTGAAACTGATAGCTGCACAGCCAGGGCTGAGTGAGTGACATAGGCTTGTTACAGCAAGTGCCAGAGCCAGTCCCCTTGAGCCAAGAGCCCTTTCATCCTGTGGTTATCACTGCTGTAACTTCCTTGAAGGACATAGCACATTCTGGAGTGCAACTCTTGTAGAGGGTTAGACCTAATCCAGCCTTCAGCCTGGAGCCTTATCGTTTTTATCCAGAGAATTTCTGAGAGCAAGCAACGTCTGTTGTTGAAGGTATTTTAGGTGTTTTTGAGAATGTCTTACACATTGCCCTTGTTCCTTATCTCCTGCCCCTTCTCTAACCCTTGCCTGTTCTTGATCAGTCTTGTTAACCAGGCAGATAATTAGCTTTATTAGTGGAGTGGACTTAAAAGACTTCAGCTGGAGGAAAGGGAGTTGATCCATCCAGTCCCTTGCTTGAGGATGCAAATAATACTGAAGGGACAAATAATCATGAAGTAGAGAATAGCTCACTGTCCTGAGTAATAGCAGTGCTGCATCTGGCAACATGACCCAATAGGATGCTTGGGTGGTCAATGGAAGAACAACAGACCCTCCCTGATTCAAAAAGGAAACCTCTCTATTCCAGAAGGAAGAACTCACTCCTGCTTACACTCATACTGTTTACTATGCATCTTGTTAGCCTGGGATTCACATGGCTTGAGGGACACGCATACACACATGCACATACACACAACCACCACCACCACCACCACCACACTCACCTTCATGGATTCTTTTGTTCTGCTTTCAACATCCCTGCTCAGTGTGAGTTAACAAAGACTTCTGATGACCCAGTATGCACAGCAGCTATGTCTGGCTTCCCAGTCAGCAACTGAATAAGCCTGAACCAGTACTGACCCTGTTGCCCCTTCTAGTCTTGGTGACTTTAAAGTTGTCATCCTGGGGTAGTCCTCTCATGAGCAGCTTTTAACCCTGTCTGACAGATAAGACTGGTGATAGCAGACAGACTGGGTGGAATGGTGGTGAGGGGTGAATTGAGGGAAAGGACAGACCATCACCTCCTTTCTAGCTGTCTTCTCCTTCTTGGCAGCCCCTCTGACTCTGGGGGATCCTACAATTTGAGAAGGTCAGTTTGGAAAATGACCCCATTTCTTCACTGTCTTCCCCTATTACATACTTTCCCTTTAAAGCATGACAACAACATAACTAGTCTCTGCATAGCTTCCCTGTTAGCCACCTAGGAAGAAGAAGGACCATTCTTACTTAGTCACTTCAAACTCTCCAAGCTATACAAAATTTTGCATTGATATGGGCTGATTAGGCAGCTAGCAGGGAGGGAGAGGAGGAGGAGGAACAGTAGGCAGGAGGAAAGATGTGGGGCTTGGAGGAAGAAGAGGCTGAGGCTCAGCAGAAGGTGCAGGGAATGGCTAAGGGAGAGAAGGAAACTGCGGAATGGATTTTTCAGATTCTGCCTTTTCCAGTGGAGAATAAAGCTGAGACTTAGCCAAAACAGCAACCTGATTTTTTTAAATTCCTGAATAGCAGTTTCAAGACCAGCCTCTTTAGTATTTGATCCTTTCTCTTCCTTTGAAACTTGGGGGGGGGGGTGGTGGCGGCTTGAAGTGGCCCCTCCCTCCAGTGGCTTGGCTGAGGGAGTGCTATCTTTTTTCTCTGGTTCTTTGGCTGATGCTGAGCACTTTTTTAATGCAGCAATGATAGCCAGGAACTGAATGTCTAGTGTTATTAACCCTTAGGCTTCCTCCTTGCGGGCTAAATATGCCACAGGAGCCCATGACTCTGGGTCATAAATATGTTCTTTATTAAACCATGGTGCTACTCTAAGCACAACATTCCAAAATCCTAGAGCCTGTTTCTTTGATAGCTTTAAAGCTCTGACAGCTAACAAGGCTCAAAGCACTTTATTTGAGGTTCCTCCTGGGTCAGGTCAAAGGAAAGTTTCCCATGTCCCTTTAACTCAGGAATTAGGTAAGAGTCTGAGAGCAAGCACCACAAAAGTGGGAGAAGAGGAAAAAATTAGGTCAGACTCCTCAAGATTCAACAGGGGAAGGACACTCAGTTTCTCAGAACCTGGCCAGGGTTCTGATCTACCATTTTCCCTCTCTGCTTCCTCTCCAGGAGCTTTCCTGGAGCATGAAAAGATAGAAAGAGAGAGAGAGAAAGATCACAGGGGGCTCAAAACTGGAGCTCATTTACCTTCCAATGTGCTCCAGACTCTTCTCCTTTAATTTGCTGGAATCCATGGGTCACCTTGTCCCTTTGTTCAGCCTGTCTGTATGAGAAATCCAGGTTGGGAACACAGCATCTCCTCATGGACAGATAACTTGTAGGGTGGGTGTCCTCTGCCCCACTGTCTGGGTGCCAAATGTTGGAGCTCCTGTGGGTGGTCTCTCAGCTAGAAAGGTAAACTAGGAATTTCCCATCACCAGTTCAAGAGACTGCATGAAAAGAAAGAAACTGGGAGGGGATTCTGGTATGAACACACTCCTATATTGGGGACAGGGTTAGGGTTGATATAGAAGGCTAGACAAAGAACAGTTTTTACATATGTCAGAATTCACAGGTTTCTTAAAGGTCAGCATGCCCCTATGGCAGGGGTTGCTATGACAAGAGTTGATACATAAAGATCAATACTATTAGTCTCCTGATGCAGGCATTTAATTACCCAAAGGCATTTGAGAGAAGAATAGGGGTGAGATAGAGAAGGAAAAACAAGGCTTTAGAGACATCAAAAGGGCTACAGGAAATAAGGTCTTGAGGGCTTTTCACTTGTCTAGTGTTAGGAGTGTGTGACAGGATGTGCTCTTCCTTTGTGATCAAAAGGTGAGGTGTAATGTGTGGACTTTGAGTGAATGAATCTTAAAGTAGGCAGCCATGTGGCCTGCAGTTAATGGAAAGGGGTTTCTGTGGGCTTGAGAGTCAAGAAGGGAAGAACTTAGTCTGAGAGACATTTTTTCCCCTTTGCTCACCTTGGTTGAGAGAGATTGACAAGAGGGTATCTTCTCAGACCTCCATCCAAGGATGGGGGGAGTTCTCCCTAAGCTCTATCAAGCTTACACAGAGCCCCACAAGATCCTATAAGATTATGCAAGTGAACAGGGTTTGAGTCCTAGTTCTCTAACCAGTTTGAGTGCTTTGTGGCTGTGAAACTGAGTAAGTTGCTGTGGTAGACAAAATGAAACAGCTTAATTCAACCTTATTTACCTTGCTTGTTGGATTTAGAAAACTAAAATTATTTTCTCTCTCTGTGATGCAACTGACATTCTGGATTTATATTAGATGTGCTGTGTAAGACTGGAAAGGCAGAACTTGGTTAGAGACCTCTACCACTTCCTTCTCAGCTTCTGTTGGAGAGCAAAGTTGCAGCAATTTTCAAATTGCATTTGATTAGCCTTGGTGTTGAGAGAGAGTTACAATTGGCAGCAATTTGTTCTCTCGGGTCAGAATAAAATGGACCAGGAGAGTTCTTTGCAACTGGGGAAGGACCATCAGTTAGATAAACAGTGTTTCTAAGGTTGAGTTTTCAAGTCCAGTGCCCTACTGCTGAGCCACCCAGAAATCCAGGTGAAGCTTTCAGAACAACAGCTGAATTGACCCTAAGACTGCAGTACTTGCAAAATCAACATATGAGAAATAATTAACTTAAATAAATGTTTTCTACAGGAAGACTTACTTAGGGTCTAATCTTAACACTACTATTCCATCACGACCTGACCTAGCGTAAAACACATGAAATTTCTCATTGTCAGTTGCATGTAAATATGATCTCAACTCAGTCTGAGGATCTCAGGCTGTGGATGTGAATGTGTCCATGTGTATGCTTATGCATATATTTCTGTGTATAAATGAATCACAGTGTGGCTCTAAATGGATTGATATATACTTAAAAAATTATTAGATAGGACAGAGAGAAATTGAGAGATGAAGGGAAGATAGAGAGGGGGGAGGGAAAGACACTTGCAGACCTGCTTCACTGTTTGGGAAGCAACCTCCCCTGCAGGTGGGGAGCCAGGGGCTCAAACCAGGATCCTTGCCCAGGGCCTTGTGCTTAGTGTTCTGTGCACTTAACCCAGTGTGCCACCGCCTGACCCCCTCAATATGTACTTTTCATGTCTTTAGATATTTTCACTTGTGACTCTGTGTAGGTTTATGAATGTGTGTGTGTGTGTGTGTGTGTGTGTTGTGGAGATTCATGCTATGCAGTAATGATGGGTAGGGAGTTTTTTTGGTGTATCTGGATCCACAGATGTCCATGAGTACATCTTTCCTGGTGTTTCTTACCTCATTTTAAATGAGTATCTTCTGTGTATGGCAACACCACTGTGAACACATCTGGTTTCCTCAAGTGAATATGTTGCTCCTTTATACAAGCACTGAGCGCCCTCTAGTGCTCAAAGGACAAAATGCCTTGACTACAATAAAGAATCTCCAATAAGTCTGGGTGGTGGGCTGGTTCCTATGCCTATGGGTAGATTTCCAGGATTGTCCTTGAGAAGCAGAGGATTGTGCCTTCTGGAGTCAGGAATTCAACATACAGAGAACTCTGCAAGGCTCAGATCCACAGAAGTTGCTTAATGCTATGAAGTGAAAGCATTTCTAGGAGTACTGACTGGCTCATCAGAGTGGGTAGGACATGGGGTTACACTGAGGTAAGACAGTAAGTCAAGATAAAAGCTACCGAAACATAACCATATTTCAGTGGGAAAGAACCTTCTTTCAGGTCTCTATGTCAAGAATTTCTGATTTGAGAGGCGGGTCCCACAACACTCTATCTCCCTATATATCTCTGTGCAGACTATGTTGGGACTGACAGCATCTAGCACACATTGGGTCTATTTATGAAATACTTCCTCCATGCCAGGAAACTTGCTAAACCCTTCTGGGCCATCTTACTTGATTATCTGAATCTCCGGATAAGTTGGGTACTATAGCTACGTCCATCCCACGTGGTTCACTTTCTAACAAAGTCCCAAAACCTAGATATAGACCAGGTTCTGTGAGAGAGAGCATATGTTCAAACGTATCCATAAACTCTAGTGCAAAATAGATACCTGAAAGCAGAAGTACACTAGAGTTTGCAGCGAGTACCCCCCTTAACACTTCCTCTCCACTATTCCAAGCTTTGGGTCCATGATTGTTCAACAATTTGTTTGGCTTTGTATGTTAACTCTCTTTTCAGCCGCCAGGTTTCAGATGCCATCAGGATGCCAGTCAGGCTTCCCTGGACTGAAGACCCCACCAGTGTGTCCTGGAGCTCTGCTTCCCCAGAGACCCACCCTACTAGGGAAAGAGAGAGGCAGACTGGGAGTATGGATCGACCAGTCAACGCCCATGTTCAGCGGGGAAGCAATTACAGAAGCCAGACCTTCCACCTTCTGCAACCCACAAGGACCCTGGGTCCATGCTCCCAGAGGGATAGAGAATTGGAAAGCTATCGGGAGGGGGTGGGATATGGAGATTGGGTGGTGGGAATTGTGTGGAGTTGTACCCCTCCTAACCTATGGTTTTGTTAATTTATCCTTTCTTAAATAAAAAATAAATTTTAAAAAATGACAGAAAAAAAAAGAAAAAACAAAACAAGCAAGCAAATCCTCTCCCCACCCCCAAATAGAAACAGATTCTCTTTAGGATTTTGTGCGAACTATGGTAGTTACCATTGGCAGTGTAAGGGCACTGAATTTTGGTGTTGTGTCTGTGTGGTGGTGTGGAACTATACCCTGGTACCCTATAGTCTTTAACCTATTATTAATTACAAAAATAAAGAAATAAGAAAGCTCAATGTAAGAAATTAAGTTGAAATGGTTTCAAGCTGATGGTACTCCCAGCAACTTACAGAAGCCAAGGCAAAGCATTTTATTTCAGGAAATTGGGGATTCTTAAATTTAGAGTTGTAGCAGGGGATTTATGTTAATGACATGGTCAAATAAACAGCTAACATCTTTCCCTCTTTTAACTTGCAATTACAAAATATTTAAATAAGCACAGCTCTACCTATCATTGTGCTAGTTTGATGGAATGACCTATGTATCTATGTTTCTGGGGGTGGGGGGTGATTATGTAATAAATAGGGCCAGAAGGGAACGGATGGTGGCATACCTGGTTGAGTGCACATGCTATAATGCACAAGGACCTAGGTTCAGGGCCGCAGTCCCCACCTGCGGGGGGGGGGGGGCTTAGCTTTATGAGCTTTATGAGCTTTAGTGAGCTTTATGAGTGGTGAAGCTGCATTGCATGTCTCTCTTTTTATCTCTCTCTCTTTTAAAGATATTATTTATTTAATAATGAGAAAGGAGGAGAGAGAGAAAGAGAAAGAGCCAGACATCACTTTGGTACATGTGTTGCTGGGGATTGAACTCAGGACCTCATGTTTGAGAGTCCAGTGCTTTATCCACTGTACCAGCTCCAGGACCACTCTCTCTCCCTATCACCACCTTCCCTCTCAATTTCTGGCTGTCTCTATCCAATAAATAAATAAAGTTTAAAAAATAAATAAATAGGGCCAGACTATGGAGGTTCGGGGTGTGGGACAGTAGGGCTGGCAGACCTATCTGAAGATTGGGTAGGGGCGGGGCAAACTCAGTGCAGATGACCATAAAGTAAATGCAAGTGAATCTCACGGCAGAGGAGAAAAGCCTCAGTGTATGCTGAGACTTGACAAAGTTGGCTGCAGCAACACAGAACCCTCTTCTTCCTCCCACTATAGCGAGGAAGTCTGTGCTCCAAATAATCTGTGACCCACAACATACACCTGTGGTCTGTGGGTGAGGAGCAAGGAAGGACACAGTTGTGAGTGTGTAATGCAAGCCAACGTTTGCCTCTTGCTCCCAGAATTGTGGCATGAAAAGGAGCTTTGTCCTCTTCACCCTACTCCCTTGATCAAAAAAGAAAAAGAACAAGAGGGAGTCCGGTGATAGCACACGTGTTGCGAAGCACAAGGGCTAGAGTAAGGATCCTGGTTGGAGCCCCGGATCCCCACCTGTAAGGGAGTCCCTTCACAGGCAGTGAAGCAGGTCTGCAGCTGTCTATCTTTCTCCTCCCCTCTGCCTTCCCCATCTCTCTCCATTTCTCTCTGACCTATCTAATAACGACGGCATCAATAACAACAATAATGCCTATAACAATAAAACAACAAGGGCAACAAAAAGGAAAATAAATAAATATTTTTAAAAACTAAACAACAAGAAAAGACCTAACTTTACAACAACACTGCTATCTGCTGGACAAAGTGGCACCCTCTAGTCATCTAGTCTACTAGTTAACTAAACCCAATGCCTAGACAGAAGAGTTTTGCTTCAAACAGGATTGCTTTTAAGAAAACAAGAACAACAACAAAAAAAAGGAAACATAAAACTTGAACTGGGTTTGGTGTATTGCACTACATACAGCAAAGGGCTCTGGGGAAGGAGAGCAGGGAGGGGCTGAAGGGATGGGGGGCTTCGGAGTCCTGGTGCGTGATGGTGGAATAGGACCTCAGTTGGGGGTGAGAGTGTTATGCAGACACCTGTCAGGGGCAGATGAGAAATTTTATTTATGTATCAACAACTGCAATGTAAACCATGGAGCCTTCAATGAAATCATAAAAAATAAATTTAAAGCAACTTGGAATCAAAGAAAGATATTTATTTGTTTGTTTTTGGTCTTGAGGGTAATTGCTGGGACTCAATGCCAGTACTATGAATTCACTGCTGCTGATACCCCCCTTCCCCCATTGCTGTTGTCGTTGTTGGATAGGACAGAGAGCAATCGAGAGAGGAGGGGAAGACAGAGAAGGGGAGAGAAAGACACCTGCAGACCTGCTTCACCACTTGTGAAGTGACTCCCTCCCTTTCCCTGCCCTGGCAATGGAGAGCCCCAGTCTAGAACCAGGATCCTTGTGTCACTCCTAGCATTTCGCACTATAATTTTTTTAAATATATTTTTTGGAGATCAGGTGGTGCACACCCAGTTAAGTGCACATAGTAGTATGCTCAAGAACCTGGATTCCAGCCCTCATTCCCAGTCTGCAGGGGTGGGGGTGAGGGAGAAGCTTCACGAGTGGTAGAGTAGGTCTGCAGATGTCTCTCTCTCTCTCATTCTCTACCTCTCCCTCCCCTTTCAATTTCTCTCTGCCCTACCCAATAAAATGGTAACAATGGCTGCCAGGATCGGTGGATTTGTAATGTTAGCACTGAGCCCCAGTGATAACCCTGGAGGCCAAAAAGAAAAAAAAAAAGCATTTATTTACTGATGAGAGAAAAGTGTGAACCAGACTAACGCACTGGTACATGATTTGATTCTGGGGCTCAAACTCTTTATCATAAGACCCTACTATAAACATCTCTGTGTTAATAAACTGGACAATCTGAGAGAAATGGACAGGATCCAAGACTCATGAGAAGATCTAAGAAACAGAAACTCTGAACAAACTGATTAAGAGTAAAAAAGTTGAAATAGTAATCAAAAGTGTCCTCCAACACAAAAGTTCAGAACCAGATTATTTCACTAGTGAAAGCTACCGAACTATCAAAGATTTCATACCTATCCTCCTCAAATTCTTCCTCTAAACTAAAGTGGAAAAATCTTCCAAATACATTTTTTTTGCCTCCAGGGTTATTGCTGGGGCTCAGTGCCTGCACTAGGAATCCACAGCTCCTGGAGGCTGTTTTTCCCCCTTTTGTTGCCCTTGATTTTTATCATGGTTGTTGTTATTATTATTGTTATTGCCATCGTTGTTGGATAGGACAGAGAGAAATGGAGAGAGAAGGGAAGACAGAGAGGGGGAGAGAAAGATAAACACCTGCAGACCTGCTTCACAGCCTGTGAAGCAACTCCCCTGCAGTTGGGGAGCTGGGGGCTCGAACCCGGATTCTTATTCTGGTCCTTGTGCTTCAAGCCATGTGTGCTTAACCCACTGCGCTACCTCCTGGCCGCCCCAAATACATTTTATGATGACAAATTATCATATTAAATGTCAACAAAGATATCAAGAAAAAAGAATATGTCTGATGAATATAAATGAAAAAATCTGCAACAAAATCTTAAGCTGAATTCAGTAGTACATCAAAAGGATCACATATCACAACAAAGTTAGAATTATTCCGTGGCTGCAAGGATTCAGCATTCACAAATCAATGAAATACACCACAATAAAATGAAAGACAAAAGAAAAACAATCAGTGTATGATGATTCTAGCAAACACAGAAAAAACATTGGACATCATAGTTAAGGTAGGTATAACAGCTATAGCACAACTGACTTGCAGAGGTCTTAAGTTCAATCCCTAACACCATCATATGCCAGAGCTGAGCAATGCTCAGATCTCTATGTCTCATGTAAATAGATCTTTAAAAGTAAAATAAAAAGTGCATCAAAAAGAAATACTCAGGAATAAAGTCAACAAAAAGATTGAAGAACAAAGATGTGTACATACAAAAAAAAAAAAGGAAGATGAGTGGGGGGGTAGCACAGTGGGTTAAGCACATGTGGAGTAAAGCATACGGACTGATATAAGCCCTGGGTCCAGCCCCCGGCTCCCCACCTACAGGGGAGTCGCTTCACAAGTGGTGAAGCAGGTCTGCAGGTGTTTATGCTTCTCCTCTCTGTCTTCCCCTCCTTTCTCTCTGTCCTATGTAACAAAGATGACATCAATAACAACAGTAATAACTACAACAACAATAAAAAATAAGGGCAACAAAAAGGGAAAATAAATAAATAAATATAAAAAATATAAGACATTAAAAGAAACAGGAGACACAAATGGACTGGAAGAATCAAGATTTTTAAAACACTGATCTTTTTTTTTCCCCCTGAGCCTGAAATCTGATATGCAGGTGGATCCAAGTTATTGTCTGGGGAGATGGTATCATCCCCCTCTCGATCTCCCCTCCCCTCTCAGTTTCTCTCTGTACTATCCAATAATAAAAGGGGATAATTTCAAAGAGCAGTGGATTCATAGTGCAGGCAGGCACCCAGCCCCAGTGATAACCCTGGAGGAAATTAAAAGAATGTGAGATACAAAGCTGAAGGATTGGAGACTGGCTCGAAGGGACTACACAGTGTAGATGAGAGACTTTGAGGGGTTGAAAATAAATAGCTTTCATGGGGTCCAGGAGGTGGCACAGTTAAGTAGGGCACGGAACTTGGAAGCCTGAGGTCCAGTGTTCAATCCCTGGCATTCTATATACCCAAGTGATGCTCTGGTGTGTTCTCTCTCTCTCTCTCTCTCTCTTTCTCTCTCATCTTTTTGTGTTAATAAAATCTTTAAAAAATAATACACAAAATTAAAAAGAAGGAAATAAATAGATTTGAAAAATACTGAGCAGATGAAATTAGCAAAACTTGGTAACTAGTTTTGAGACAAACGAAAGGGGAAGTAAATGTATTTGTGCTAACAGTTGACGCTGGTAATGGAAGAAGAGATAGTTGTTGGTATAAGTACACAATGGGCTAAGTTGCAAAGACTGCTGTTAGTAGGTTTTCAAGATGTTAGCTCACTAGTGGGAAATCAATGTTAGGATATTTAGCAAGCAACTGAATTGTTAAGTGATGCTCAGAGGAGCTGTCAGAACCAAAAACACAAATTACAAAAGCAAATAACTAAGAACAACGATAGAAGACTCTTGGTTGTTCTTTTTCTTTTTTTGAGTTTGATTTTCTTTTCCCCTTTGTTGCCCTTGTTTTTTATTGTTCTTGTAGTTATTATTGTTGTTGTTATTGATGTCATCATTGTTAGGATAGAGAGAAATGGAGAGGAGGGGAATTTATTTATTTTTACTTTTTATTTATTTATTTATTTATTTATTTATTTTTTAACCAGAGCACTGCTCAGCTCTGACTTATGGTGGTGAAGGGGATTGAATCTTGGAGCCTCAGGCATGAGAATCTCTTTGCATAACCATTATGCTATCTACCCCTGCAATAGAAGACACTTGGGTTAGGAAATGATCTGGCAATCAGGAATATGGGTGGGAGAGATAGCATAATGGTTATACATAGACCCATTCCTGGGTCTCCAAAGTCTCAGGTTCAATCTCCAGTACCACCATAAACCAGAATTGAACAGTGCTCTGGTTAAAACACACACACACACACACACACACACAGAGAGAGAGGGAGAGAGAGAGAGAGAGGCAGGCATGCTGAAGTATGAATCCACCTGTCAACTCCCATGTTCAGCAGGGAAGCAATCACAGAAGCCAAACCTTCCACCTTCTGCATCCCACAATGACCCTGGGTCCATAGTCCCAGAGGGTTAAAGAATAGGAAAACTATCAAGGGAGGAGATGGGATATGGAGTTCTGGTGGTGGGAATTGTGTGAAGTTGTGCCCCTCTTATCCTATGGTTTTGTCAGTGTTTCCTTTTTATAAACAACAACAACAACAACAAAATCCAGAGACAGGATTACACTTTTTTTGGGGAAATACCTTATAAACAAGTATGTGAATCTTAGGGGTTTCCAAATTAGTCATAAGACATTGCTTCACATTTTTTCAATAGCTGTGATAACTTCTCATCTAGAGCTTGCTGGCAGAATTTAGTTTCCTGCCATTGTAGGAAAGCAGGCCCTACTTCCTAACCAGCCTGTCATTCAGGAGCTCTTCAGAGCCCCAAGAAGCCACCCGCTGTTCCAGGCAACATGGAATCTCTTTCAAGGCCTCCAGGAGAAGTCTCATCGATTCTTTGAATCTCTTTCTTTTTAAGGTTTCTCATCCAGTTAAATCAGACTATAGTTTTCACATTAACTCAAAATCAACTGGTTTGGGGCAATCTTAACAGTTGTAAAAGCCCTGCTTCCAGGCAATGTAGTAATACCGGAGTGAGGTTAATTCTATTTGCAATTTTCTGCTCACACCCAAAGGATGTGTGCACCATAGTGTGGTAATCATGGTGTGTGTGTATCTTAGGGAGCATTCTAGAAATCTCCCTACCACAATCTGTATTGATTAGAGGACATAGTGTTTTGGAACTATCTATTGCCTCATGTTAATTTATAGATTCAGTGCAATCCAGAAAACAGCCCTATTTTCTCTCTTTTAAAATTTTTTTTTCTATTTATTTTCCCTTTTGTTGCCCTTGTTGTTTTTCATTGTTGTTGTAGTTATTATAGTTGTTGTTCTTGATGTCGTTGTTATTAGGGCAGAGAGAAATGGAGAGAGAGGGGGAAGACAGAGATGGGGAGAGAAAGACACCTACAGACCTGCTTCACTGCTTGTGAAGTAACATCCCTATAGGTGGAGAACCGGGGGCTCGAACTGGGATCCTTGAGCTGGTCCTTGTGCTTTGCGCCACATGCACTTAACCCGCTGCACTACTGCCTGACTCCCCTGTTTTCTCTTTTGTAAAAATCAACTAACTGTTCTGATTTTCAAAAATTATTTTTGTTTATTCATTGTTATCACCAGGGTTTTCATTGGGACTTTAATTCCACTGTTCCCAGTAGATTCCTTTTTTTTTTTTTTTTTTTAAGATTGAGGTGAGAGAAGAAGAGAAATACACACTGCACTACTCCACCACCCTCACCCTCACCCTCAAAGCTTTCCATTTCCATGCTGCTCCCAGGTGACGGTGGCTAGGGGCTCAAACCTGGTTCTTTGCACATAGTAAAGTGTATATTCTACTGGTGAGCTAGCTCCCAGCTCTGACAAACTGGTGTTTTAAATATATGCATAAAGGGCTGGCAAGATAGCATAATGGCTATGCAAAAGGACTTTTTTTCTTTTTTCTTTTTTTAAAATTTATTTATAAAAAGGAAACATTGACAAAAACCATACGATAAGAGGGGTACAACTCCACACAATTCCCACCACCAGATCTCTGTATCCCATCCCCTCCCCTGATAGCTTTCCAGTTCTCTATCCAGCTGGGCGTATGGACCTATGGTCATTGTGGGATGCAAAAGGTGGAAGGTCTGGTTTCTGTAATTGCTTCCCTGCTGAACATGGACATTGACTGGTCAATCCATACTCCCAGCCTGCCTCTCTCTTATCCTAGTGGAGAAGGGCTCTGGGGAAGCAGAGCTCCAGGACACATTGTTGGGTCATCTGTCCAGGGAAGTCTGGTTGGCATCATGCTAGCATCTGGAACCTGGTGGCTGAAAAGAGAGTAAACATACAAAGCCAAATAAATTGTTGACCAATCATGGACCTAAAGGCTGGAATAGTGCAAGTGGGTCTCTATTTTGTAGATAGCTAGTAGGCATATTTTAGTTATATTCCAAAGGGACTGTGGCTATACTAGTTGTTTTTTTTTCCCCCCTGAGCCTGAAATCTGATATGCAGGTGGATCTAAGTTATTGTCTGGGGAGTTGATGTCATGGCTGAGAAGGAATAGAAAGCTGGATCAGTGAAGATAGTAGCTTCCTAATATGGGGAAGGGGTATAGATATTGTTGACTGTAAACCCCATCTATCTGATTTGGTCTGGGACCCATATTCAGTTTAGGAGCCTATGTGATCACTGCATCCCTGTAGATCTGAGCTCACATTCTGTAGTCATGAGTAGGAACAGTCCAAGCTGCCCCAATATCAGGACCCATCTTCCTCAGGTGTAGCATAGAGTGTGTTGTCCATCCTCCCTTCAGAGGAGGTAGATGGACAATCTACCATTGTTGATTCAAGCTGAGGGCAAGGTCCTATGGTGTCCATAAGGGGTCTGTTTTGTTGTTCCTGATAGAGATGACCAGTAACAAGGTGAGAGGGGTTTATTTGAGGTCTAGGCCCATCATGTCTGTTCGGGAATCTCAGGACTCCCTGATTAGGGCCCCAGCTGATGGGGTGGCCTGATAGTGACTAAAGAGTCATCATTAAAGTTTGCCAGTCTTCTGCCCTTATTCAGTGCAAAAGAACTTTCAAACCTTAGGCACCAAAAGTCCCAGGTTCAATCTCCCAACACCTCCATAAACCAAAGCTGAACAGTGCTTTGGGAAACACACACACACACACACACACACACTCACACTGACATACATACACACACACATACTGACAAACACACACACATGCCCACAGAGACACACACACACTGACAGCTGACAGACACACTCACACACACACTGACACACACACACTGACACACACACACTCATTTGACTAGAATAACAAGCAAAATAAATTTCACAACGAAGAAAGAGATGGAAAGGTTTATTTCTACTTTACCTCAGGACATCCTAAAAAGCTGCAGTAATAAACCCAGTTGGCAAAAATAATTTCCTTAGAGATTAGTGCAGTAAATCAGTGTTTACCACTAGGAAGACACACATAGACAATCTGGATATGAAAAAGAACAAATTCTAAGAGGACTTAGCATACCTGAGGGCTAAATTTTGATCATATCAGAGGTCAGTAGTATTTTGATAAGTACTCTATTAAACTAACGTGCTCTGCACATAACCATTTCAACATTCTACATCTTCCCTTGCAGGTCCTCAGAAATATGCGAATTGTTTTGTTTTTTATTGTGTCTATATGTGTTTAGCATTTAATTTTGAGAATAGTAGTAGGTCTGTCACACACTAATTAAAATTAAGTCTTTTGCTATGGAGATAGTTAATGAAAATAAAAATCAGACATTATAAATAAATATAACATCTGAAAATACATTATTAAGGTAAGTTGTTTCTCTTTTCAATGGCTCATTTAAAAAGTTTGAAGGGGTATAAATATTGTTGACTGTAAACCCCATTAATTTGATGTGATTTTGGGCCCATATTCAGCTTAGGAGCCTATGTGACCTCTGTTTCCCTGTAGATCTGAGCTCACATTCTATGGTCATGAGTAAGAACATTCCAAACTTCCCCAGTTTCAGACCCATCTTCCACAGGTGTAGCATAAAGTATATTTTCCAGCCTCCCTTCTGAGGATGGAACATTTTCTACCATTGCTGATACAAGTTGAGGGCAAGGTCCTATGGGGACACACAGAGGGGTGGGTCTGTTGTGTTGTTCCTGATAGAGATGACCGGTAACAATGGAGAGAGATTTATTTGAGGTCTAGGCCCATCATGTCTGTTTGGGAATCTCAGGAGTCCCTGAATAGGGCCCCAGCTGATGGGGTGGCCTGATAGTAAAGAGTCATCATTAAAGTATGCCAGTCACTTGCCGTTATTCAGCTTTTGCCGTTCTTGCTTTGATAAGGATATCTTTGGAGTGAATGAGGGAAGTATAATTGGAAATAGGTGAGGAGGGTATCTAAGTCTAAGTAGTCTGATATATTCTTGGGAAATAGGGCTGAATGACATGAAGGGATAATGGGATGGTATTAATGGCATCATCTACTTAGAGATCTCTCAGAATCTCTGAAAATCCTGTGGAATACTGCTCACACTTCCCACCCTACCCTGGGGCAGGTCACACCCTGCTGAGTGGATTACTTTAACTCACACACCTTGTGGTTTTTAAAGGCCTGCTCACATTGGAGACTTACCACTTGACTCAGTTGAGACACTGCTACAGGATTTCTACCTCAGAAAGGCCTGAAGTGAAGCTGAGAGCTGTTCTGACCTGCCAGCCCCAGGTAATCAGGGACATGTGCTTTGTGGAGGGACGCCAAGTCCAGGGTGGCAGGGTGGCAGGGTGTGAGCTTGGGTGAACCTTGGCTTCTTGAGATTGCTGCTGCCCCCTCCTGGGGAGAGGGAATATAATATCCTAAGGGAGTCTAATTTTTCTTGGATTTGCTGAGAAAAATACATATAAATGAATAAATACTAGAGCACAGATTCAGCTCAAGCTGGGCTGTGTTCGTCTCACTGTGTCTGAAACTAGGGAGGAGCACTGATCAGGGGCAGTTTCACTTGTGGTAGAATGGTATTGTGGTATCACTCTTTTTTCTGTTATTCTAGCTAAACAGAAAATAATGTAACATAAATCCTTAAATTTAGTGGGAATAAGCAAAAAAAAAAATGCCTTGCAGATATATACAGAGAGAGAGAGAGAGAAGAGATGGTGACGAGATAAGGGTAGGGGAGGCACGAGCTAGCACAGCAATTGAGAAGCAAATGTTCAGGCCTGAGCCTCATAGTGACCTACTTCAGTCCTCTGAACCACCATAAATCTGAGCTTTGCGACTTCAGTAGGGGGGGCAAAAGGTGAAAAAGAAGTTTTAGAGGTAGGACCTTAAATCCACTGATGATTGACTGAAGTCTGTCCTAATTTACACTCATTCTTCCAAACTGTAGGTCCCCACCGTAGACTGTTGTAGAGGGTTAGTGAAGGTGGTGACTAAGATTTGCAATGTGATCAATTTCCTAGAGTTGTAGATCTGAAGTTACCATGTGTGAACCTTCAAAGGGTCTCAGTGAGGGGCAGTGTTGTACACGTAGAAATGACTGGATGAAAGGATTAGCTTGTAGGTGCCTGGTCTCTCTGATGCCTGCAGCATCCTGTATAGATTCAGAGAAAGGCTGGCAGTCAGCTGGGTGATAATCATCCAAGACAGAAGAGACCAGCATTAAAGGGGCCGAGTCAAGGGCCTGAGCACAGCCCAAGTGGGAGGAAAGTGAATACAGTTAGTGTGGATGCCGGGGGGCCCTTCAATTACACTGTCTTCACTTTCCATTCTCTCTTCCTCTGCATTTCCTTTGCTCTGTCTCCTAACTGCTTTTTTATAAAAAGCAATAAGAATATTTGGTGCAGGAACTAAAAATGCTCATGGACCCAGATTATAATATTATTTGTCAAGTTAAAATTTTACTCTGAAAATGCCAATTGGAAAATATTTTAAGTCCAAAGACTAGTAGAGAAAATAAATCCATTACATGATATTCTAACTTCCTCCACATGTAGATTTTTGTAATAGCTTCTGATCACATATGAGTGGATATGTAAGAACTGCACAGTGATGACTTATGGCTAGAGGTTACTTTAATACAGACAGATCATAATCACTTTTAGGCCCATCTTTGATAGGAGGTTCTTCCTATCCTATTTGCTCGATTGTGTTTGACTTAATAAATACATTAGTAAAAAAATTATAATTATTTGTGAGATAAAGAAATGTCCTTCATTATTCTGACAGGAACTATGTTTCCCCTGTAATTTTATGTTGAAACAGATATCTGGAAGGTTGATCCCCAAGGAATCACTGCCTGACATTAATTTCCATTCTGTTTTCAGATTATAGTCATTTCCTGACTGGAAGAAACCCAGAATCATTGACCAGTGACTCTTAGACATTTTGTGAGTTGCATTCAAAAATTCTGGAACACTAGGACGACTCAAGCTCTAAGTAAAGAGTCAGTATAAAGGGTAGCTTCCAGTTCTCCCAGCATCTGGAGGAAACAAACAGGATAGTCTGACAGCTGTGCCTCTGAGAGACTTTTCCCTGCACAATGGACTTAGCAGCCTTCCAGGCAAAAATCCAAGCAGAGATCAGCTGCCCTGTCTGTCTGGGATACCTGACAGACCCTGTCACCCTGGACTGTGGTCACAACTTTTGTGAAGCCTGCATTCAGCAGCACTGGGAAGGGCTCCAGGATGTCTCTACCTGTCCACTGTGCCTCCATACCTGCCCTGACAGGCATTTAAAGAGGAACAATATGTTATGTCAAATCATTGATATTGTCAGGCGCCTTCCCCCTAGGAAGTATAAGAGGAAAAGGGAGGAAGAGATGGTCCTATGTGAGAAACACAACCAAGAGCTGGTCCTATTCTGTGAGGAGGACCTGAATCTGCTGTGTGACCAGTGTAGCATCTCTGAGCACCAGCATCACACCCTGAAGCCTGCTGGACATGCTGCTGCTCCTGAGAGGAAGAAGCTCCAAAGCTCCACAGACCTTCTGAAGAAACAGGTTGATGATGGAAAGATGGGGCACCAAGCACTACTTGCAAAATCCGTTGATGTGAGGACAGACCTGGAGAACTGGAGGAGAGCCTTACAGCTGGAAGTTGAAGCATCAGCAGAAAGGAAAACACTGACAATTTCTCCCACTCTGTCCATGCAACAGAAGGCTTTGGAAAGAAAACTGAGGGAAAACAAAAGTCACCTTTCAGAGCATTTGTCCACACTGCGAAATCTGCTCCATCGAGCAACAGAGCAGAGTTCACAGTCAGACCAGGATTTTCTGAAAAACTCTGGGGGCACTCACACCAACAATGAACACCTGCGACCCCCAGAAGTCTCTTCACAGGCAGCAGGGAAAGTGAGTTGCTCTATTCCTCCAAATTACTTTGGCCTGAGCAAAATATTCAATACATTTCAGGTGGATTTGAATCTAGATCTTGAAACTGCCTACCCAACTCTCATCATCTCCTCAGACAGAAAGAGCGTGGCTTTTGGGAGAATTCCTCCCTTCTGCCTAGCAGGCCCCTTGACATTTACTTCTCACCCAGCTGTGCTCAGTTGTGAGGGCTTTGATTCAGGCAAGCATTTCTGGAGGGTAGAAATCAGAGGCAAAGACAGATGGGCCCTAGGTGTGTGTAAGGAGTCCTTCTCCAGAAATGTTCTGTCTGACCTCTTTACAGGTAATAGCTGCTGGCGATTTTTTCAGCCCATCACAACTTGCTGTTTCTGTTCCCCAGATATTTTTCTGCACATTGGTGTTTTTCTGGACTGTGAGTTAAGACAGTTGTCATTTTTCAATTTAGACAGCAAGTCATGTTTGTATAGATTCACAAATCTACTCCCAGAAAAGCTGATGCCATATTTCTCTACTATATGTTTGTCATGTCCGTTGACATTAAGTATCCTCACTGGTGACTACTGTGTGTCTTAGAAGATGGTGATGCTTGTGGCAGTGATTTCTTACTTTCTTCCTGAAATGTTAATAAATTGTTGATAACAAGTCTGGTTCTGTGTCTTACTTTTGAGTATTTTTAGGGATTGTGATTTTCTCTACCCTTTTAATCCAAAGGATTACAAAATATCATTATAATAGCCTGGGAAGGGCACAGTGGTAGATTGCAAGGCTACTGAGAGTGTAGTTGTCATTTCAATACCGAGTAACTCACGTAAAAAGCACAGCTCTGAATCTCTATGATAAACAATTTTATTTTATGTATTTGTTATTGGCTAGAGAGAGAAAAAATGGAAAGAAGAGGGAGAGATAGAAAAGGATAGAGACAGAGAGCTCTACTTCACCACTTGTGAAGCTTTTTTCATGCATGTGGGGACTAGGGGCTTGAACCCCAGTCCTTACACACTATATATAGTATGTGTACTTAACCTGGTGTTCCTCTGTCTGGCCCTTATTAAGTAAATATTTAATCAATTTGAGATGCACAAATCTATCTTAGGCCTTCAGTAAAATTATTGTTTAAGAATTTTGATGAACTTATAATGAAGATGAAAACATTAATGTCTAACTCACTATAGTGACAGTCCATCTGCATTGGAAAAATCTGAGTAACTATGTAAGTTCACTTGTATAATCCCAGAGTGCACTCTCTCCAGTTCTAGAACACATGCAAACTAGGAGATCTGATGAGGTTTATATGTACAGTTATTTCTCATTTTCTGAATAGGAACCCGCGGTTCTTCAGTACAAGCAAAATACATGTGACCACCGCACTGTCCTATTTTCAGGAGTGAACTGTCTAACTTTAGTCTCTTTTTGCTTCCACCAGGATAGACTGAGCTACCTCTAAAACAGTGAAATTTACTTCCTCTTTACTTCACTGACCCTACCCCACCAACTTTCTCTATCCCCTCAAATTTACAAAAAGAGAAAAAAGAAACCAAAATGTACCTGGAAGTGAGGAGGCAGGCTCAAACCTGGAGATATTTTTTCAGGGACAAGATGGTAGTTGAAAGACTTCTAGCTGACTCTGCAGAGTTCAAACTGTGAGAAGTAACTTGTTCTAGTCAGACTTTTCTGAAAAAGAACGAACTCACTACACAATGAACTTCCCTAGTCTAGACAAGATAAGAGACATAAAGGTTCAAGAAGCCCAGAGGGTCCCAAACAGAATCAACCTAGACTTAAAAATACCAAGACACATCATATTTAGAATGAAAAGGAATATGGATAAAGGATCCCAAAGGCTGCAAGAGAAAAACAAAGAGTCACTTACAGAGGAAAAACCCGTAAGATTAGCAGCAGATTTCTCCACAAAAACACTACAGGGCAGAAACAAATGGCAAGATATCTATCGAGTACTCAATTGAGAAAAGCTTCCAGCCAAGACTACTGTATCCTGCTAAATTGTCATTCAGACTAGATGGAGGCATAAAAACCTTCTCAGCCAAACAACAGTTGAAAGAACAACTACCACCAAGCCTTCCTTGAAAGAAATTTTGAAAGCTCTCCTATGAATAATCGGATCACCATAAACATGCCATTTATCAGAGCACTCTAAGAATCTACAAGAATTGCATTAAAATACTTTAATATCAATATCTTAATCTATAATATCAATAAATGACAATGGCCTGAATTTATCTATCAAAAGGCACAGAGTAGGAAGATAGATCAGAAAAAATAATCCAACCATATGTTGTCTTCAGGAATCCCACCTAACTCAACAAGTCAAACACAGACTCAAAGTAAAAGTATGGAAAACTACCATACAAGCCAGTGGACCACAAAAAAAAAAAAAAAAAAAAAATCATAGACAGCTATTCTCAGTCTAATATGATAGACCTTAAAATAAACACTATTTTAAAAAGATAGTGATGGGCATTACTTAATGCTCAGAGGAAAAGTCAATCAAGAGTTCTTACTGATTACTGACATCTATGCACCCAAGGAGAGGTCATATATATATATATATATATACATCAAACATCTACTGAAAGGGATATAGCAATATATTAACAGCAACACAGTAATAGTAGGGGATTTCAAAACTCCTCAGATGTTAGACCAGAAGCTTCCAAATACTTAGAGGAAATTATTGGCAGAACTCTTTTCCATCTAAATTTGAAAGGGATCATCAATGAAATGAATCCAATTACAAAAAAATAAATAAATAAAGTTCAACAATAAACACAGAGCAGAACTTGGACTGGGTTGGTGTACTGCACCAAAGTAAAAGACACAGGGTGGGGGCGGGCGGGGGGAACTCAGTTCCTAGAACATGATGGCAGAGGAGGACCAAGAAGGGCACTGAATTGTTATGTGGAAAGTTGAGAAATGTGAACAGTGGTGGATGGCATGATGGCTTTGCAGGGAGACTCTTATTCCTGAGGCTCCAAAGTCTCAGGTTCATGGTAAATTCTCCTTCTTTACCCCATTTTAGATGAAGCTCAAAGATATCGTGTTAAGTGAGATAAGTCAGAAACAAAAGGATGAATACAGATGATCTGACTCATAGACAAGTTGAAAAACAAAATCATAAAGGAAAACTCTAATCAGAACTTGGACTGGAGTTTGTGTATTGCACCAAAGTAAAGGTATCCGTGGTTGGGGGGTGAGGGTTCAGGTCCTGAAACATGATGGCAGAGGAGGACCTACTTGGGGGTTGTATTTTTATTTTATTTTTTAAAAATATATATTTATTCATTTTTCCTTTTTGTTGCCTTGATGTTTTATTGTTGTAGTTATTAGTGTTGTTGGTATTGATGTCGGATAAGACAGAGAGAAATGGATAGAGGAGGGGGAGACGAAGAGGAGGAGAGAAAGCTAGACACCTGCAGACCTGCTTTACCTCTGGTGAAGAAACTCCCCTGCAGGTGGAGAGCTGGGGGCTTGAACCAGAATCCTTATGCAGGTCCTTGGGCTTTGCACCACCTGCGCTTAACCTCTGTGCTACCACCCGGTTCCCAATATATTTATTCCCTTTTGTTGCCCTTTTATATTGTTGTAGTCATTGTTGGATAAGACAGAGAGAAGTGGAGAGAGAAGGATAGCACAGAGAGGGGGAGAGAAAGATAGACACCTGCAGACCTGATTCACCGCCTGTGAAGTGACTCCCCTACAGGTAGGTGGGGGGTTGTATTTTTATGTGGAAATGTTACATATGTACATACTATTGTCTTTTACTGTTGATGTAAATCATTAATTCCCAAACAAAGAATTTTGTTAAATATTTGTTTATTTTTTTAATTTCTTTATTGGGGAACTAATGTTTTACATTCAACAGTAAATGCAATATTTTTACATGCATAACATTTGCCAGTTTTCCATATAACAATACAACCCCCACTAGGTCCTTTATCATCCTATTTGAACCTGTATTCTCCCCCACCCCCACAAGCCCCAGAGTCTTTTACTTTGGTGCAATATGCTAATTCAAGTTCAGGTTCTACTTGTGTTTTCTCTTCTGATCTTGTTTTCAACTTCTGTCTGAGAGTGAGATTATCCCATATTCATCCTTCTGTTTCTGACTTATTCCACTTAATGTGAATTTTTCAAGGTCCATCCAAGATGGATTGAAAATAGTGAAGTCACCATTTTTTATAGCTGATTAGTATTCCATTGTGTATATATACCATAAGGTGCTCAGCCATTCATCTGTTGTTGGACACCTGGGTTGCTTCCAGGTTTTGGCTATTACAAATTGTGCTACTAAGAACATATGTGTACCCAGATCTTTTATTATGGGTGTGTTGTGTTCCTTAGGATATATCCCCAGGAGAGAAATTGCAGGATCATAGGGTAGGTCCATTTCTAACCTTCTGAGAGTTCTCCAGACTGTTCTACACAGAGGTTGGACCAATGTACATTTCCAACAGCAGTGCAGGAGAGTTCCTTTGACCTCACAACCTCTCCAGAATTTGCTGCTGTTACCGTTTCTGATGTATGACTTTCTCACAGAAGTGAAGTGGCATCACAATGCTGTCTTTATTTGCATTTCTCTGATAATCAGAGACTTGGAGTATTTTTTCATGTGTTTCTCGGCCCTTTGGATCTCTTCTGTGGTGAATATTCTGCCCGTGTCCTCTCCCCATTTTTGGATGGGGTTATTTGTTTTCTTGTTGTTGAGTTTGGCAAGCTCTTTATATATGTTGGTTATTAAACTCTTGTCTGATGTATGGCATGTAAAGATCTTCTCCCATTCTCTGTGGGGTATCTTGGTTTGGGTAGTGGTTTCTTTTGCTGTGCAGAAGCTTTTTCACTTGATGTAGCCCCAAAGGTTTATCCTTGCCTTAGTCTTCTTTTTAATTTTTTTTATTTAAGAAAGGATTAATTAACAAAACCATAGGGTAGGAGGGGTACAACTCCACACAATTCCCACCGCCCAATCTCCATATCCCACCCCCTCCCCAGTAGCTTTCCCGCCTTAGTCTTTTTGTAAATGGATTTGTTTCATCCAACATGTCTTTAAAATTTATGCAGAAAAGAATTCAGCCAGTATTTTCCTCTAAGTGTTTGATAGTGCCTGGTCTAACATCCAAGTCTTTGATCCATTTGGAATTTACTTTTGTGTTTGGTGAAATAGAGTTTCATTGCATGTTTCGACCCAGTTTTCCCAGTACCATTTATTGAAGAGAACCTCCTTCCTCCATTTAATTCTTTGGGCTCCCTTATAAAAGTTTAGATGTCCATAAGTGTGGGGGTTTAGTTCTGGGCTTTCAATTCTGTTCCACTGATCTGTGTACCTATTTTTGTTCCAGTACTCTGCTGTTTTGATGATGATGGCCTTTTAATATAATTTGAGATCTCAGAGTGTGATGCCTCCATTTCTGTTTATTTTCCACAAGATTTCTCTGGCAATTCTAGCCTTTCTGGTTTCAGATAAATGATTGCAGTTTATGTTCTATTCTCTTAAAGAAGCTTGGTGGAACTTTGATGGATATTGCATTAAGTTTGTATATGTCTCGGGGAGAATATTCATTTGATGATATTTATTCTTTCAATACATGAACATGGGATATTTTTTTTTCGTTTCTTGGTATCATTTTCTATTTCCTTGAATAGTGACTCATAGTTTTCAGTATACAAGTCTTTGGCCAGGTTTATTCCTAGGAATTTTATTGATCTTGCTGCATCAGTGAATAGGAGAGAATGTGTGGCTATGAGATTCCCTCTCAATACTGCTTTAGCTGTGTCCCAAGTATTTTGATAAATTGTGTCTTCATTTTCATTTGTTTACAGGAACATTTGAATTTCTTGCTTGAGTGTGGAAGTTGAGGAGGGTGCAGATTCAGAAGCTGTGAAACAGATCTTTCTCTGAAGTTCTATCTCTCTGTCCTGTCTCAATTTCTGTCTGTATAATAAAGGAGAAAGGGTGTGAATGGCTGCTAAGAATAGTGGAATCTTCATGAAGGCACCAAACCCCAGGAATAACCCTGGTGTCAACAAAAATAATTCATGTTTCTTTCTTGCTTTCTTTTCTTGTTCTTTTTTTCTTTTTTTTTCTTTTTAACATTGCTCTCAAGAGTTGAAGAGAGAAAAGAAGTGATGTGTTTGCAAAATGCTGCTTCTTTGATAATCTGGGAGAATGATGGCTCCTTAGGTGAATTTAGTCTGTAGGTTCCCTAGCTTAAGGTGTAGTGTTTCCAAAGAGGAGCATGTTGAGAGCACTTTGGAACTTGGGGAGCTCTGTGTTGAGCACCTTCACGTGCTATGTGAAAACACAATAGATTCTTGCTGGGTTTTGTCCTTGGTAACGTAATGTATACATGTTTCAGAGGGGGTAGATAAAAGTATAAGAACATGCAGATATATGTAGTAGGATACTTTTTTCTTCTGATTATTTTATATCTAACATTTTATGTAACAGGTAAATTTTTCATGTAATATTTTTAGACCTAAATATGTTACAAATGTGTCTAGTTCATTCATATAAAATATACTACTCCACTCTAGTTTTATCTAGTTTATTTATTAATTCTCATACCATTGATAGTACATATGGTGGAGATAAAATGGATACTTACAAGGACATAGTTGAATAAGTACTAACACACTCACACACACACAGAGAGAGAAAGACAGTGAGAGCAGGAGAGGGAGAGGTAGAGGGAGAAGGAGAGAGAAAGAGATGTATTTGCAGCTACTAGAACAGTGAAAAAAGGGGTCCTGGTTGGTGGTGCAGTGGTTTAAGCGCACATGGCATGAAGGACGAGCACCTGCATGTGGATCTCAGAGCCCCCAGTTCTCCACCTTCAGGGGTTGTTGCTTCACAACTGATGAAAGAGGTTTACAGGTGTCTATCTTTCCTCCTCTCTGTCTTCACCTCATCTCTCCATTTCTTTCTGTCCTATCCAACAAGGGCAACAAAAAGTGGCCTCCAGGAGCAGTAGCTTCATAGGACAAGCCCTGAACCCCAACAATAAACCTGGAAGAAAAAAAAAGAAAGTTCTCTTTTTGTGCTATTCTCCAAAAATTCATTTCCTCTGTGCTTTGCCCAACTCTGGAAAGTAGGCTCACAAACACGTAAAAATTTCCATTTTATTTATTGCTTGGCCTCTCCCTTGTTTTTCATATTCCTCTCTTCCTTTTGAGTCTAGCGAAAGTGAAAAATTCATGTCTTATTAACACTGCTGGCCCTGCACTTTCCCCTCCCCCACAGAGCAGCCAGTAAAAAAAAAAGAAAAAAAAAGAAAGGAAAACAACAACAACAACAAAAAAAAAATAGTTCAGAAAAGTTCAGAAAGATGGTCTCCACTCACACAAGTCTTGAGTTCAATCAATAGTATCACCTATGCCAGACTGATATTTTCTCCTGCTAATAACTATTTTTAACTACAATAAAAATTCAGGGTTGTAACCCAAGTTCAATGGGGAAGCAATTACAGAAGCCAGACCTTCCATCTTCTGCACCCCATAATGACCTTGGGTCCAACTCCCAGAGGGTTATAGAATAGGAAAGCTATTAGAGGAGGGGATATGAAGTTCTAGTGGTAGGAATTGTACCCCTCTTATTCTATGGTCTTGTCTGTGCTTCCATTTTATAAATAAAAATTTTTTTAAAAAAAGAATTCCTCACAAGCACCGAGAGAACACTGAAACACTCAGACTCTGTAAGCATCAAGAATTTCCTCCAAGGATCAAGGTGTACAGAAGTATTTTTAGAGAAGGTAAAAACAGAGCAAGCCCAGAAAGATGCCATAGAAGGATAATGACCGCAGATGGAAGCTCAGATGTGTAAGAAACAGCACAGCGTACAGAATATTGTATTTTACTGTTGAATTTAAACCACTAACCCCTTAATAAGGAAAGAAAGAAAGAAAGAAAGAAAGAAAGAAAGAAAGAAAGAAAGAAAGAAAGAAAGAAACTACACAGAGTACTGGAAAAGAAGAGTGTATGGAAATGAAGACTGACTGCAGAAAACAATAATCACTTGTATTTTACGCTATAAAATATTTTGAGGCATTAAAACACAATTTGCACATGTAACTGGTACATGAAATTAAGGCAATTTAAAGATTCTCTTACTACCTAGTAAAAAGCAAAATTATCTAGAAAAAAGCTGGTGGCAAAGATAAGTGAAAATTATTGAAAAGTAAAAAGAATAAAGGAAAGAAAATAAGAGACTGATCAACTTGTATATCTGTTATATACAATTATATATCAATTGTATATCAGTTATCTTAAATGGAACTTATTTATTTATTTATTGAACCCAGTCATTTAACATGATGACATTAAGTTAAGGCTATTGAGAGACCAAGTGTAAGTAGTCTGCACACAAATCCTCCATCACTGGAAGGAACCTGACAGGCAGGTCTTTGGAAATGTTCTTAGCTGAAATATCCATGAGCAAACAAAAAATGCAGGTAGCCTGCATGACACTATTGCACATATCCAAGGTTGTGCCCACTACACATTTGAACTGCGAGTTTGTGGAGTTGTGTGGCTTTTGCTTAACTTGTGCACAAGTGGCCCTATGAGAGCTGTGTTTGAAACTGCTTCCACCTGGAAGATTGAAAGTACTGGGGCAGGTGGTGGGCTGTCTGGTTGACAGCACACATTACCATGATCAAGGACCTGAGTACAAGCTTCAGTCCCCACCTGCAGGGTTCACAAGTGGTGAAGCAGTGTTGCTGGTGTCTCTCTGTATCTTTCCTGGCAGCTTCCCTCCCTAGTGTCTCTGTCTTTATCAGAAATAAATAAATGAAAGATCAAAGCAATTATAAATCAGGAAAATGTATGAAAAGGGGAAGCATGTTAGATCCATAAGTACAGTGAAAATCTTTACTCGGTGTTTACATCAAACTTTATTTTAAAAGACTTTACATTTTAAAAATTGACCTGGATGATCTGTCAAGTTGAGAGAGTGGGGTGTTGCTGTCCCCTACTATTACTGTGTTGCTGTTAAGATATTACTGTAGTTCTTTCAGTAGATGTTTGATGTAATTAGGTGGCTTCTCACTGGGTACATAGATGTTAATAATTGTTAAGTCCTCTGAGCATTAAGTAATGTCCTTCCCTATCTTTTAAAATTTTATTTATTTTAAAGTCTGTCATGTCAGATATGAAAATAGCTGTTCCTGCCTTTTGTTGTGGGCCATTATCTTGTATGATAGTTTTCCATCCTTTTACTTAGAGTCTTTGTCTTGTTGAGTTAGGTTGGTTTCCTGTAGATAGCAAATTGTTGGGCTGTATTTTCTGATCCACTTTCCCATTCTGTGCATTTAATAGGTCAGTTCAGGCCATTGTCATTTATTGAAGATATTTTGTTGCCATTCTTGTAGATTTTTAGAGTGTTTTGATAAATGGCATATTTATGGTGGTCTGACTGTTCATAGGAGACCTTTTAGAACTTGTTTCAAGGAAGCTTGGTGATAGTTGATTCTTTCAACTGTTGCTTGTCTGAGAAGGTTTTGATGCCTCCATCTAGTCGGAATGACAGTCTAGCAGGATACAGTAGTCTTGGTTGAAAGCCTTTCTCATTGGGCACTTGATAGATATCATGCCATTTTCTTATGTCCTGTAGTGTTTGTTTGGAGAACTATGCTGTTAATCTTATGGATTTTCCTCTATAGGTGACCCTTTGTTTTTCTCTTGCAGCCTTTTGGTATCCTTTCATTATTCTTATTCCTTTTCATTCTAATTGTGATATACCCTGGTGTCTTTAAGTCTTGGTTAATTGTGTTTTGGACCCTCTGGGCTTCTTGAATCTTTATGCCTTTCTTATTGTCTGAATGAGAGAAGTTTTCAGCTATTATTTCCTGAAGAATGATTTTTTCCCATCCCTCTCTTTCTTCCTCTGGTAAGGCAGTAGTGCTTCACTGCCTGTGAAGTGATTCCCCTGCAGGTGGGGAGCTGGGGGCTCGAACTGGGATCCTCATGCCTATCCTTGAGCTTTGTGCCAAGTACGCTTAACCCACTGTGATACCTCCAGACTCCCATATTATTTCTTTTGAAGTCATCCCATAGGTCTCTTTTGTGGTTTTCAGTATCTCTTAATCTCTTTTTTAGATCTCTTACTTCATTTTTAGTTGTGCCTAATTCGTCCTTGATCTTTCTAATTTTGTCTTTAGCCTCATTCATTCAATTCTCTCTGCCCTCTACTGTCTTCTGGAGTTCATCTATTTTGTTACCCTGTTCTGATACTGTTTTAGCTTGTTCAGGTAGTTGTGTTCTTAGCTCAGCTATGTCAGCTTTCAGCTCTCTAATAACCTTGATATAATTAGTGTTTTCTTCCAGAGTCTTTTTTTTAAAGATTTTATTTACTTATTCATGAGAAGTGATAGAACAGAGAGAAAGAACCAGACATCACTCTGCCACATGTGCTGCCAGGTATCGAACTCAGGATCTCATGCTTGAGAGTCTAAAGCCTTATCACTGCGCTACCTCCTGGAGCACCTTCCAGAGTCTTATTTGTTCTTTCTGCATTTCTGATGACAATTCTTTCAAACTCTTTACTCACTCCTGTTTTTATTATCCTTAACTAGTGTTTGGATGTTGACCTCATTATTTTGTTCTTCAAGCTTCACGGTGTGTGTGTGTGGTGGGGTACTTTAACTGGACTCTTGTCCTGGTTCATTTCTCCAATATTTCTTCTTGTTGATTTAACCATTTTGTTTAGTATGTTATAAGGTTGTTCTTTCAGTATTTTTCAAATTACTGATCACTATTGCCTGGATTGACTTGTATCTATCGCAGTTCTGGAAGTTGACAGTTGTTTCAATATTATTTTAATCCCTGAGTTGGAGCATAGTGGCTTGATAGCCTCATTTTTTTTTCTTTCTGTAGGCTATGGCAGCCTGAGGGCTTTTAAACTATTAGTAGGCTTCTTAGCTTAATCACTGACTCCTGAGCAAGAGATAAAGCAAAGTGGGGCAGAGATAATCCAGTGTTTATGCAAAGAGACTCTCACAGCCCCACAGCTAGGCCACCAAGGTATAGATCTTCTCCTGAAGGGAGGGACTGGGAGGGGGCTTTGGGATCTGATATGGTGGACATAAATCTGTGACTTTCTAGAGCTAAGTAAAGAAGCAATCTGATCTGCCAGAAATCAGAGCTGAGCCAGGCAGATTTCCTTGGCCCTGTGAGTTCCTATGCAAATCCTCTGTGGGTTCTGAGGCAGTTATTTGCCCTGCTTCTCAATTCATCAGGAGAACAATTTAGAAAGGATCCTACTATACAATCCCAACTCCAGATCGCCAGTAGTGCTCATCCACTCCTAAATTGCCAAGTCAGTTTTCTGCCCCCAGATGTCAGTACAGGGCCTCCCAGCTGCTGTTCCAGCTGCAAAGGGACAGTAGCAATGGAGTCTCACAGTGTTAATTGGTGAGCCCATGGGGCTCCTTTCTTCCCTTTAGCAGTCCATTTGTTTATAAAACTGAGACTGGAGGTTGTGCCTCCACCAGTAACTACAAGGCTGTTTACCAGCTGCTTCTGACTAGATACGGGGTTTTGGCCCAAGGAATCTCTATTTAAGCTCCTCTCTGTCTGTGAGCCAGGTGTGCTTGCACTCACCTCTGCAATGGTGGGTTCCCAAAGGAATTCTATCCTTTTTTTTTTTTTTTTTTGGTGCATTCTCAGGTGATCCTCTTTGTTATTCCTAGTTGACCCTGAGAGTGAAACACAGCTGTAGTGACTCTTGTTAATACATTTAAAATTTTTTTTGGCATTATCTTTTTTTACTTAATGGATACAAATAGCCAGAAATTGAGAGGGAAGGGGGAAATAGCAAGGGAGAGAGATGGAGAGGCACCTGCAGCAATGCTAAAGCACTTGCAAAGCTTTCCTCTTGCAGGTGAGCCAGGAGCTGGACCCAGTGAAAGTAATTAAGAGTCCCTGAATGAGGGAGTCAGTAACTAGCACAGAGGGTTAATTAAGCTCACGTGGCACAAAGCCCAAGGACAAATTTAAGGATCCTGAGTAATCCTTAAGAAAATGCAATTTGTTAATGCCATAGTCCAGAGACAATGTTTAAATCAATAAATTTTATCGAATAAATAGAGCAATCTAGCTAACCATCCCTTTTATTATTCTAATGATTTCTATCAAATGGAACAGAGAGAAATTGAGGGAAGATGGAGAGATAGAGAGAGGGAGAGAATTATAGACACCTGCAGACATGCTTCATCAACAGTGAAGCAGAACCCCTGCAGGTGAGGAGCTGAGGCTTGGTAATAATGTGCTTGGTAATACTGTGAGTGTGCTTAGCCTGGTGCACCACTGCATGTCCCCTAATCCTCTTTTTTCTTCATCTCTTTAACTATAATTGATGTTGGGACAGGGGAGACAGTATGATAGCTATGCAGATGACTCTGATGCCCCAGGCTCTGAGCTTTCAATAGAGTCAGAGAGAAATCAAGAGGAAGTGGAGAGATGTAGAGGCGGGGGAGAGAGAGAGAAAGAAGGGAGAGAGACACACCAGCAGTGCTTTCCCATCCACAGGTAGGGATCAGGGGCTAGAACCCTGGGCCATGATCACTGTAATTTGTGCACTCAACTAGGTGTGGCCCCACAACTGGGTATCTTGTTATAATGTTCTTACCTTATCATGTGGTGTATTCTGTCATGTAAACAGTGGAAAGTTAAAGAGAAATGGCATAAGTCTCACAGCCACTTATAGTATATGGACACCTCGTGAGCCTAAGTAGAGAAATAATGAAATCAAAGCATTTAAAAAGGAGAGCATGTAGTGAAAATGTAAGACAAAGGAGTAGAATTGTCAGTCTAAAACCAAACGCTTACAGTGCTTACATTAAGGACAGAGGTAGATAGCATAATGGTTATGCAAAAAGACTCTCATGCCTGCGGCTCCAAAATCCCAGGTTCAATCCCCTGCCACACCAAAAGCTAGAGCTGAGCAGTATTCTGGTATAAAAGGGGGGGGGGGGCATAAACTATGTTTTATTATAATGAAGGTCTGCACCAATAATGAGGGAAAGAATGTAGACTGGGATGTGGTAGTGGATAAAGGGTTGAAATCTCATGGATGAGGTCCCAAATTCAATCCCCAGCATAATATGTCACTGAGGATTATCTGTGTGTCTCACCTCAACATCGTTTTCCACAGATGAATGAATTCACAAATAAATAATCCTCTTTTAAAATGCAAAGGTGATGGGTTCCAGGAGCAGAGGACTGAGCCCCAACAATAACCATGGAGGCAAAAAAAAAAAAAGTCATACTAACTTTCAAAAAGTCTATCTTTTTTTCCAGAAATTGGCATCAAAATATATATATTTAGCTAAAGAATACTGTTAACGTTTTATAGCTTCAGTGTACTGTGTGTGTGTATGTATGCATTTCTTTCTTTTTTTTAAAATTTATTTCTTTATTGGGGAATTAATGTTTTACAATATGTGTGCATTTCTACTGGTATACAGATGATATTTTTGTGAACACAGAATAAATTGTCAATACAGTCTGTAATTCAGAAATAATAAATTTTTTAAAAACATAAAAAATGCAAAGATGGGTGTGGGAGCTAGCACAATAGTTATACAAACTGATTCTCATTTTTGATGTTCCAATGTCCCAGGTTCTATCCCACGTACCACCATAGGCAATAGCTGAGCAGAGCTCTGGCAAAATAATAGAAAAATTAAGGACATAAATTATGGTGAGGTTGTGTATGACACAACAAATCCTATCAATGGGATTTTCAAAGTTAACCCAATTGCCAGATAATTTGACTATAGCAATAACCCTCTATTGCCTTAAACTAAGACAGCAGGAATCTCCTGCTTCCTCTATAAAGCCTATATATCTCCCAGTCCTGGAACCTCTAGGGTGGGGCTCACTATCCTGCATGCTTCTCTCAATTCCTAACAACTGATACTGCATCTGTTGATCCCAACCATGTTGAATTCAATGCAACATGTTGCATTCTATTGATTCAATGCAACATGCACCACTTCAGCATGCTTTCCTTCAGAATGTGTCCAGAGAAGTCCATTGTGGAATGTCAGCTCTTCAGCCTCATTTCTCGGGTGAGACCATTCCTTTCTCATAGGATTCCTTAATTCCATTTTGGGTGGTCCACTTCCTAACAAAACTTCAAAACCTAGATATAGACTAGCTCCCATGAGATAGGGCAGATGTACACATGTATCCATAAATCAGGGCAAAATATATACCTGAAAGCAAAAGTGCACAATAGTCTGCAGTGAGTGAAAAAATGAGGCATGCCTAAAAAGACACCATAAAGTACCTAATGGAATAGTTTCTACTTAGACCTAGATGCCATCTTCACCTACTTCTTATTACATGTACCTCAAACACTACAAAGTTAACTTCTCAGAGTAAGGGCTACAAAAGCTGAATAAGGTTAAGAGACCAGCATACTTTAATATTGACTCTTTAGTCACTGCCAGATTACCCCATCACCTGGGGCCCTAGTCAGGGAGTGCTGGGCTTCCCACACAAAAATAACAGGCCTAGACCTCAAATAGATACCTCTCTCTCTCCACTGTCAATAGTCATCTCCATCAGGAACAACGTAATGGACCACTATGTAGGCCTCCATAAGCCCTTGTATTCAATGTGGATCAACAATGGTAGAGACTGTTCCATTCTCCAAAAAGAGGTTGGATAACATACTCCCCTTGAAGAAGATGGGTCTTGAAATTGGTGCAACCTGGAAAGTTCCTACTCAGTACCACAGAATGCCAGTTCAGACCGATAGGGATGCAAAGGTTACATTGGTTCCTGTGCTTAATATGGGCCCCAGATGAAATCGATGGGGTTTACAGTCAACAACATTTATACACCTTTCCCATATTTGGGAGCTACTCTGTTCCCTGATCCAGATTTCTAGCTTTTTTTTCCAGCCATGACATAATCTCCCCAGCAACAACATGGGTCCACCTGCATATCAGAATTCAGATTTAGGAAAATACTTGGAATATACCTAAAAGAGACCTATTAGCTATTTCCAAAAAGGAGACCCCCAAATCTTCATCTGCAATATTCCCACCTTTAGGTTCATGATTAGTCAACAGTTTCTTCTGCTTCATATTTTAAGTCTTTTTCAGCTACCAGGTTCCAGAGGCTAGCATGATGCCAACCTGAATTCCCTGGTCATATGACCCCACCAATGTGTCCTGGAGCCCCACTACCCCAGAGCTCAGCCCCACTAAGGAAATAAAGACAGTCTGGGAATATGGATCAACCTGTCAATGCCCATGTTCTGCGGGGAAGCAGTTACAGAAGTCAGACCTTCCACCTTCTATACCCCATAATGATCCTGGGTCCATACTACTAGAGAGATGAATAAAAGTAGAATTGTGTATTGCATCAAAGTCAAGGACTCTGGGGTAGGTGAGGGGAATTGTACAGGTCCAAAAAGTGTGACAGTGGACTTATTGGGGGCTGCATTGTTAGGTGAAAAACAGAAATGTTACGCATGTATAGACTATTGTATTTACTGTCAAATGTAAAACATTAATCCCCCAATAAAGAAATAAAATAAAATAGGAAAGCTTTCAGGAAAGGGGGTATAATGCAGAGTTTTACTGGTAGGAATTGTGTGGAATTGCACCCCTCTTATTCTATGGTCTTGTCAGTTCTTCTTCTTCTAGCGTTTGTCCTTCTTCCTTGTCAGTGTTTCCATTTTATAAATAAAAAATATTTTTAAAAATTGTGTACCTGATAATGGAGAAAGACCTAGGATTATGTGGAAAACTGAGAAATGCTACAGAGGTACCAACTACTGTATTTTACTGTCTACTGCAAACCATTAATTGCTGTAATAAAGAAAAGTATATACCTAAATAATAATAATAATATAAAAATGCAAAATTTAAATTAGAAGAAATCCAGCCTGATCCATTAAATTCCATCTGTATCTAAATATTTCACCAAAGTATATGATAGAAAAATATTAGTTTCTTCTAAAATACATTTTTATTTATTTATTTTGGATAGAGACAAAGATAAATTGAGAAGAGAGGAGACAGAGAGGAAAAGAGAAAGGAGGGAAGAGAGAGAGCGTGAGACTTGCAGTATTGCTGTCCCCATTCAGATAGCGACCTGGGACTTGAACCAAGATCCTTGAACATTGTAATGTATATATGAAAAAGACTGAACATTACAACTAAATGGGATTTATCCCAAGGATGCAAGGCTGGTTTATTATGCATAAGACAATCAATGTGATTCAGCACACCAATAGAAAGAACTCCAAAACCCACATGATTATCTCCATAGATGCAGAGAACTCTGAGGCTCTCCTCATGTTTCCTGATGCCTCGTCTCTTGATCTCTTACCCTGCTATACTGTCTTTGCCGACCTCAAGTAAATCAGTGCACCCAGTGCCACACTGCACTTTAAGTTGCCACTGCCTTTTCACTTTGGATTGTATCCAGTGACAGCAGACTTCTAACTCCAGTCAGCTAGTGAGACCTTTCCTAACATATGCGGCTTCCTAGTTCCATTTCAAATGAAACTCTCTCTAACAAAGTTACAGACCCTAGATATAAGCTAGGGTCTAGGGGACTGGGTGCATGTATAGACATATCCATAAGTTAGGGCCAACAAGATACCTAAAGTCAAAGTGCTCAATAGTCCACTGTGATTAGACTTAGACCTAATAATATACTCTAGTCACTACAAAAAGAAAGAAAGAAAGAAAGAAAGTAAGTAAGTAAATGAACTCCCTAAGATCTTCTGACAGCACTAGCATTATTGGCACCCCCTGATAACCTTGAGACGAAATTATGTATCCAATCATATCCAAGAGATTTACTGGCAAAAAATAGATACCAACTAAAGGACAGTTACTGCCCTGTGACAACCTTTATCAAATCATCAAATATTCAAAATCAGTAAAACTTAAAGATTACTTAGACCCCACTTAAATCCTAGGTGGTGTGTGTCCTCCCTAACTTCAACCCATAAACCTAGTACTGGTTTGGATACAAGTGACACACAAGGCTTTGAAACTGGGGGGGGGGGGGAATCTATGATAGTTAGATAAAAATAAAATAGAGATAAAATTATTCCTGGAAGCAGCAAAACTCGATCACATCTAGAGACACACACACCCCCCACACCCCAGGAATAAAAAGATAGGTGGATAGACCTCTAGGCAACTCTACACACTGTAGACAGTGAGAAGAACTAACAGGGATCCAGGAAACTGGGATGATCCAGGAAACTGGGATGAACATGAATTCAGCACACAACTTTTCATTTCACTTATTGTCCCAGTAAGAGTGGATTAAAGGGGGGCACTGAGAGGATCCATGAGGAATGAAAAATGAAATGAGATTATGGAGATTTCCACAGCTCCAGAGAGACTGATCCCATCAAGAGAACTGAGTTCCCTCCCAGAGCCAGAGGAGCCAATCCTCTCAGCTCCAGGCAAGCCCCACCCTGCCTTAGATGTAGACAGTCAAGAGTTACTCAAGGGTGTGTCTCAAAGCTCCACCCATCTAGTGGAATATAAGCAGCCTGCTCATACCACAGCACACATTTTGGTTTCAGACTGGCTGCAAGCTGCGGTTTGGGTACCAACAGAAGGACTAGCCCCTTGGAGAAACGGAAAGACCTGCCTTGAAGTGAGCAGACTCACCAGCCCAGGTAAGAAGGCAATGGACAATTTGTGGGACCACTCCATCCACCAGGATGCATTGTGAGGGTGACTGTGGGAGACATCACTCAGCTCTGGGGATCTTTTCCAAGGCTTATATACTTTCCTAGGTCTAGTCACATCTGTGGATTTGTTGTGGGTGGAGCTTCGCGGGCTAGCTGCGCAGGACGAGAGAGAGGACCAGGGACTCATGGCTGAGCTGAGAAGGCAGTTCAATCTTTATTGACGATCGGGGATGCGGTTCGATCTATCTCTAATCACAATCCTGTCCTTATATATCTCCTGAGGCGGAAATTTCAGGTTGGAAGAGGATGTACATAGGATAGGGGATGGGGAGAAGGAAAAAGGATGCAAACCAGTGGGGATTAAACCAATCTTCTTCTAGCATTTGCCCTTCTTGCGTAGCCAGTCAACAGCATCAGGTTGAGCCTGATGTAAAGTTTCGAGACCTCCTTTGAATCTGGAGAGGTGGCAGTCGTTGACTATGTGGGTCATAGTCTGTCTGTAACCGCAGGGGCAGTTCGGGTCATCTCTGGCCCCCCAGAGATGGAACATAGCGGCACACCAGCCATGGCCTGTTCGATAGCGATTGAGGAGGGCCCGATCATAACGTGCTAGGTCAAAGCTGGGTTGACGCTTGCAGGGGTCTGTGATGAGGTGTTTGTTCTTTACCTCAGCTGACTGCCAACTCTGTTTCCAAGAGTCTGGAACAGAGAAGTTCAGTGTAGGCGTAGGGGACCAGATTGGGTGATGAGATGTCAAGCGTTGGACAGGGTGGGTGAAGATATCCGTGGGATATCTTGCATTGGATCGACCTTCCCGTGGTGCATCTCGTGAGTACCCATTAATTGGGGAAACTGAGGATCCTTCCTAGCCAACTGAATCCACATGGATCCCAGTCACTTTCAAAGCCAGCAACAAGCAGCTCCTGACAGCTTTCAAGCTGTTGGTCCTGCTCTTCGAGTCCTCCAACTTAATGTTGAGGGGCTGTCCTTTGCCAAACGCGTTCTTATTGGTCAATTAAACCAATGAAAACAATGATTATGTAAATATACCACAGAGTTAAGCAATACAAGTGAACCTAATGTGATGATCAAAACAGAAGGTCTTATAAGCAGAATTTAGAAGCATACCAACAGACCTGGCTTGTCAAAAAGATTGAGGCTTTTTATTATTATTATTATTTAAGAACGGAGACATTAACAAAACCATAGAATAAGAGGGGTAAAATTCTGCACAATTCCCATAACCTGATCTCCATATCCCATCCCATCCCCTGATAGCCTTCCCATTCTCTATCTCTCTGGGAGTATGGATCCAGGGTCGTTGTGGGTTGCAGAGGGTGGAAGGTCTGGCTTCTGTAATTGCTTCCCCACTGAACATGGACGTTGACTTGTCGATCCATACTCCCAGTCTGCCTCTCTCTTTCCCTAGTAGGGTGGGGCTCTGAGGAAACGGAGCTCCAGTACACATTGATGGGGTTGTCTGTCCAGGAAAGTCTGGTCAGCATCTTGCTGGCATCCGGAATCTGGTGGCTGAAAAGCGAGTTAACATACAAAGCCAAACAAATTGTTGAAAAATCATAGACCTAAAGACTGGAATAGTGCAGATGAAGTGTTGGGGGGTATTCCCTGCATGATCTTGTGTACCTCTGCTTTCAGGTATATATCTTTCTCCTAGTTTATGGACACGTGTGAACCTCTGCTCTATCTCAGGGGACCTGGACTATATCTAGGTTTGGGGCCTTTATTGGGGAGTGGATCACCTGGAATAGAATTACAGAATACTATGAAAGGAAAGGGCTCACCCGAGTGATGAAGCTGAAGCGTTGTCATTCCACACCTGAAGTCTCTGGTCACAGTCTGAAGTGAAGCATGCTGGCATGGCACTTGTTGAGTTGATTAGGTTGTGATCTACGGATAAAATATTATTTGATTTGAATTGAGAGCAGCATGCAGAAATGTGGGCCCCACCCTAAGGTTCCAGGACAGGGAGAAATATAGGCTCTATAGTGGAAATGTGAGGTTCCTGTTGTCTTAGGGTTCAAGAAGATAATGGATAGTTATTGTTATCGTCACATTATTTGGAAAGTCCCTTTGTTAGGGTTTGGGGTATAATACCCAGCATCTTGTATATAGCTGCGCTACCAGTTGCTTCTGTTCTCTCTGGTCTAGGCTTTTGGGAGACATAACATATCAAAGACAGCCTATGTATTAAAAAGATTCAGTCTGTGTTTTAAGAAGTTCTAGATATATGATCAATTTTTCCCCTCATATTAATTAAATAGTGGTTTATATGTTTCCACTTTAATAGGATTGTACATAAACACCACTCCCACCACCAAAAGACTGTGTCCCATCCACACACCCCCGCCCCCACCCCACCGCTGTGCCGGGAAGCCCAATGGCCACCCTCCCCTTCACCACAGTGTTTTTACATTGGTGCCCTGCTCTCGATTTAATCAGATCCTGCTTTTAGTTTCCTGTTCTGTTCTTCTTTCTCAACTTCTGTTGATGAGTGGGGACATCCCATACTCATCTTTATCTTTCTGACTTAGCTGACTTAACATAAATCCTTCTAGCTCTGTCCAAGATGGGTCAGATAAGGTGGGCTCATTGTTCTTAATAGCTGCATAGTATTCCATTTGTATATGTACCACAGCTTTCTCAGCTACTCATCTGCTGTTGGGCACCTGGGTTCCTTCCAGGTTTTAGCTATTATGAATTGTGCTGCTATGAACATAGATGTACACACATTCTTTTTGGTTGGGAATTATGGAATCTTTGGGGTATATCCCATGAGAGAAATTTCTGGTCTATGTCTAGCCTTGTGAGAGTTCTCCAGACTACTCTCCAGAGACGGTGGACCAATTGACATTCCCACCAGCATGTAGAAGTGTTCCTCTGTCCCCAGAGCCTCTCCAACATTTGTTGCTGCTGTCCTTTTTGATGTATGCCATTTTCACAAGAGTGAGATGGTATCTGAATGTTGTATTTATTTGCATTTCTCTGACAATCAGTGACCTGGAACAGTTTTTCGTATGTTTGCTAGCCTTTTGGATCTCCTGTGAATTGAATGTCTTGTTCATATCCTCTGCCCATTTTTGGATGGGATCATTTGCTTTTTTGGTGCTAAGTTTTCTGAGTTCTTTGTATATTTTGGTGACTAGTCTCTTGTCTGATGTTTGGCATGTGAAGATCTTCTCCCATTCTGTGAGGGGTCTCTTTGTTTCTTTAGTAGTTTCTTTGGATGTGCAGAAGCTTTTCAATTTGATGTAGTCCCATTGGTTTGTTCTACTTTAGTCTTCCTTGCAATTGGGTTTGTTTCATCAAAGATGTCCTTGAGGTTTAGGTGGGAAAGTGTTTCACCAATGTTTTCCTCTAAGTATTTGATAGTTTCCAGTCTGACATCCAGGTCTTTGATCCATTTGGAGTTGATTTTTGTTTCTGGTGAGATAAGGTGGTTCAATTTCATTCTTCTGCATGTTATAACCCAGTTTTCTCAGCACCATTTATTGAAGAGAGCCTCCTTCTTCCATTTAATACTTTGGGCCCCCTTATCAAAGATTAGATGTCCATAGGTCTTGGGATTTATTTCTGGGCTTTCAATTCTGTTCCACCGGTCTGTGTGCCTTTTTTTTTGTTCGAGTACCAGGCTGTTTTGATGATGATGGCATTATAATATAGTTTGAGATCTGGGAGTGTGATGCCTCCGTTTATGTTTATTTTCCTCAAGATGGTTTTGGCAATCCTAGGTGTTTTCTGCTTCCCGATAAATGAATGTAGTTTTTGTTCTATTTTCTTAAAGAAGCTTGGTGGAACTTTGATGGGTATCGCATTAAATCTATATATGGCTCTGGGGAGAATACTCATTTTGATGATATTTATTCTTCCGATCAATGAGCATGGGATGTCTTTCCATTTCTTGGTATCAGTTTCTATTTCCTTGAGTAGTGACTCATAGTTTTCAGTATACAAGTCTTTCACTTCTTTTGTCAGCTTTACTCCTAGGTATTTTATTGATTTTGTTGCAGTAGTGAGTGGGAGTGATTTCTGGATGTCTTCTTCTTCAGTTTTAGTATTTGCATAGAGAAATGCCACTGATTTTTGTACATTGATTTTGTAGCCTGACACCTTGCTATACCACCTAATAAATTCCAGTAGTTTTCTGCTGGATTCTTTAGGTTTTTCTATGTATACTATCATGTCATCTGCAAATAGTGAGAGTTTGCCTTCTTCCCTTCCAATCTGTATTCCTTTGATTTCTTTCTCTTGCCTGATTGCTATGGCAAGAACTTCCAATACTATGTTGAAGAGTAAGGGTGATAGTGGGCAGCCCTGTCTAGTCCCTGATCTGAGGGGAAATGCTTTCAATTTTTGTCCATTAAGTATGATGTTGGCTGTTGGTTTGCTATATATGGATTCCACTATCTTGAGAAATTTCCCATCTATTCCCATTTTTTGATAGTTTTGATCATGAATGAGTGTTGGGTTTTCTCAAAGGCTTTCTCTGCATCTATTGAGATAATCATGTGGTTTTTGGCTTTGCTTTTATGATGTGGTGAATGACATTGATTGACTTACGTATGTTGAACAAGCTTTGCATTCCTGGGATGAATCCCACTTGGTTGAGATGAACAATCTTTTTGATGTGCTGCTGTATCCGGTTGACCAAGATCTTGTTTAATATTTTGGCATCTATGTTCATCAGAGATATTGGTATGTAATTTTCCTTTTTCGTTGTGTCTCCATCTGCCTTTGGTATCAGAGTGATGTTGGCTTCATAGAAGGTGAAAGGGAGTGTCCCTGTTTCTTCAATCTTATGGAAAAGCTTTAGGAGTATTGGTATTAACTGTTTCCTGAAGGTTTTGTAGAATTCGTTTGTGAAGCCATGTGGTCCAGGACTTTTGTTGTTGGAGAGATTCTTAATAATGGTTTCAATTTCTTTCTCTGTGATTGGTGCACTTAGGTTTTGTAGTTCTTCTTGGTTAAGTTTTGGAAGGGCATATGCTTCTATGAATTCTTTCATTTCTTCTAGATTTTCTAACTTGGTGGCATATAGTTGTTCATAGAAGTCTCTCATGATTTTCTGGATTTCTGTGGTGTCATTTGTGATATCTACTCTATCATTTACAATTCTATGAATTTGAGTCTTCTCCCTTCTTTGTTTAGTGAGCCTAGCTAGGGGTTTGTCAATCTTGTTTAATTTTTCAAAGAACCAACATTTTTCTTCATTGATCTTTTGTATGGTTCTCTTATTTTCTTTTTAAATTTTATTTTATTTTATTATTTTATTTTATTTATTTATTTATTTATTTCCTTTGGTTGCCCTTGTTGTTTTATTGTTGTATTTATTGCTGTTATTGATGTTGTTGTTGTTGGATAGGACAGAGAGAAATGGAGAGAGGAGGGGAAGACAGAGAGTGGGAGAGAAAGACAGATACCTGCAGACCTGCTTCACTGCCTGTGAAGGGACTCCCCTGCAGGTGGGGAGCCGGGGACTCAAACCAGGATCCTTACTCCATTCCTTGCGCTTTGTGCCATGAGCATTTAACCCGCTGCACTATCGCCTGAATCCCCCTGGTTCTCTTATTTTCAATTTTGTTTATTTCTGTCCTTCTGGTTGCTTTAGGGTTCCTTTGTTCCTCTTCCTCTAAGTCCTTAAGGTGTGCAGTAAGGTTGTTTATTTGGGTTTTTTCTTGTTGTTTCATATGTGATTGTATGGCTATGAGTTTCCCTCTCAGTACTGCTTGAGCTGTGTCCCAAATATTTTGATAGCTTGTGTCTTCATTTTCATTTGTTTCCAGGAACATCTGTATTTCCTGCTTGAGTGTCTCTCTGACCCAGTGGTTCTTAAGCAGTATATTGTTTAGTTTCCAAATTCTGTGACTTTTAATAATTTTCTGTTTGTTGTTAAATGTTAGCTTTACTCCACTGTGGTCTGAGAAGATACTTGGGATGATTTAAATGCTCTTGAATTTATTGATGCTGTCTTTGTGGCCTAACATGTGGTCTATCCTTGAGTATGTGTCATGTGGATTTGAAAAGAATGTGTATTCCAATTTTTTGGGGTGAAGAGCTCTGAAAATGTTCAAGAGGTCTAGTCTGTCAATCTCTTCATTTAATTCTCTTGTTTCTTTGTTGATTCTGTTTTTTGTTGATCTGTCTAAGTGTGACAGTGGGGTGTTAAAGTCTCCCACTATTGTTGTATTACTATTGATGTATTTTTGAAGTTCTTTGAGAAGGTGCTTGATGTATTTAGATGGTCCCTCATTGGGTGCATAGATGTTAATAATTGTTATATCTTCTTGGCTGATTAATCCTTTAATCATTATGTAATGACCTTGCCTATCTTTTATTACTTTATTTAATTTAAAATCTATTGTGTCAGAGATGAGAATGGCTGTTCCTGACTTTTTTTGTGGTCCATTAGCCTGTAGCATAGTTTTCCATCCTTTCACTTTAAGTCTGTGTTTATCTTGTTGGGTCAAGTGGGATTCTTGCAAGCAGCATATGGTTAGGTTATGTTTTCTGATCCATCCTCCCACTCTGTGCCTTTTGATGGGTGAGTTTAAGCCATTGACATTTACTGATATTATGGATTTAATGTGTTGTAGTGCCATTGTTCAACAAGTGTTTATTTGATATGTTGCAAGTATTATAGTGATGTTCTTGTTTATAAGAGGTCTTTCTTTCAGGGCCGGTTTGGTGATGGTTGCAGATTGAGGCTTTTTACTGATAGGTTCAGTTAAAGAATGAACAGTTTCTACAAAAACCACAGAACTGTTTATCCCTGTGTCAATTTATACTCTTCCACAGGTGGAGTGGACATTGTGGATTCCTGAGTGCCTTCAAGCAGGAGAATTCTGAGCTGTCACACAATCCAAGCAATTTAAGGCAGCAGACTCCGTGAACTAGAACTGTAGGTGTCCAACAGAATCATTGAGCAGCAAGCTCTGCCACTTTCGGAGGCTGACTTTGCTCCAGAGATACTCAGCAAAAGGCAACAGAGTCCTGAGACTGTGTCTTCTCTCTGGAGAGTAAACCAGAGGCAAACATCCTGAGGAAACCCAAGGAAGCTCCAGCCCTTTTTCCCCAGATTAAATGGAGGCGATGCAGGCAGATACAAAATGTGCAATATGCTTGGACTACATGAGAGAGCCTGCCACCATTGAGTGTGGGCATAACTTCTGCCAGCCCTGCCTCCAACAGTACTGGCATGAAGATCTGGACAAATTCACTTGCCCTGTCTGCAGACACACTTGTCAACAGAGGCACTGGACTGCCAACAGCCAGCTGGCAAGGATCATTGAAATCACCCAGCTCCTCCCCAGCAGGAGTGAGGAAGTGCAGCAGCAGGAGACAAGGTTGTGTGAGAGGCACAACCAGGTGCTGAGCCTCTTCTGTGAGGAGGACCTGGAGGTGCTGTGTCCTGGCTGTGTTCAGCCCCCTGACCACCAGCACCACCACGTGAGGTCCATGGAGGAGGCTGCTTCTCACTACAGACAGATGATCAATGTTCACACCAGCACCCTGATAAGCTGTTCAGAATTTCAGCAAGATACAGACAGACAAATCAAAAATCTGCAGAAAAAGAAAGATTGGCTGAGCAAACAGAGGTTGAAGTTCATCAATGAACTCGTAATAATTCAGGAGGTTATGGAGAAGGAGCTAGAGGCAATTCTGTGCAAGTTAACTGAGGAGGAACTGATCTTTAAGCACAGAATCAACAACAACTCCAATACTTTTTTTGAAAATTCATCCACCATTGTAAATCTGATCCACGAGGTGTCAGAAAGAACTGTGAAGGCAGATCTGCATATGCTGACTGGGGTTGGAAAGGTCTATGGCAGATGTGAGAGCGTGGAGATCCCAACTGTGTGCTCCGTTGACCTAAAGAGGGAGGGATGGAGTCTCCCTCCACTGAATTCAGACCTGCAGGTGATTAGACACATATTCAGAGAAGATGTGACTCTGGATCCACACACTGCACATCCTCATCTCCATATGTCCAAGAACAAGAGATCTGTGACCTATATGGAGGAAAGTAGGAATGTTCTTCAAAGACAACAGAAAATTCCACTTGTTCTTGAAGTCCTGGGTTCTGAAGAGTTCTGTGTCGGCCGCCATTACTGGGAGGTGCAGGTAGAGGACAAGCCTAGCTGGGCCATAGGGATGTGTATCCACTCCCCATCAGGCAGGTTGCAGCAGCTCCCCCTCTTTCAGAACAGGTGCTGGACCATTCAACTGCAGGATGGAGACTATGTGGCAAGAGGTGCAAAGCTCGTTCCTCTGGCCTTGAAGACCAAGCCCAGAGGCATTGGAGTTTACCTGGACTATGAGCTGGGTCAGATTTCCTTTTACAATTTGAATGACAGTTCCCACATCCATTCTTTCCGTGAGACACTTTCTCATCCACTGAAGCCCTATTTCTGTTTGGGAAAAGATTCTAAACCTCTTAGCATCTGTGCTCAAGATGGCTATGAAGGATGAACTGACACCTGGATTCATGTCCTGTTTGTCCTGGAATCACAGTAATTGGAAGAACTTCTTCTTACTGTATTCTATCATTTCTGGCAAGGGAGACATCTGAGCTGGGGAAACAAGTAACTTTCATGCCTGAAACTCTGAGGTCCAAGCTTAAACTCCTATAACCCTGCAATCCAGACTTCAGATGTGCTCTCAGTTAAAAGATACCAATAACTGCAATAAACAGATTTGACAAAAACACCTGATGACTGCTTTTTCTCAGTTTTGTTTTTAGTGTGCTTGAAATGTCCTGATTTCCTCTGCTTGCTTTTTGTGAACCAATACCTAATGGTTTAATCAGGGGAGGTGGGTCCTTTGGAGAGCACAGTAAGGCCTGTCCAAGGGTGTCCAGTGGTGACCCAGGCTGACAGTGGATCTCTGCATGATCTGATGTTGGGTTGGGAGAGTGGGAACAGAGACAAAGCTGGCCCCAGAAGACATCTTGGAGCTTCTCTTTAGAACTGTCCCAGGGCTACTTCACTTTGGATCTATCCTGGACTTTGGGACTTTAAGAACAATGTCTATGGTGCCAGTTGTGGGCATTTTGCTGTGACATCCTTATAGAAACCTTCCAGTTCTAGGGACAGGGACAGGCACACCAACCTTTGTGGAGGCCTGATGGTCTTTCAAGAGAAAGATTCCACAAGTGATATCAGATAAGCACAGGAACATCAACTGGTTGGGAGCTCAGGCACTTTTCTTGGAGACTATTTCCTGGGGTATTTCTTTGTTTGTAATTGCCACCAGGATTATCTCTGGGGCTTGGTGACTGTTCTTTAATCCACTGCTCCTGACCCTTTTCTTCTAATATGTAGTCTTTTAGTCTTGTGTTTGTTAGAAGAGAGAACAATTGAGAAGGAAAAGGGAAATAAGTCGAGAGAAACTTGCAGCACATGTCACAGTTACTATGCTAGCCACCTGCAGATGGGGATCTGCATTTACTGTAAACCACTGAACCTTCCAATAAAAAATAAATTAATAAAGTCAATATACATGGTGTGTAGAGACTCTTTCATTCCACTGATATTGTGTTGATAGCAACATCTAAAGCTGAACGGACACCTAGCCAGCATGCTTCCCCCACATTCTTCTATATACTCCCATACCCCAGTCCTAAGATATTACTTGTTTCAGGGCATCGGGTTCTTGGAATTCTGCAGACAACTCCAGAATTTTGAGGAAAGAGGAAGACAATTAGACAAGGTTTAATAAAATGCAACAATGAAGCGAAGCCTTCTGTTGCCTTCAGATCTCTGCGACAACAGAAGCCTGCAGCCGTTTCCCTGTCACCACTCACTGGGCTCTGTGTCTGTGTTTAGGCACCATTAGGAACTCGAGGATTCTGTTTCTGGAGATGACTTAAATTCTGTGGATGACTGGTGTTTACCTTGGAACTTCAGGTTTTTAATGTAAAAGCTTTGCTACATTTGATGGATTACATAAGTTCTGTCAGGTAGTTTCCTTGCTGTGTGAGGCTATTGGTTCAAACCACAGCACCACATGCTAGTACCATGGATAGTGATGCTTCTCTCCCCTCTCTGAGCATCTTCATCTTTGATTTCTTCCCCTCCCTAAAATAGAAAGAATATAGGGGGCCAGGTGGTGGTGCACCTGATTGAGTGCATATGTTACAGAGTGGAAGGACCCAGGTTCAAGCCCCCACTCCCCGACTGAAGAAGGAAAGTTTTGCGAGTAGGAAGCAGGGCTGCAGGTGTCTGTCTTTCTCGCTACCTCCCCCAACCCTCTTGGTTTTTCTCTGTCTCTTTCAAATAAATAAAATATTTTTAAAAGACATTAAGGGAGTCAGGCAGTAGCACAGTGAGTTAAGTGCATGTGGCGCAGAACTCAGGGACTAGCATAAGGATCCCAGTTTGAGCCCTCGGCTCCCCACCTACAGGGGAGTCACTTCACAGGTAGTAAAGCAGGTCTGCAAGTGTCTGTTTTTCTCTCCCCTTCTCTATCTTCCCCTCCTCTCTCCATATCTCTATATCCTATCTTAAAACAACAAGAAAAAAACAACAAGGGCAACATTAGGGAAAATAAAATAAAAAAGACATTAAAATGAATAAAGCAGAGCGTAGATAGCATAGTGGTTATGCAAACAGACTCTCATGCCTGAGATTCCAGCGTCCCAGGTTCAATCCCCTGCACCACCATAAGCCAGAACTGAACAGTGTTCTGGTAAAAAAAAAAAAAAAAAAAAAGTGGCCCGAGAGGTGGTGTAGTTGCTAAAGCATTGGACTTTCAAGGATGAGGTCTTGAGTTCAATCCCTGGCAGCACATGTACCAGAGTGATGTCTGGTTCTGTCTCTCTCCTCCTGTCTTTTCTTTAAAAATTTATTTCTTATTGGGGAATTAATGTTTTACATTCAACAGTAAATACAATAGTTTGTACATGGATAACATTCCCCTCCTCCTGTCTTTCTCACCAATAAATAAATAAAATATTTTTAAAAAATGAATAAAAATGTTAGGGAGAAAATCATCACTATGAAGTGTACCTCTGCATACCAGTTCATTCTTCATCATCACATAAAAAAGTAGACTATAGCACTCAGATTGGGAAAAAATAAAAAGGATAGTTGTACAATCATAGCAATCTTTTGTTTTCTGAGTATCCAGTTCACTTCACAAGAGGGTCTCGCCCAGCATGGGATAGGGTACAGTCCATAGGGAAGAGGACAAATGCTAAAGCAGAGGCCTAAGGTTCAACTGCTCAGCTCTGCCACTGGCTGCCTGTGACTCAGAAGCCATTGCTCCTCTTCATTCGTGCTCTCTGGACCTCAGCAGTGGCTGCTCCTGGAAACAGGAGTGGGGATGGCACCCAAACCTCAGGTACCATCCAGGCATTTTACAAAGAAGTTCCTAATGATCACTGAGGTGGCCCATAAATCCCCTGTGAGCACAATTAAGGAATATTTCTTTTCTTTCTTTTTAAGATACTATATTCTTTATTTCTCTGATTTCTATTGTGACTTCTTTCAAATTTTTTTATACAAAAAGGAAACATTGACAAAACCATAGGATAAGAGGGATACAACTCCACACAATTCCCACCACCAGAACTCCAAATCTCATCCCCTCCCCCGATAGCTTATTTGGAAATTGGGTCAACTTTAAAAAGTCCTTTTGTACCAGTCAACACCCATGTTCAGCGAGGAAGCAATTACAGAAGCCAGACCTTCTACCTTCTGCAACCCTCAATGACCCTGGGTCCATGCTCCCAGAGGGATAGAGAATGGGAAAGCTATCGGGGGAGGGGGTGGGATATGGAGATTGGGTGGTGGGAATTGTGTGGAGTTGTACCCCTCCTACCCTATGGTTTTGTTAATTAATCCTTTCTTAAATTAAAAATAAATAAATAAATAAAAATAATAAAATAAAAAGTCCTTTTGTTAGGGTTTGTTGTATAGTACTCAGTATCTTGTATATAGCTGTGCCACTGGTTGCTTCTGATCTACGTGGTCTAGGATTTTGAGAGAATCTGCATATCAAATACACAGCCTATATATTAAAAAGATTCAGTCTGTGTTTTAAAAACTTTGAGACATACAATTAATTTTTCCCCTCTCATATTATTTAACTAGTGATTTATATGACTACACTTTACTAGGAGTGTACATAAACACCATTCCCACCACCAAAAGACTGTGTCCCATCCCACCGGCCCAGGAAGCGGCATGTCCACCTTCCCCCTGACCACAGGGTTTTCACTTTGGTGCCCTACTTTCAATTCAGTCAGATCCTGCTTTTAGTTTCACTTTTAGATCTTCTTTTTCAACTTTTGTTGATGAGTGGGATCATTCCATACTCATCTTTATCTTTCTGACTTAGCTCACTTAACATAATTCCTTCTAGCTCTCACCCAAGATGGGTGGCAGAAGGTGGGTTCATTGTTCTTGATAGTTGTATAGTATTCCATTGTGTATATATACCACAGCTTTCTCAGCCACTCATCTGTTGTTGGGCACTTGGTTGCTTCCAGGTTTTAGCTATTATGAATTGTGCTGCTATGAACATAGGAGTGCAAACCTCTTTTTGGTTGGCTGTGATGGAGTCCTTGGGGTCTAACCCCAGGAGAGGGATTACTGGATCATATGGAAGGTCCATGTCTAGCCTTCTGAGAGTTTTCCAGACTGCTCTCCACAGACGCTGGACCAATTTACATTCCCACCAGCAATGCAAAAGGGTTCCTCTGTCCCCACAGCCTCTCCAGCATTTGTTGCTGCTGTCCTTTTTGATGTATGCCATTCTTACAGGAGTGAGGTGGTATCTCAATGTTGTCTTAATTTGCATTTCTCTGACAATCAGTGACCTGGAGCAATTTTTCATATGTTAACCTTTTGGATCTCCTCTGGAGTGAATGTTCTGTTCATATCCTCTGCCCATTTTTAGATAGGGCCATTTGCTTTTGTGGTCCTAACTTTGCTGAGCTCTTTTTATATTTTGGTGATTAGTTTCTTGTCTGATGTATGGCATGTGAAGATCTTCTCCCATTCTGTGAGGGGTCTCTTTGTTTAATAGTTTCTTTGGTTGTTTAGAAGCTTTTAAATTTGATGTAGTCCCATTGGTTTGTTTCTGCTTTAGTCTTTCTTGCAATTGGATTTATTTCATCAAAGATGTCCTTGAGGTTTAGGTGGGAAAGTGTTTCACCAATGTTTTCCTCAAAGTATTTGACTGTTTGTGGTCTAACATCCAGGTCTTTCATTCATTTGGAGTTGATTTTTGTTTCCGGTGAGATGAAGTGGTTCAATTTCATTCTTCTGCATGTTACAACTCAGTTTTCCCAGCACCATTTATTGAAGAGGGCCTCTTTCTTCCATTTAATGCTTTGGGCCCCCTTATCAAAGATTAGATGTCCATAGGTCTTGGGATTTATTTCTGGGCTTTTAATTCTGTTTCACCGGTCTGTGTGCCTTTTTTTTTGTTCGAGTACCAGGCTGTTTTGATGATGATGGCATTATAATATAGTTTGAGATCTGGGAGTGTGATGCCTCCGTTTATGTTTCTTTTCCACAAGATGGTTTTGGCAATCCTAGGTGTTTTCAGGTTCCAGATAAATGATTATAATGTTTGTTCTATTCTCTTAAAGAAGCTTGGTGGAACTTTGATGGGTATTGCATTAAATTTGTATATGGCCCTGAAGATAATATTCATTTTGATGATATTTATTATTCCAATCCATGAGCATGAAATGTCTTTCCATTTCATGGTATCAGTTTCTATTTCCTTGAGTAGTGACTCGTAGTTTTCAGTATACAAGTCTTTCACTTTTTTGGTCAACTGTTTTCCTAGGTATTTTATTGATTTTGCTGAAATAGTAATTGGGAGTGATTTCTGGATGTCTACTTCAGATTTAGTGTTTGCATAAAGAAATGTCACTGATTTTTGTACATTGATTTTGTAGCCTGACACCTTGCTATATTGCCTAATAACTTCCAGTAGTTTTCCGCTGGATTCTTTAGGTTTTTCTATGTATACTATCATGTCATCTGCAAATAGTGAGAGTTTGCCTTCTTCCCTTCCAATCTGTATTCCTTTGATTTCTTTCTCTTGCCTGATTGCTATGGCAAGAACTTCCAATACTATGTTGAAGAGTAATGGTGACAGTGGACAGCCCTGTCTAGTCCCCGCTCTGAGGGGGAATGCTTTCAGCTTCTGTCCATTGAGTATGATGTTGGCTGTTGGTTTGCTATATATGGAGTCCACTATCTTGAGGAATTTCCTGTCTATTCCCATTTTTTGTAGAGTTTGGAGCATGAATGGGTGTTGGATTTTGTCAAAGGCTTTCTCTGCATCTATTGAGATAATCATGTGGTTTTTGGCTTTGCTTTTATTGATGTGGTGAATGACATTGATTGACCTACGTATGTTGAACAAGCTTTGCATTCCTGGGATGAATCCCACTTGGTTGTGATGAACAATCTTTTTGATGTACTGCTGTATTAGGTTGTCCAAGATCTTGTTTAGTATTTTGGCATCTATGTTCATCAGAGATATTGGTCTGTAGTTTTCCTTTTTTGTTGTGTCCCTGTCAGCTTTTGCTATCAGGGTGATGTTGGCTTCGTAGAGGGTGGAAGGAAGTATTCCTGTTTCTTCAATCTTATGGAAAATCTTAAGAAGTATGGGTACTAACTGTTTCCTGAAGGTTTTGTAGAATTCGATTGTGAAGCCATGTGGTCCAGGACTTTTGTTATTGGGGAGATTCTTAATAACGGTTTCAATTTCTTTGTCTGTGATTGGTGCATTTAGGTTTTGTAGTTATTCTTGGTTCAGTTTTGAAAGGGCATATGTTTCTAGGAATTGTTCCATTTCTTTCAGATTCTCCAGCTTTCATAGAAGTTTCGCATGTTTTTTCTGGATTTCTGTGGAGTCAGTTGTGATATCTCCTCTATCATTTACTATTCTTTTTCTCTCTCTTGATTTTCCTGGGCCCACTGGTTGCTCATGCTTATCATGGTATGCTGATCAGATGACTCTTGTTAGGGCCCCAGATAAATTCATCTTGGGGACTTTATTGCCAGCAAAATGTACTGATTGAAAGGTTACAACTCTGACCCTCAATTCCACCCCTACAGTTTGGGAGGAGAAGGAGGACACTGAGATTGAATTCACTGCCACAGTCCTACATAGTCAAATCACCATTCAAAACCCAAAGCAGTGGGCTTCAAAGAGTGGCCTGGTAATGAAATTACTAAAGTGTTGAAAAGCTGGTCTGAGGGAGAGCACATTAAAGAGTCACAACTCTCTCCACACATCTCACTCAGCTGTTCCTCATTTACAACATGAGCTAGAAAGAGTAAGCAAAACACTTTGCTGAGATCTGTAAATCATCCTAGGGCATTACTGAAGATAAAGAGCATTTTGCAATTTCTAATATTTAGCTACATGGATGTTTGGACAACCTTCAGGCCCCATTCATACCTGCTGTCTAAGAAAGGAAGGGTTCTGTAAAACTGAATCATTACCCTGTGGGTTCTGTGCTAACTCTGGTTACTTAGTGTTAAGTTGAACTGTAGAATACACAACTGTTGCCAGAGAGTTGGTTCACCCTATAGAAAACACACACACACACACACCCTTTAACATGTGCTAAAACCTGGATTTAAGTCCTGCTTTACACCTGCAGACAGAAATCTTGACAAATCTCTCTCCTTTATCACTTTCCTTTGAATTTAACATAGTCAAAAAAGGGGGAGTAGGAAGAAAAGGAAAGAGAGAGAGAGAATGATAGAAAGGAAATAAAATGTTGTCAGGTGTGCTGGATTTTTTTCTTAAATATTTCATTTACTTTATTTTTATTTTAATGCACTTATTTATAAAATAGAAACACTGACACGATCATAGGATGAGAAGGGTAAAATTCCCACCAACAGAGCTCCGTATCCCACCCCCTCTCCTGATTTCTTTCCTATTCTTTAACCACGTGGGAGCATGGAACCAGGGGTGCAAAAAGGTTCATCAAAGGTCTGCCTTCTCTAATTGCTTCCCTGCTGAACATGTGCTTTGACAGTTTAGTTCATACTCCCAGACTATTTTTCTCTTTCCCTAGTGTGGCAGGGATCTGAGGAAGTGGAGCTCCAGGCAAGCCCCACCCTGCCTTAGATGGAGACAGTCAAGAGTCACTCAAGGATGTGTCTCAAATCTCCACCCACTTAGTGGAATATAAGCAGCCTGCTCACACCACAACACACATTTTGGTTCCAGACTGGCTGCAAGCACTGTTTGTGGTACTAACAGAAGGACCAGCCCCTTGGAGCCACTGAAAGACCTGCCTTGAAAAGAGCAGACTTGCCAGCAGAGGTAAGAAAGCAATGGAGATTTTGTGGGACCATTCCTTCCAACAGGACCCATGGTGAGTGTGACCATGGGAGGCATCATTCAGCTCTGGGGATCTTTTCCAAGTCTCATAAACTTTCCTTAGGTCTAGTATCATCTGTGATGTAGTTGTTGGTAGAACTGGCTTGTGAAGAGAATTGAGGTTTTTTAATAATTGGCTCAGGTAAGATTGAGCAGTGTCTACATAAAACCACTGAAATGTTTACCACTGTGTGAATTTATGCTATTCCTCAGGTGGAGTGGGCATTGTGGATTCCTGAGTGCCTTCAACCAGAATTCTGAGCTGATTGTCACACAATCCAAGCAATTTAAGGCAGCAGACTCATTTAAATTGAACTGTAGGTGTCCAGCAGAATCCTTGACAGCAACCTCTGCCACTTTCAGGGGGCTGTCTTTGTTCCAGAGATACTCAGCACAGAGTCCTTAGATTGTGTCTTCTCTCTGGAGAGAAAACTAGAGACAAAGATCCTGAGGAAACCCAAGCAAGTTCCAGCCTTTTTTCCCCAGCTCAAATGGAGGTATCAGGAGTCTTGGAGGCAATGCAGGCAGATACAAAATGTGCCCTATGCTTGGACTACATCAGAGAGCCTGCCACCATTGAGTGTGGGCATAACTTCTGCCAGCCCTGCCTCCAACAGTACTGGCATGAAGATCTGGACAAATTCACTTGCCCTGTCTGCAGACACACTTGTCAACAGAGGCACTGGACTGCCAACAGCCAGCTGGCAAGGATCATTGAAATCACCCAGCTCCTCCCCAGCAGGAGTGAGGAAGTGCAGCAGCAGGAGACAAGGTTGTGTGAGAGGCACAACCAGGTGCTGAACCTCTTCTGTGAGGAGGACCTGGAGGTGCTGTGTCCTGGCTGTGTTCAGTCCCCGACCCCCAGCACCACCACGTGAGGTCCATGGAGGAGGCTGCTTCTCACTACAGACAGATGATCAATGTTCACACAAGCACCCTGATAAGCTGTTCAGAATTCCAGCAAGATACAGACAGACGAATCAAAAAACTCCAGAAAAAGAAAGATTGGCTAAGCAAACAGAGGTTAAAGTTGATCAATGAACTAATAATAATTCAGGAGGTTACAGAGAGGGAGAAAGAAGCAGCTCTCTGCAGGTTATCTGAGAAGGGGAGAATCTTTAAGCACAAAATCAACATCAACACCGAAACTTGTTTTCATCATTTCTTCACCATTAATAAACTGCACCAGCAGGTTGCAGACAGGCGTATGATGGCAGACCTGCATATGCTGACTGGGGTTGGAAAGGTCTATGGCAGAGGTGAGAGCCTGGAGATCCCAACTGTGTGCTCCATTGAGCTAAACAGGGAGGAATGGAGTCTCCCTGCAGGTGATGAGACACATATTCAGAGCAGATGTGACTCTGGATCCACACACCGCACACCCTCATCTCCATGTGGCCAAGAGCAAGAGATCTGTGACCTACATGGAGGAAACTGATGAAGATCTCCAAAGACAGCAGGGAATTCTTCTTGATCTTGAAGTCCTGGGATCTGAAGAATTCCATGGTGGCCGCCACTATTGGTAGGTACAGGTAGAGGACAAGCCTATCTGGGCCATAGAGGTGTGTAGCCACTCCCTTTCTGGCAGGTTGCAGCAGCTCCCCCTCTTTCAGAACAGGTGCTGGACCATTCAACTGCAGGATGGAGACTATGTGGCAAGAGGTGCAAAGCTCGTTCCTCTGGCCTTGAAGACCAAGCCCAGAGGCATTGGAGTTTACCTGGACTATGAGCTGGGTCAGATTTCCTTTTACAATTTGAATGACAGTTCCCACATCCATTCTTTCCGTGAGACACTTTCTCATCCACTGAAGCCCTATTTCTGTTTGGGAAAAGATTCTAAACCACTTAGAATCTCTGCTTTAGGGTGGGTGTGAAGGGTGAACTGGGACTTAGATTCATATCCTGCTTGTCCTGGAATGGCAATAATTAGAAGAACTTCCTCTTACTGTATTAGATCAACTTTATAAAGGAAGACATCTGGGCTGCGGAGACAAATGTTTTTCCTCCTGAAGCTCTAAGGTCCAAGGTTAAACTCCCATAACCCTACTATCCAGACTTCAGATGTGCTCTTATTAAAAAGACACCACTAAGCGGAATAAACAAATTTGTCATAAAAACTTGATGACTGCTTTTTCTCAGTTTTTGTTTGTTTTTAATATGCTTGAAATTTCTTTAAAACTTCTGGTTGTTTTTTGTGTACAAATAACCAATGGATTGGTCAGGGGAGGTATTTACTTGTAGAGCACAGTCAGGCCTGTGCAAATTGTCCAGTGTGAAAGTAGCTCATATTGGAGTCTCCACAATCTGGTGCCCTTGGGAGGGATAGTGGGAACTGAGAATAAGCTGGCCCCAGAAGACATTGCAGCTTCTCTTCAGAACTATCCCAAGGCTGCTTGACTTTGGATTCATAATTGTTTGAGGCTTTAAGAGTGCTATCTATTGTACTAACTATGGGATTTTGATGTGACATTCTCATAGAAATTTTCCAGTTCTAGGGACAAGGATGGGCACAGCAACCTTTGTCATGGCCTGATGACTTTTCAAGAGAAAGATGCCACATGTGGCTCACAGAGGTTTATGACATCAGATAAGGACAGGCACATCAACTGGTTGGGACTCTTCTTGTGGTCTATCTCCTGTGTTTGTTTGTTTGTTTGTTTGTTTTTGCTTTTTGTTTTTTGCCTCCAGGATTATCTCTGGGGCTTGGTGACTGCTCTTTTATCCACTGCTCCTGACCCTTTTCTTCTATTATTTAGTATTTTGCTTGATAAAAGAGAGAACAATTGAGAAGGAAAGGGGAAATAGAGAGAAACTCACAACACATCTTCACAGATGGGTACCTGTACTTATGGTAAACCATTAAACTTTCCAATAAAAAATAAATTAATAAAGTAGATATACATCATGTGTGGAGACTCTCTTTTTCCACTGATAATGTGTTCATAGCAATATCTAAAATTTTCACTCATTTATATCTGTAAATGTAACATATATATATGTGTGTATATATATATATGTATATATATATACATTTTAATATCCACTATAGATATCATTAAGATGTGGTGTTTGCATGGAAAAATTCAACACTTCTTATACAGCTATTAAGAACAATGATGGGGGCTGGGGGAAGCCAAGATGGTGGCTTGGAGACAATTTGTGGTGTGAGTTCTGCAAGGAAGCTGATTTCAACCTGGGAATCCCAGGTGAGAGTAGGATCTTTCAGCCAGTGGTGGAGGGGGAGAACAGAGGGTGCTCAGGGTGACACCAAAGAAGACACCTATAACCTACTCTTGGGCTGGCAAACAGAGATCAAGAAGACAAATAGGGAGTCAGGCAGTCTCACAGCAGGTTAAGCACACGTGGTGCAATGCGCAAGGACCCTTAAAGATCCCTGGAGCCCGGACCACCCTACCTGCAGGGGAGTCGCTGCAAAAGTGGTGAAGCAGGTCTACAGGTGTCTTTCTCTCCCCCTCTCTGTTTTCCCCTCCTCTCTCCATTTCTGTCTTATCCAACAACAACATCAATAACAATAATAGTGATAGTTAAACAACAAGGGCAACAAAAGGGAAAATAAATAAATAAAGGACAAAGAAAACAGGGATTTTTGGTCTGGTGTTGTTTTCGACGGGTTATGTTGTTTTCGCCGGGCTGGCTTCACGGGTGGGTAACAGACGACCAGGGACTCATGCTTGAGCTGTAGGCAGTATCTCTTTATTCATGCAGGACGCAGCACAATCTAAGATGAGCTAAGTTAAACTCAAAGTACAGTACTCTAAAACTCACAATGCTGTCTTTATATATACTTCCCAAGTAGGGTGGAAACAGGATGTGACATAGAGAGGGTGGAGAGAAAAGTGACTGGTGAAAATCAGGGTGTGATAAAGAAGGGATCAGGGTGTGACAAGGAGGGGGGGTGGAGCAAAACATATCATGAAACAGTGGGGATTGAACCAATGCCTTGGAGGGAGGTGCTTGTTAACAGTGGTTATGTAAATAGAATGAAGTGGTTATGTAAATAGAATAGTGTTAAGCAGGGGGGATTTAAACCAAATGAAACAGAAAGGGTCTCATGCATAACAACAGTCTGGCTATAACTTCACTCACCCTCCACCAACCCCACCCCCCAAAAAAAAATATCAGCTGGTTGGCTGCTCCTGACAGGCTTCCTGTAGACCTAATTTCTTCATCTAGATTCTTGGCTCAGCAGGGTTTTCATTCAAGGAAGAAAAATATCACCCAATACAAAGCCTTTTTTTTTTTTCTTTTTGAAGGGGGATGGAGCTCTATCTGAGTGACAGAATACCTGGCCAATCAGGGCCCAAACTTCCCTAAGAAGGATCAGCTATCTCCCTGGATTTAATTCTGGAGTTTGTTTGATAGTTACTTGTTGTTAATGTTTGTCTTTGCTTGGTTTAGAAAGGAGACCACACTGTGTGCAACCAATCTGGGGCAGGCTAAGCTGCAGACTGATAATGATTTTTCCCCTTTATTGGAGGATTAATATTTTAAATTTGACAGTGAAAACAATAGTGTGTACATAGATAACATTTATCAGTTTTCAGATAACAATACAACCTCCACTAGGTCCTCTGTCATCCTTTTCCATAACCTATATTCTCCTCCCCACTCACCACAGATTTTTTTACTTTGATGCAATATACCAGCTTCAGTTCAGGTTCTACTTGAGTTTTCTCTTCTGATCTTGTTTTTCAACTTCTGCCTGAGAGTGAGATCATCCCATATTCATCCTTATATTTCTGACTTATTTCACTTAACATGATTTATTTGAGCTCTATTCAAGATGTGATGAAAACGGTGAAGTCACTATTTTTAATAGTTGAGTAGTATTCCATTGTGTATATTACCACAAGTTGCTCAGCCACTCATCTGTTGTTGAACACCTGGGTTGCTTCCAGGTTTTGGCTATCAGAAATTGTGCTGCTATGAACACAGGTATACACAAATCTTGTTGGATGGGTGTGTTGGGTTCCTTAGGATATATCCCTAGGAGAGAAATTGCAGGATCATAGGGTAGGTCCATTTCTAGCCTTCTGAGAGGTCTCCAGAACTATTCTCCACAGAGGACCAAGTTACATTCCCACCAGCAGTGCAGGAGGGCCCCATTGACCCCCAACCGATCCAGCATTTGTTTCTGCTACCTTTTATGATGTATGGCATCCTCATAAGAGGTGAAGTGATATCCCATTGTTGTCTTTATTTGCATTTCTCTAACAATCAAATGCTGGGAAATTGTATAGATGCAGTCACATCTGCCATGTTGTCCCCTCAGGCTATTGCTAGTTCCTGCAAGAGTTGGGACATTCTCAGAGCACCTGTAGCTGGAGTGCTTTGGTTACTCCTCCCCCTTCCCATTCTCACAAGAGCTATTCCCATAAAAGCCCTTCTTCTTCCGCCCCTCACTCTCTTGCCAGCCTTTCCCTTCGGTGATTAGATGCAGGGAAGGTTGCTGCGTGAGGCAGCCATTTTTGCTACCTCCATGTGGCCTAAACTAATGCTCTCTCACCCAACACTGAGGTGCCAGTGCAAATAAAGGATTGTGTTCCCTTTCTGCTCCAAACCTCCTTTTTCTGCGTCCTGCTGCCGCCGCAAGCAACAATCAAAGACTTGGAGCATTTTTTCATGTGTTTCTCAGTCTCTTGGATTTCTTCTGTGGTGAATATTCTGTCCATGTCCTCTCCCCATTTTTGGATGGGGTCATTTGTTTTCTTGTTGTTGAGTTAGGGAATCTCTTTATGTATTTTGGTTATTATCCTCTTGTCTGATGTATGGCATGTAAAAGCCTCTTTTGTGCTTTTTCTTCCCTGCAGGCTATGGCTTTTAAACTATAAGTAGGCGGAATTATACCCCTCTTATTCTATGGTTTTGTTAATGTCTCCTTTCTTAAATAAAATAAATAAATAAATAAATAAATAAATAAATAAGGCCAAAAAAAGTAGGCTTCTTAGCTTAATCACTGACTCCTGACCAAGAGATAAAGCAGGGTGTGGCAGAGATAATGCAGTGGTTATGCAAAGAGACTTTCACAGCCCCACTGCTAGGCCACCGAGGTATAGGTCTTCTCCTGTGTTTCCTGGTTAGATCTCTGTCCCCTGGTGTCCCTTCCTGCCGCTGCACCAGCTTCTGAGGCAGTAGCGATGGAGATTCAGAGTTGCACTTGGTGAGTCTCCAGGGAGTCCTCTCCTCCTTTCAGCTGTCCCCTTGTTGGTGGAACAGACTGGGTGTGGTGTCTCTGATAAACTTCCAGACTGTTACCAGCCACTTAATCTCTCCCTAGGCTCCTTTCTGTCCACAAGCCACACATTTTTGCACTCACCGGTGATTTGGTGGGTTCCTGAAGTCATTCTAGTCCTGTCTTGCTTTGGTCCCAGGTGGTCTCCTTTGGTATTCCTAGTTAGTCCAGGAGAGGAGAGAAGAGGAGAGGAGAGGAGAGGAGAGGAGAGGAGAGGAGAGGAGAGGAGAGGAGAGGAGAGGAGAGGAGAGGAGAGGAGAGGAGAGGAGAGGAAAGAAACAGATCTGCTGCTGCTCGTAGGCCCCGACTCATAATTTTCATTATACAAGTCTTTCACTTCTTTGGTTAGGTTTATCCCTAGATATTTTATTGTTTTTGTTGCTATAGTAAAAGGAATTGATTTCTGGATTTCATCTTCTACTAACTTAGTGTTTGCACAAAGGAATGCCACTGACTTTTAATGTCAATTTTATAACCTGACACCTTACTGTATTACCTGATGATTTCAAAAATCTTCTTGCTGAGTTCTTTAGGTTTTTCTATGTATACTATCATGTCATCTGAAAATAGGGAGAGTTTGACTTCTTCTCTTCCAATCTGTATCCCTTGAATTCCATCCTTCTGCCTGATTACTATGGCAAGAACTTCCAACACTATGTCGAATAGTAATTGTGACAGTGGGCATCCCTGTCTAGTACCTGATCTGAGTTGAAATGCTTCCAGTTTTTCACCATTGAGTATGATGTTGGCTGTAGGTTTGCTATATATGGACTCCACTATCTTGAGGAATTTTCCATCTATTCACATTTTATGTAGTGTTTTGATCATAAAGCTATGTTGGATTTTGTCAAACGCTTTCTGTGCATCTATTGATATACCCATGTGGGTTTGGTCTTCCATTTATTGATGTGGTGGATCACATTGATTGATTTATGTATATTAAGTCAAGCTTCCATCCCTGGTTTAACCCCATTTGTTCATGATCTACATTTTTTTTCATTTCTTTATTGGGTATTTAATGTTTTACATTCAACAGTAAATATAATAATTTGTACATGTATAACATTTCCCAGTTTTCCATATAACAATAAAGCCAGCACTAGGTCCTCTGTCATCCTTTTTGGACCTGTATCCCGCCCCCCCAAATTCCAGAGTTTTTTACTTTGGTGTAATATGCCAATTCCACATCAGTTTCTAGTTGTGTTTTCTCTTCTGATCTTGTTTCTCAACTTCTGCCTGTGAGTGATATCATCACATATTCATCCTACTGTTTTTGACTTATTTCACTGAACATAATTTCTTCGAGTTTTATCCAAGATGTGCTGAAAACGGTAAAGTCACCATTTTTAATAGCTGAGTAGTATTCCATTGTGTATATTACCACAAATTGCTCAGCCACTCCTCTGTTGTTGGACATCTGGGTTGCTTCCAGGTTTTGGCTATCAGAAATTGTGCTGCTTTGAACATAGGTATACACAAATCTTTTTGGATGGGTGTGTTGGGTTCCTTAAGATATATCCCCAGGAGAGCAATTGCATGATCATAGGTTAGGTCCATTTGTAGCCTTTTGAGAGTTCGACAGACTGTTCTCCACAGAGGTTAGACCAATTGACATTCCCACCAACAGTGCAGGAGGGTTCCTCTGATCCCACAACCTCTCCAACATTTGCTACCTTTTCTGATGTATGACATTCTCACAAGAGTGAGGTGGTATATCATTGTTGTCTTGATTTGCATTTCTCTGACAATCAAAGACTTGGAACATTTTTCCTGTGTTTCTCAGCCACTTGGATCTCTTCTGTGGTGAATATTGTGTCCATGTCTCTCCCAATTTTTGGATGGGGTCATTTGTTTGCTTGTTGTGAAGTTTGGCAGTCTCTTTATATATTTTGGTGATTAGCCTCTTGTCTGATGTATGGCATGTAAAGATTTTATCCCATTCTGTGAGAGGTCTCTTGGTTTGAGTAGTAGTTTCTTTAGCTGTGCAGAAGCTTTTAACTTGATGTAGTCCCATAGGTTTATGCTTGACTTAGTCTTCTTTGTAATTGGATTCGTTTCATTGAAGATATCTTTAAAGGTTATAGGGGAAAGAGTTCTGCCAATATTTTAATCTAAGTATCTGATAGTTTCTGGTCTAACATCCAAGACCTTGATGCATTTGGAATTTGGATTTGGTGAAATATAGTGGTTCAGTTTCATTCTTCTGTGTATTTCAATCCATTATTTCCAACACCATTTGTTGAAGAGACTCTGCTTTCTCCATTTAATAGTCTGGGCACCTTTGTCAAAGATTAGATGTCCATAGGTTTGGGAGCTCAATTCTAGTCTCTCAGTTGTATTCCACTGGTATATTCATGTTTCAGTACCAGTTTTGATGACAATGGCCCTATAATATAATTTAAGATCTGAGATTGTGATGCCTCCAGTTCTATTCTTTCTTCTTGTCAGGGGCCAACCCCAGAAGGTTATTAGGGTCAGCCTGAAGGAGGAGGGGCGTCAGTGAAGAATGAACAATGAGAGACGAGTGAGTTGATGCTGAATCAAGCTCAAGCAGACATCTCTGTCTTACTTAAGCAGAACTTTATTTTTATAGTCTCATAAGGCTTAGATAATTCAAACAAAAATCACCAAGGCATTGATTATTAAAACAAAAATCACCAAGGCTTTGATTATTGAAACAAAAATCACCAAGTAAGAACAGCACAGGTAGGGAACACCTCCTGCTTTGTGGTACATTTACATTCCAGGGGCACTTTCTACCCTAGATATCACATCACCGTTTCTATGTCTTTTGTTTTTCCTGTACCTGTGTGCTAGGCAAATGTCCTATTGATTAAGATTAATATTCCACCTTTTATGCCATTCTCTTGACCTGTGCATCAGAAGACAATGGTTTATAGAAAGTGCAAGCTTGTTATGTTTCTAAGGGCCTTAAACAAATTGAGTATCCCATTTTTCACAAAATCTGTTCCATTGTTTGATCAAGGGGTTTTGTTTTATTTTGTTCCAAGTTAAACTCTCTAGCTAGAATCCATCTTCTGTGTATGCTCACTATGTGACCTAGGTTCTTGTATACTATTCCTGCATAAAGAGGTGGGAGTATAGTGGTGGATGGTAGATTAAAAGGCCCACTGTATCTATGCAGGTATCATAACTTTCCATTAATTATTTATGTTTTTTAAGGTGGCCCCCTCCACTGTGGGAACCACTAATCTTTTTCTATATTTTAGGGGATATACTAAAGGAAGTGGTGTAGATAAAGGGGAAAACATTTTCTCCTATTGGGACCTCCTGAAAAATTCTGCGTTACTGATATTGCTTGTTCCATTATGTTCAATCTTACAGAGTGCAGTGCAGGTTTTGTCATTATTTTTGTCATTTGGTCAGGCTCTGAGCCTGACCATAGGTAAATATTATTAAGACTGCACAGAGCTTAATCATGGCAAAAGGCGAGATGGTTTCAGGCTGGCCTGGAGAGTCCAGCTGTGCTGAACTTCCTGTGAAGCTGGTACCGTGTCAAGCAGCTCTGATGGCAGCACCTGCGCCATCTTCTCAAGATTGTTTTGGCAATTCTAGATCCTTTCTGGTTCCAGCCAAACATGTGTACTATTTGTTCTATTCTCCTAAAAATGTGTTTGGGATCTTAATGGGGAACACAGTAAATTTGTATATGGCTCTGGGTAGTATATTCATTTTGTTGACTTTAATTCTTCCAACCCATGAACATGGAACATCTTTCCACTTCTTTGTGTCTTTTTTATTATTATTTAAAAAAGGATTAGTGAACAAAAACATAAGGTAGGAGGGGTACAACTCCACACAATTACCACCACCCAATCCCCATAACTCACCCCCTCCCATGGTAGCTTTCCCATTCTCTAGCCCTCTGGGAGCATGGACCCAGGGTCATTGAGGGTTGCAGAAGGTAGAAGGTCTGGCTTCTGTAATTGCTTCCCCGCTGAACATGGGCGTTGACTGGTCGGTCCATACTCCCAGTCTGCCTCTCTCTTTCCCTAGTAAGGTGTGTCTCTGGGGAAGCTGAGCTCCAGGACACATTGGTGGGGTCTTCAATCCAGGGAAGCCTAGCCAGCATCCTGGTGGCATCTGGAACCTGGTGATTGAAAAGAGAGTTAACATATGAAGCCAAACAATTTGTTGAGCAATCATGGATCCCAAGCTTGGAATAGTGGAGAGGAAGTGTTAGGGAGGTACTCACTGCAAACTCTAGTGTACTTCTGCTTTCAGGTATATATTTTGCAGTAGTTTATGGATACTTGTGCACATAAGCTCTCTCTCACAGAAACTGGTGTATATCTAGATTATGGGACTCTGTTAGAAAGTGAACTACCTGAGATGAAATTAGAGTGTACTATAAAAGGAAAGGTCTCACCCGAGTAATGAAGTTGAAGGGTTGTCATTCCACACGTGAAGTCTCTGGATACAGTCTGAGATGAAGCATGTTGAGGTGGCAATCGTAGCTTTGGTTAGGTTGTGATCGGCAGATGCAATATTATTTGTTTTGGATTGGGAGATGCATACGGGAAAGTTGGACCTATCCAAGGGTTCCAGGACTGGGGGAAGTAGGGGCTCTATAGTGAAGATGTGAGGTTCCTGCTGTCTTAGGGTTCAAAAAGACAATCGATAGTTAATATTATCATCACATTATTTGTTAATTGGGTTAACTTTGAAAAGTCCCTTTGTTATGGTTTGCTGGACAGTACCCAGTATCTTGTATATAGCTGTGCTATTGGATGCTTCTAGTCTACTTGGTCTAGGCTTTTGTTAGCAGCTTCTCAGTCCGCCATCTTCCTCCTCCCCTTGTGTCTTCTTCTATGTCTTGAGCAGTGACTCATAATTTTCAGTATACAAGTTTTTCACTTCTTTGGTTAGGTTTACTCCTAGATATTTTATTGTTTTGTTGCTATAGTAAACGGAATTTATTTTGGGGTTTCAATGAACAATTTTTAGTATGCTGCTTTATCTGGTTGGCTAGAATTTTATTCAATATTTTAGCATCTATGTTCATTGGAGATATTGGCCTATAGTTTTCTTTTGGTTGTGTCCCTCTGCTTTTGGAATCAAAGTGATGATGGCTTCAGAGAATCCTGATGGGAGTATTCCTGTGTCTTCAATCTTTTGGAAGATTTTTTAGAAGACTTTTTAAAATATTTATTTATTTATCCCCTTTTTTGCCCTTGTTTATTGTTGTAGTTATTATTTTTATCATCATTGTTGGATAGGACAGAGAGAAGTAGAGAGAGGAGGGAAAGACAGAGAGGTGGTCTTCTTCTTCTCACGTTTGTCTTTCTTCCGTAGCCAGTCAACAGCGTCAGGTTGAGCCTGATGTAAAGTTTCGAGACATCCTTTGAATCTGGAGAGGTGGCAGTCGTTGACTATGTGGGTCATAGTCTGTCTGTAGCCGCAGGGGCAGTTCGGGTCGTCTCTAGCTCCCCAGCGGTGGAACATAGCGGCACACCGGCCATGGCCTGTTCGATAGCGATTGAGGAGGGCCCAATCATAACATGCTAGGTCAAAGCCAGGTTGACGCTTGCAGGGGTCTGTGATGAGGTGTTTGTTCTTTACCTCAAAGTGGTGAGAAAGATAGACACCTGCAGACCTGCTTCACCACTTGTGAAGCGACTCCCGTACAGGTGGGGAGCCAGGGGCAGGAACAGGGATGCTTACACTGTTCTCTGCACTTTGCTCCACCTGAGCTTAACCAGATGTGCTACCCGCACCCCCCACCCCCAACTCCTGGAAGACTTTTAAAAGTATAGGTATTAAGGTTTTGTTGAATTCATTTGTAAAACCACCTGGTCCAGGACTTTTATTCTTGGGAAGGTTTTTGATAACTGTTTTTGATAACTGTTTGTTTTTGATAACTGTTTTAATTTCATTAGTGATGTGCCTGTTCATGTTATCTAGTTCCTCTTTATTTAATCTTGGAAGTTCATAAGTATCTAGGTAATTGTCCATTTCTTCCTGGTTCTCTAGCTTGGTGGCATAGAGTTGTTCATAGAAGCCTCGCATGATATGTTGAATTTCTGCAGTCTGTGTTGTGATATCTCCTCTTTCATTTACAACCCAATTTATTTGGGTCTTCTTCCTTTTTTGTTTTGTGAGTTTGGATTAAGGTTTGTAGATTTTGTTCACTCTTTTGAAGTACCAATATTTACTTTCCTTGATCTTTTGTATGTTTTTGTATTTTTTTTTATTATTTCTGCCCCAACTTTAGTTATTTCTGCCCTTTTGGTTGCCTTAGGAACAGTTCCTTTGTTCTTCTCCTGATAGAGATGACTGGTAACAATCGAAAGAGGGATTTATTTGAGGTCTAGGCCCTTCATGTCTGTTTGGGAATCTCAGGAATCCCCGAATAGGGCCCCATCAATACCATAAGATCGAAAAAACAGGAACACTCTTTGATGATGCAAACCCAATTGTAAGGAAGACTAAAACAAAAACAAATCAATGCGACTACCTCAAGTTGAAAAGCTTCTACACAGCAAAAAAAAAAAAAAAAAAAAAAAAACCATTACCAAAACAAAGAGACCCCTCAGAGAATGGGAGAAGATCTTCACATGCCATACATCAAAGAGACTAATAACCAAAACATTAAAGAGCTTAGCAAACTTAGCAACAAAAAAGCAAACAATGAACAAAACATTCCTTATAGAAGAGATCCCAAAGGCTCCAAAACACATGAAAAATTGCTTCAGGTCACTGATTGTCATAAAAATGCAAATAAAGACAAATTTCAGATACCACCTCGCCCATGTGAGAATGGCATACATCAAAAAGGACAGCAGCAACAAATGCTGGAGAAGTTGTGGGGACAAAGAACCCTTCTGCACTGCTGGTGGGAATGTAAATTGGTCCAACCTCTGTGGAGAGCAGTCTGGAGAACTCTCACAAGGCTAGACATGGACCTTCCATATGATCCAGTAATTCCTCTCCTAGGGATATACCGCAAGGACTCCATAATGCCCAACGAAAAAGATATGTATACCAATGTTCATAGAAGCACAATTTGTAATAGCTAAAACCTGGAAGCAACCCAGTGCCCTACAACAGATGAATGGCTGAGAAAACTGCAGCTATTAAGAACAATGAACCTACCTTCTCTGTCCCATCTTGGATGGAGCTAGAAGGAATTATGTTAAGTGAGCTAAGGTAGAAGGACAAAGACCAGTATGGGATGATCCCACTCATAAAGTGAAGTTGAGAAAGAACAGAGAGAAAAACTCAAAGCATGATCTGACTGCGTTTGGAGTAGGGCACCAAAGTAAAAATCTCTGGGTGGACGGTGAGGGTGGATGCTGAAGTAAACTGGGGGTTGGGGGAGAAGGGACATAGTCTTTTCATGGTGGGAATGCTGTTTATGTACACTTTTATTAACTTGTGGTCATATAAATAACTAGTTAATTAATATAAGAAGGGGAAATTGGTTGAATGTCCAAACTTCTTAATGCACAGACCATAGGCTGTCTTTGATGAACAATCTTTTTAATATACTGCTGTATCCGGTTGGCTAGAATTTTGTTCAATATTTTAGCATCTATGTTCATCAGAGATATTGGTCTGTAGTTTTCATTTTTGGTTGTGTCCCTGTCTGCTTTTGGTATCAGAGTGATGTTAGCTTCATAGAAGCTGGCAGGGAGTATTCCAGTGTCTTCAATCTTCTGGAAGACTTTTAAAAGTAGAGGTATTAGTTCTTCTTTGAAGGTTTTGTAGAATTCATTTGTAAAACCATCTGGTCCAGGACTTTTATTTTTGGGGAGATTTTTGATAACTGTTTCAATTTCATTGGCTGTGATGGGCCTGTTCATGTTATCCACTTCCTCTTTACTTAGTTTTGGAAGTTGGTAGGTATCTAAGAAATCGTCCATTTCTTCCAGGTTCTCTAGCTTGGTGGCATATATTTGTTCATAATAGGCTATCTTTGAAATGCTGACTATGAGGGGTCAGCCCCAGCAGGTTATTAGGGTATCCTGACAGAGGAATGGTGTCAGTGAAGAAATAGGAAGAATGAAAGACAAGTGAGTTGATGCTGAATTAAGCTCAAGCAGACTCTGTCAAACTTAAGCAGAACTTTATTTTTATAGTCTCATAAGGCTTAGATCATTAAAACAAAAATCTCTAAGGCTTTGATGAATACAAAAATCTACAAGGCTCTGGTCACTAATACATAAATCACCAAGGCTTTGATTATTAAAACAAAAATCCCCAAATAAGAACAGCACATGTAGGGAACACCTCCTGCTTTGTGGAACATTCACATCCCAAGGGCACTTTTCTCCCTAGAGGTCACATCACAGTTTTTATGTCTTTTGTTATTCCTGTACCTGTGTGCTAGGCAAATGTCCTATCGATTAAGATTAATATTATACCTGTATGTTTATGCTATTCTCTTGTCCCTATGCATCAGGAGCCATGGTTCATGTTATGTTTCTAGGGGCCTTAAACATACTGAGCAGCCAATTTTTCATAAAAATCTGTGCCATTGTTCGATGAAGGAGTTTTGTTTTGTTCATTACTGAGAAGGCACCAAGGTGGTGCTGACCTGGTCAGCCTCTCCATAAAGTTATGCTCTCTAGCTGGAATCCATCTTCTGTGTATGCTCACTCTGTGACCTAGGTTCTCATGTACTATTCCTGCATAAGGAAGTGGGAGCATAGTGGTAGGTGGTAGATTAAAAGACCCATTGCATTTAGGCAGGAACCATAACTTTGCATTTATTAATTACGCTATGTAAGGTGGTCCCTCCACTGTGGGAAGCACCAATCTTTTCCTATATTTTGTTGGTAATACTAAAGGAAGTGATGTAGTTAACGGGGAAAACATTTTTTTCCTATTGGAGCCTCCTGAAAAATCTGCATTACTTCTTCTTCTAGCATTTGCCCTTCTTCCGTAGCGAGTCAACAGCGTCAGGTTGAGCCTGATGTAAAGTTTCGAGACCTCCTTTAAATCTGGAGAGGTGGCAGTCGTTGACTATGTGGGTCATAGTCTGTCTGTAGCCGCAGGGTTTGGGTCATCTCTGGCTCCCCAGCGATGGAACATAGCGGCACACCGGCCCTGGCCTGTTCTGCATTACTGATATTGCTTGTTCCATTATGATCAGTCTTACAGAGTGCAGTGCAGGTTTCGTCATTACTTTTGTTATTGGTCAGGCTCTGAGCCTGGCCATAGGTAAATATTATTAAGACCACACAGAGCTTAATCCCAAGCCATATACATAGCAAAAGGCAAGATGGATTCAGTTTGGCCTGGAGAGTCCTGCTGTGCTGAACTTCCTGGGAAGCTGGTACCTTGTCATGCAGCTTGCATGGTGGCACCTGTGCCAGCTAACTCACTTAAGAGCAAATGCAACCTGTGGCATTAATTTAATATATATATATATCTGGTACCTGAGGTTTGAGCCTGATTCCTTGCATATTGAAATATGTGTGCTTAACCCGGTGCACCACAGCTTGGCCCAGCAGGGGTTCTTGTATGATTAGATTCTTCATGGTGGATGGCTACATTAAAACTGGTTCTCCTCTAAAACAGTGAAATCAGGTTCCTCTCTGCTTATTGACCCTCTTTTTCTCTCTCCACACACATCTCTAAAAATAAATTTAAAAGAACTGGTTCCTCCTGGAATCAGAAAGGCTGGCTCAGAACTACAAAAACTGTTTGTTTGTTGTTTCTTTGTTTTATTTTTCTGTGTGTTAATTTGATTTTTTTTTAAAATCAGAAGATATTAAGATAGACATTTAGACAAATAAGTGTTGTTAAAATTCGGAGGCTCTAGCTGGCCGGGCTAGCTTCACGGGCAGGTAACAGAGACAACCAGAGACATACGGCTGGGCAGGGAAGCTGTATTTCTTTATTCAGGAACAACGATTCATAAACTAAACCAAAATAATCACCAAACATAACTCTGCTGTCTCTTTGTGGCGGCGCAAGCACTCTCTCTTACTCTGGAACTCAGGAACCCTGGAACTCTGTCGGGGTTCCTAGGGGCGGGGCCAAGCAGGCCCGCGAAACTAACTGGACTGATCATATTCTCTTGGGGGGGGGGAGAACTAGAACAACCCAATGTAAAGCATACAACAAATAAGCAGGTTGTAGACCACGAGAAGATCTAATCTGGATCTCATCCAGGAAACTGGGCTGAACATGAATTCAGCACACAACTCTGCATTTCACTTTCTGTCCCAGTAAGAGTGGAGTAAAGTGGGCATTGAGAGGACCCATGAGGTATGAAAAGATGAAATGAGATTATCACAGCTCCAGAATGAACTCATCCCATCAAGAGCATGGAGTCCCCTCCCAGAGCCAGAGTAGCCAATCCTCTCAGCTCTAGGCAAGCCCCACTTTGCCTTAGATGGAGGAAGTCAACAGTTACTAAAGGGTGGGTCTCAAAGCTCCACTCATCTAGTGGAATACAAGCAGCCTGCTCATACCACAGCACACATTTTGTTTCCAGACTGGCTGCAAGCACTGTTTGTGGTACCAGCAGAAGGACCAGCTCCTTGGAGCCACTGAAACACCTGCCTTTTAGAGAGCAGACTTGCCAGCCCAGTTAAGAAGGCAATGGAGACTTTATGGGACCATACCTTCTATCCAAAACCATGGTGAGGATGACTAGAGATATCATTCACCTCTGGGCATTTTTCCCTGAGCTCATGTATCATCTTTCTTTTTTTCTTTCTATCTTAAAAAATTAAATAAAATAATGTTTCATTTTTTAACTGGTAATTTAATACAGATTTACAAGATTGTAAGTTTTATAATATGATAGGGGTATAATCCCATACAATTCTGACTATCAGAGTTCTGTGTAATATCTCCTTTACTGTAAACCTCCTCATTATTATTTCTCTGGGAGTCAAATGGATGAAACTTATTTTGGGGGGGAGGTTACAAAAGATAGGTGGTCTGACTTCTGAAATTGGTGCTGCTAGACATTGGCATTGAAATTGTCATACCTCCATACATCCATCTTATTTCTGTCTTTCCATAGTGGAGTAGGGCTCTGGAAATTGAGGTTCTGGAATACATTGGTGAGTTGACGTCATCTGGTTGGAAAAGTCTGGAAGGAATCATTAGAATTTGTGGCTGAAATGCAGTAAGGCAGAAACAAGACCGAATGTTTAGTAAATAGGAACCATAATGTCGAAATAGAGGAGATAGATGTAAGAAGTTACCTTAGGGCAGAGGGGAGCTAGGAAGTCTATTTTAGCAATGTTCCTAGCAGCTTGTTTTAAAAAAATATAGCTCACATGAGGGTTAACTAGAAATATTGACTGGGAAGTTGGTGTCAGAGTTATCATGAGGGTAGACAGTTGCTCCCAAACTTGATGAAGATACATAAATGCAATTAACTGTGCCACACTGATCTAATCCAGGGCCCATATCTATTCATATTTAGCACAGGAGCCTGTAAAGCCTCTGAGTCCTTGTCACACTGAGCTCACAGTCCATAGTCACAGCTGGGAACATTCTAGGCTGAATTCATTTTACAGAAGAATAAGATGACCCAGCCTTTTCTCAGAGAGTGGGGCAGACCCTACCATGACTCTGTCTCAGTGAAGGTATGGTCCTGAAGAAGTCTACAGAAGGGTTTACAATGATGTTCCCAGTGGGGGTGACCAGTGATGACAGAAAGGGCTCCCTCAGAGATCTAGGCCCATACCATCTCTAGAGGAATTCAAGTATTCCCTATTTAGTGTCCAGGAAGATGGGGTGGGCTGATAGTAACCAAATAACCATCATTAAATGAGCCAGTCTGTTGCCTTTATCCAGCATTTTTGGTTACTTCTTGATCTGACAAGCTTTGAATGTATCTGAGTTATTAAAGCATTGAATGTCATATGCAGAATCCAAATGCTTATTAGGTTTATGGGATCTGGCCTCATGTTAGGGGAAGATAGACCTAGGGTTTTACTGGGGTATCAGATAGCCTCAAGTTTTTCTGCAATTACACTTGAACATTCTAAGAAATGTCATAGGGGCAATAACTGTCCTTTACTTGATCTGTAGTTTTGCCAGTATAGAACTTGGCCAGTTGTATGGTGTTTCTCCTGAAGATTATCAAAGGGTAACAATAATGTTGATGCTCTATCAGAAGAGAGTTAAAAAGATGGAAAAATACTTCATATGTCTTTCCTTTTATATAGTGAACTCAATATATAGAACAATTGATGGAAACGATGTAATAGATCAAAGGGGAGGGGGTTTAGGACAAAATAGTGCAGATAGAAATTGAGAGTTAGATGCCTTCTTCAGGCCATGCTTCTAGAATGCTGGGTTTATTAGGTCAAAGTCTAACTGCTGAAGGCTATTAGGCACTTTTATTTGAGGTTATCATAGCACATTGCTTGTGGATATGCCCTAGGACCTAGGCTACCTGCAACTTAAAAAAAAAAAAGGCATCTGAACTGGAACTGGATAGTCCCATGTGATAGGAAAGATCTCACAATATTATAGAAGTTGGGAGGTTGACATTTCAGGCTTGGCATCTCTGGAGACAATCTGCAGTAACAATTCAGTAGCAGCATAACATGTTAAGGTGTCATTGGTAGTTTTGATTGAGTTGAGGTAAACACAGGCAATATAACAGGGTCAAAAATCATAGAAAAGAGACATCAAGAAAGAAAAGGAGAGACTAAAGAAATATGGGTCTTAAAGGGATTGGAATGGAAATAGTTGCTTGCAGTCTTAGAAAAAGTTTAAAATAGCAAGAATTCATTATTATTATTATTATAACCAAGTTTGTGTTTACAGTAATATACTTGACCTCACTATGCAAAACTCATATATTTCCCTCAGATGTAGTCACAACTGTGGGGTTGTTTTGGGTGGAGCTGGCTTGTGGGCAGGAGAGAAGCTTCACTGGTTGCCTCAATTAAGATGTGAGGTGTGACCAAAAAAAATGAAAAAGGAAAGAAAAAAAGGACTTAAGCTTTTTTTTTTGTTTTCTTCCTCAGATAGAGTTGGTTTCCCGATGGTCTTGACTTTCATGTGACCCCAACAATTTAATAAACTCATGGAAATTAAAATGTAGGGGGTGAGCAGATCCTTGAGCACCAAGCTCAGCACCTGGGGCCACTTTCAGGTGATGCCTTACTCTAGAGATACTCAGCACTGGGAAAGAGAGGCCTGAGTCTGTGTCTTGAGAGAAACCTCAGATCCAAAGACTGTGAAGAAAAATAGTGTTTTCTAGCCCCTTCCCATTCAGCTAAAATGGAGGCATCAGGAATCTTGAAAGCAATACAGGCAGAGACCATATATGCCATCTGCTTGGACTATATGACAGAGCCCGTCAGAGCCCGGTCTGAGTATGGGCACAACTTCTGCCAATCCTGCCTGCAAGAATACTGGAGAGATTATCAGGACTGATTCCCTTGCCCTTTCATCAGGTACCCTTCTCAAGAGAGTCATGCCAACAGCCAGCTAGCAAAAATCATTGACACCTCCCAGCTCCTTTACATCAGCAAGAAGGAGATGAGGCAGCAGGGGGCAAACTTTTGTGAGAGGCACAACAAGGTGCTGAGCCTCTTCTGTGAGGAGGACTTCCAGGTGCTGTGTGCTGGCTGTGTTCAGCCCCGTGACCACCAGGACCACCACGTGGGGTCTGTGGAGGAAGTTGCCCCCTATTAAAGACAGCTTATCAAGCATTACAGCAGTCTCCTGACGAAGTATAAAGGAGGATTTCAGGAAGAAGACAGACAGACAAAACAGAAGAGTCCAGGAACTGAGAGACCATGTGAAAAAGGAGAGGTTGAAGTTAGCCTGTGAGTTAAAGCACAGTGTAGACTTTCTGAACAGGCAGCAAGAGGCAGCTCTCTCCAGCCTAGCTGAGGAAAAGAAGAGCATTCAGCATAGACTCAACACCAACAGCACTGCCTTTAAAGACAATATCTCCAGCACTGAGGCTCTGCTCAAGGACATAGCAGAAAAGAGTGTGCTGCCAGATCTGGATATGCTGACTGAGGCCAAGAGGATCCATGACAGATATGGGAGCCTGAAGCCCCCAGCTCTTTACTCTGTCCAGCTAAGGAGGCAGGTGTGTGGTCTGCCTCCACTGGAGTCAGCCATGGAGAAGATCAGAGAGAAATTCAGAGCAGATGTGATCCACACACTGCACACCCTCTTCTCCATGTGTCCAAGAACAAGAGATCTGTGATATTGCTGAAGGAAAGGGGTGAAGATCATCTCCAAAGACAGCAGGGAATTCCACTTGATCTCGAAGTCCTGGGCTCTGAAGAGTTCTGTGGTGGCCATCATTACTGGGAGGTGCAGGTAGAGGACAAGCCTAGCTGGACCATAGGGGTGTGTATCCACTTCCCTTCAGGTAGGCTGCAGCAGCTCCCCCTCTTTCAGAAAAGGTACTGGACCATTCAACTGCAGGATGGAGACTATGTGGCAGGAGGTGCACATCCCATTCCTCTCGCCTTAAAAGACCAAGCCCAGAGGCGGTAGAGTTTACCTGGACTATGAGCTGGGTCACATTTCCTTCTACAGTTTGAATGACTCCTCCCACATCCATTCTATCTGGCAGACATTTGATGATTCACTGAAGCCATATTTCTGCCTGGGCCAACACTCTATTCCTCTTACACTCTGTGCAGTAGGAGGTTGTGAAGAATGATCCCTGAAATTACCTCATTTCCCTGTAAATATGGATGATTTATAGTGTGTTGTACAACACTTAGTATTCTAGAAGTGATTTTCTAAATGTTTAATCACAATAAAGAGTCTTGGATGTAACTCTACCAGGAGTTCCTTGCCCTGCATTCTTGAAGCTTTAAGAAAATCACAACTATGTACAATGACATCCAATTACTCAATCTCTTGGCTTTTCCCACTGTGCTCCATCTTCTTCATTTCCACATATTTCTAGTCAATTGTTAAAATATAAAGTCTTTTAAAATAAAGTTTGGTGTAAACACTGAGAATGATTTAGAGCTCATTTAATGCTTTTCTCTCTATTTTTTCATGGTGACTCTCATTTGGGAGCAATAGGTAGTAGAAATCAATGTATCTGCAGTCTCTCAAGTATCCAGGTGCATAAATCAACACTGACATTGATCCCAAGCATCACATGTCCCAGAGTGATGCTCTTGTCTCGTTTTCTCCATATCAATGTGGAGAAAATGAAAGTGAAGATGTTTAAGTCCTTCAGACTGGAGTATATGAAAATCTGATGTTATGACTTTCATGTTTCTTATGGATCTAACCTATTTCTTTCTTTTCAATGCATACACCCTGAGGCCCATTATAAGGAAGCATTGGATCTAAAATATAAGGAGTAAATTAAAAACTTTTGAGTTTTTTTTCAGTTTTTCACTAATAGCAATTTAATATTGATTCAAGACAGTAAGGTAATAGGGGTGTAGTCCCACACTGTACCCTACACAATTTGTTGTCCACATCCCCTCCATTGGAAACTTTATGAGTTCTCCCAAGGTCAGAGAGTAGAGAGAGAAATTGAGAGAGTATGGGAGACAGAGAGAGAGGGAGAGAAAGCCACTGGATACCTCCTTCAGATCTTGGTAACCACCACTCCTGAAGGTGAGGGCCTGAACCAGGGGGGCTGGAAACAGGATTCTTGTGTGGGTCTTCCACTTCATACTATTAACCCAGTGTGCTACCATCAGACCCAAAATACATTCATCAAATTTTGAGAAAGGTTTTATTTACTAAACATTTATAGATTTTTACTTAACTCTTTTAAACTTAGATCATATATTCCATTATTTTGTGACTTATAAAATTCCTTGGGACACAGAAGTGACTCAAACTCACAGGTTAGGTGCCACTGTTGCTGTGGCAGTCTCCCAGGTGGATCTCTGGCACTAGGAAGTACTATAGAACTGAGGACTCTCTGGGGCTCTCTGTCTTGTATAGATGATTTGTCTTCTTACATACTGCTAGTTAAGTGATATTTCTTGACACTTTCTGCATTGAAAGTGACACTGACATTACACTGCATTTCTAAATAAAAGGAAGAAACTAAAAGAAGGTAAAGGATACAGACTTAAAGAATGAGAAATGAGAAAATAAAATTGTCTACTATTTACTTAGGAAGTCTACACAAACTAGGAAACAAGGAAAAAATCAGAGCATCACTAGCATATAAGACAGGAACGAACTCAGGACATAATGCTTTCAAGTCTAATATCCTAACCACCCTTCCACTGGCCAGTCTCCCTTAATTGTGATTTTATACAAGTGAGAGAGATGTCAAAACTTAACCATCAATCCATCATCTCTTAATTCCTTTTTAAATTCCTTTCTTTCTTTTTTACTTTCTATTGTTCAGGTTAATTCTTTAGGGTTCCCAAATAACCCCATAAAACTTAGAAGACCAGACACTTCTCTCTCTCTCTCTCTTCTTCCCTCTGCCTCTCTCCTTCTCTGTCTCTCCCTCTCTATCTATATCTCTAAAGAATGTATTTTCCTCTTCCCTATCCACACTGTGTCTCAATAAATGCTTCCCCCCTTCTTCTTCTTCTGGCGTTTGCCCTTCTTCCGTAGCCAGTCAACAGCGTCAGGTTGAGCCTGATGTAAAGTTTCAAGACCTCCTTTCAATCTGGAGAGGTGGCAGTCGTTGACTATATGGGTCATAGTCTGTCTGGAGCCGCAGGGGCAGTTCGGGTCATCTCTGGCCCCCCAGCGATGGAACATAGCGGCGCACCGGCCATGGCCTGTTCAATAGCGATTGAGGAGGGCCCAATCATAACATGCTAGGTCAAAGCCGGGTTGACGCTTGCAGGGGTCTGTTGTGATGAGGTGTTTGTTCTTTACCTCAGCTGACTGCCAACTCTGTTTCCAAGAGACTGGAACAGAGAAGTTCAGTGTAGGCATAGGGGACCAGATTGGGTGACGAGACGTCAAGCATTGGACAGGGTGGGCGAAGATATCCGCGTATATTGGCAGGTCCGGTCGAGCGTAGACATGGGAAATGAACTTAGATGATGCCGCATCCCGACGAATATCTGGCGGGGCGATGTTGCTAAGAACTGGCAGCCATGGAACTGGGGTGGAACGGATGGTTCCAGAAATTATCCTCATGGAGGAATATAATTTGGAATCGACCAAGTGGACATGGGGGCTACGGAACCATACTGGGGCACAGTATTCTGCAGTGGAATAGCATAATGCCAGAGAGGATGATCGTAGTGTGGAAGCGCTCTTGCCCCATGAAGAGCTGGCCAGTCTTGCAATGATGTTATTCCTCGCGCCCACCTTTGCTGCAGTTTTTATGAGATGTTTGTGAAATGACAGAGTGCGATTGAGAGTAACGCCAAGATAGACTGGCTGGGCTTCATGCCGGATTCTCGTATCGCCAAGCTGCACATTAAGCTCACGCGAGGCCGAGGCATGGTGTAGATGGAAAACAGATGATACCTTTTTGCAGTGCTAGGGATTAGTCGCCATTTTTTACAGTAATCAGATATCAGAGACATGTCTTTCGTGAGTGTTTCCTCGAGGATGTCGAACTTGGATGCCTGAGTTGCACAGCAGATGTCATTGGCGTAGATGAACTTCCTTGAAGAAGTTTCTGGGAGGTCATTGATGTAAATATTAAGTAGCGTAGGAGCCAGAACAGAGCCCTGGGGGAGGCACTTGAGACAAGTCTCCATCTGCTAGACTTGTCACCCAGATGCACCCGGAATCTTCTGTTTTGGAGAAGAAACGATATAGTGTTGGCCACCCATGGAGGCAGGCATCTTGAGATCTTGACTAGGAGACCACGGTGCCAGACCGTGTCATAGGCTGCTGTGAGATCAACAAAGACAGCACCCATCTTTAAATGCTTCTGGAATCCATTTTCAATGTAAGTTGAGAGGGCCAGGGCTTGTTCGCAGGTAGATCTTCCTGGGCGGAAACCAGCTTGGGCGGGTGATAGGAATTTCTCTGTAAGATGAGAAATACGTGACAGAAGCAGTCTCTCAAGGAGTTCGTAACACACGGAGAGGAGAGAAATTGGTCTAGAGCTGGCGGCCAGTGTTGGGTCTTTCTTTGGTTTCAAAACCGCTATTACCTTCGCACGACGCCAAACTTTGGGCATAGACTCAGATTCCAAGATGTGGGACAGGAATGAAGCGAGCCACTTCTTTGCCGCGGGACCCAGGTTAAGAATGAGTTCTGGGGTGATGTTATCATAGCCAGCAGCTGTTCCCGGTTTAACCCTCTTCAAAGCGTCTTCCAGTTCAGACAGTGTAAAGGGAGAGAGTTTTGGAGATGGACAAGATAACCGGAAGTGGGATGACCACTCGTGGGAAATTTCTCTTTTCCAGACTGGGTCGATCTTAGCACGGCCAACTTGAGTTAGGTGACTGGCCACTGAGTTTGGAGATACAGGAGGATGGGAGACGGGAGGGGGTTGGCTACCGGCAACCAATCTGTGAAGAAGCTTCCAGGCCTTCCTACTTGAGTGGGTGAAATTCAGACTTTCCGTGAGTTGTTGCCAGCGCGCTTGGCGTGCTGCATCCAGGGAGGCAATGAGATGGTCAGCCACATCTGGGTCACCGGACTCATCATACTGCTTTAGTAGTTGCTCGCATTCAGCATCAAGACAAGGCGTATAGTTAGCACGTCTCCCACAAGGAATGGCTTGGGAAGCTGCTTTGAAGATGGCTTGGTGGAAGCGCCTATAGGAATCTTCAGAGGGGATAGAGTTAATTGGAATTGCAGGAATAGATTTGTTGGTAAGATCACTGAACAGACGCCAGTTTGCTTTCTGAAAGTTCCATCTTAGTTTCTCCGAGCACTTCCCCCCTTAATCAAGGCTAACAGTCTTATGATTTTCCCATGAGGCTGTCAGTCAACAGCCCTAAAAAGTGGAACTTACTGGGTCCTCTGTGTCCTTTGTCCTGTTCTCTTTGCTCCCTTAAAACAGTTCCATAACTGTAGGACTCCGTCCCTTTTTCTAGCACCATATTTTAGTGTTCTTGTTCCTTATTTACTTCTCCTTTCCTCCATATGTTCTTTTTCATTTATTTATTTTATTTTTGAGATAGATAGATAGAGATAGAGAGATAGATATATAGAGAGAAAAACACCAGAGCCCTGCCCAGTTCTGGCTTATGGTGGTGCAGGTGATTGAACCTGGAACTTCGGAGCCTCAAGCATGAGAGTCTTTATGCATAACCATTATGCTATCTACCCCTTCCCTCCTCTACATTTTCATCACTGTCTCTTATACCACGCAACAGTCACTGCAGACATCCCAAACAAAACATTAGGAAATAGCAATGGCAGTGGTGTCACTCATCCTGTATATGAAATCATTCTGTCAACTATTCTTTAAGCTTCTTTAAGTTTTTTTCTTTCTCTTAAATTGCCACAAGTGTTATCACTGGGACTCGGTGTGGCACTACAAATCCACAGATGTTGGCAGCATTTTCTTTTTCAGGTAGTCATCTCCAATTTTGTGAATGCTAGAGACAAACTTTCCCAGATCACACACTAAGGGTTTCTGTTAAGCACAGCAAAAGCAATACCAGGGATCAGAAATTTTCCTCCAGTTCCAGGACCCCCATTCCTACAGAGTAACACAAAGAAGTCTAAATGATAGATGCATACAAGGTGGGCTGTATTACACTCAGAGAACAGGAAATTCATTTTTTTATTTAAGAAAGGATTAATGAACAAAAACATGAGGTAGGAGGGGTACAACTCCACACAATTCCCACCACCAAATCCCCATAGCCCACCCCCTCCCATGATAGCTTTCCCATTCTCTAGCCCTCTGGGAGCATGGACCCAGGGTCATTGAGGGTTGCAGAAGGTAGAAGGTCTGGCTTCTGTAATTGCTGAACATGGGCATTGACTGGTTGGTCCATACTCCCAGTCTGCCTCTCTCTTTCCCTAGTAAGGTGTGTCTCTGGGGAAGCAGAGCTCCAGGACACATTGGTGGGGTCTTCAATCCAGGGAAGCCTGGCCAGCATCCTGGTGGCATCTGGAACCTGGTGATTGAAAAGAGAGTTAACATACGAAGCCAAACAATTTGTGAGATCGGAAGAGTGCAGGAAAGACCTTGGGGAACTAAAGAACTTTGCACATGCAATTTGTTTGAGTGGTGGAATGGAGAGCACTCACCGAGAAGTGACTATTTGGGAAATGCATAGCAAGCAAAGAAACAACTATTTAAAATTATACTTAAAGCAAAGTAGGTTTCTAGAAAATAACATAATGGTTATGCAAAAGACTTTCATGCCCGAGGCTTCAAGCTCCCAGGTTCAATCCCCAACAATGCTCTGGTCTTTCTCTCTGTATCTCTCTCATTGTACTAAAATATTTTTTTAAAACGTCAGCTAGGAGTAGTGGAATTATGCAGGCAGGTCTTCTGGAGGCAGTAATTTGTGCATCAAATTTTCATGTCTGAGGCCCCAAAGATCCCAGGTTCAAACCCAAGCACCACCATAATTTAGAGCTGAGTAGTATTCTAGTTAATTAAAAAATAAGCAAATATTATTTGTGAGGAGGATATGTGAAATAGGAAGGGTTTCTTATTCAATCCTGGGGACAGATCCTCTGGGGTTAGAAAGGTCACAGGGACACATCTTTGCCTTCCATCATTTTTTTTAAATGAACTTGAGTTGAAGAAGTGTTTGCAGCTTGTGATAACTACGTTTTATGAATCCTCTTGGTGAGGTGATGGTGCCTAGTTGCTTGGTGAAAGATTTCAGACAAATTCATAACCACCTAGTAAACAAATGGCTAAAGGAAGTGACTTTTAGGCACTTTCATTGCCCTGAATGACACAGAATGTCAGGGCTGGGTGGTGGCATGCCTGGTTGATCAGACATTACCATGTGCTGGGACTTGGGTTCCTAACTGCATGGGGGATATGCTTCATAAGAGGTGAAGAAAGTGCTCAAGTGTCTCTCTGTTTCTCTGTCTTCCACCCCCATCCCTCTCAATTTCTGTCCTATTAAGTAAAGAAGAAAAGGGAAAGGAAAAAAAAAAAAAAAAGGAAAGCATGGGAACCAGGTGTGGTGGGTTTGTGTGTAGGGACTGAGCACCAGTGCCAATAGTAATTATAATAGTAGTAATAATAGTAACCATATGAAGATGTCAGGTTTGTGGAGGAGAGCCACTTGAGGAGAGGTGGACAAAGGCCTTTCTAAATAGCTAGCTGGCCTTTGTGCTAAAATCTGGATGAGAAAGTCATATCTTTGTAAGGACAGAGAAGTAACTCCCAGGCACATCTCCCAGCCAAACGTCTGGTCTAGTCCATTTAGGCTATCATATAGAAGGTACCATGGACTGAGTGATTTGGAAATGACAGAAATATGCTTCTCATGGAAGCTAGAAGTCCAAAGTCAAAGTATCAGCAAGGTCAAGTTCAGCCCACTGCCAAGCTGTTGTAGCTCTCCTGGCAAAAAGCAAAACACCCTGATATCCTGAGGATCTCTCCTGGTGCCATCATATTGTGAAGCAGCATCTTTTATTTTTTTATATTTATTTATTTTCCCTTTTGTTGCCCTTGTTTTTGATTGTTGTTGTAGTTATAATTGTTGTTGTTATTGATGTCGTCATTGTTAGATAGGACAGAGAGAAATGGAGAGAGGAGTGGAAGACAGAGAGGGGGAGAGAAAGACAGATAACCTGCAGACCTGCTTCACTGCCTGTGAAGCCACTCCCCTGCAGGTGGGGAGCTGGGGGCTCCAACAGGGATCTTTAAGCTTTGTTTCACAGATGCTTAACCCTCTGCACTACTGCCTGACTCCCTATGGAGCAGGATCTTAACAGGTGAATTTGGGGCACATTCAGTCCACAACAGGTGCCAAGGTCAGAAAGAAGGCTGGATCCAGCCTGGTGGCACGGATGAGCTCAGAAAGGTGGGTTGGATCTTGGATGGAGTTTGACAAGGGTTGTGAATTACCATCCAAGTATAAGGGAAATAGACTGGTAAATTCTGAGAGGCTGACATAATTTGTGTAAGCTTTAAAAACATGGATCATCTCAGTGTTCCTTGTGGGGGGGTACATGAAAGGATCCAGAGTGGAAGCAAGGGCACTGTTGGTGAGACTGTAGAGAATAGCAGGGGGAGATAGTATCATGATTATGAAAAGAGACTCATGCCTGAGGCTACAAAGGTTCAATGTCATCTCTTTATTGTCTTAAGCCAGGGTGAGGAGGAGGGAGAGAGGAGAGGAGGAGAAGAGACTGCAGAGAATGAGGTGAATGAAGAAGCCATAGATTCTTAACAAATCTGGATAACAAAAATAAAAAAAGCTTTATTTTTTTTAGTAGTGTCTCCCACTTAAATGCATCATGCCTTTAAGATAATAAATCGTTTTATCATTGTTTTGTCAGATGGGACTGATGGTGTGTTTGTGGGTTGGCATTTTCAGATAACACCACTCTGTCTTAGAAGGCACCTGGCCTGGGTGCAAGCCAGGCAGGACCCCTGGGGAGCAACACTGTCTTGGATGTGAATTTTTTCCTGGAGCCTAAATGCAGAATTGGAGAACCCACCTTGTACTGCATCTGGAAGGCCATTTTTAAGAGGGCAGAGTCCTCCCTCGGCATGCTTTATTAGCGGCCATCCATCATTTAAAGAAAAAAAAAAGATTACCCACTACTGAAAGAAAACAGGAGACTATGGCAATTCATTGACTTTTTTTTTTTTTCCTCTTGGGCTCAGACTGAGGCTGTTTTTCAAAGTGCTTGCATTAGTCGCCCAGCCTCCAAACTTCTGATCTCAGAGGCATCCACGCAATTCTGCAAGGTGGGGGTCCTCGCCCCCTCCCCCCTTCCTTCCTTCTGTGTGTAAATCAGCTTCGTGAAACCTCCTGGAAGTGTTGTGATGGCGCTGAATGCATAAAAAGCGCTCAATGGTGGAATCTATTGTCATTCCTGCTGGTGGCAAGGAGAGACCAGACAAGCACCAGTCCCTTAGTAGCGCGGCATAATCAGGCGCGGCTTGCACCATGTGTGTTACAGATTTCTTGGGGTTTCACTGAGGTTTTTCCAAGTTCCACATCTCTCGCCAACCCCCTTTTGCAGCCATCCTGGCCCCAGCTGTGCACAGTCCTTTGACTCCATCTGTCCTTCCGCTGGGGAGGAGCCTCCTCCCTTGCCAAATGGAGAACACAAGTTTACCTTGCCTAAGTGATCATCACCCCCCAATCCCTCTCCAAGCTCTCCAGACTGTGAGCTAGCAGGCCCGCAAAGCGGACGGTCTGGGGGCAGGAGCTGGGGGAGCGGGAGTGTGTGGCAGCTGCTCACCTTCCCAGCCCAGCCCGCGGTTCACCCCCGGGTGGGTCCGGCCTCCTCTGTCCACGCCCCCCGCGTCCTGGGCCGGACACCGAGCGCGCCCCGCTGCGGACAGAGCGAGGCTCCCGCGCAGGTTGGAGCTGGCCCCGCGTGTGCCGCGTCACCGGCCGGGGGGGGGGGGGGGCGGGCTGCAGCCTGAGCCGCGCGAACCCAGACCCCGGTTGCGGCAGGGACGGGGCGACCCGGGGACTGCGGACCTACCCTCCTGGCCGCCCGCACCGCCTCCCACCTCCCCGCGGGCGGGGCCGCCCTCTCCCCACCCCTTCCCGTTGACCCCGCGCTCCAGTCTCTCCGGGAGCGCGCGCTGGAAGCCCCTCCACCCTTTTTTTGGCCGGAGAGCAAGCAAGATAGCAAGAGAGAGAGGGGAGGAGGTGGAGGGAGGGAGGATGCACCTGACTTTGCCAGGGGACTGCGAGCAGCCTGGGAGCAGACGCCAGAGGAGGCAGAGGCTGGAGGTGGCACGATGACACCTGTGGCGGAGGGTGGTCCCCAGGCGGCGGCGCGAGAAGGCACCAGTTGCGGCCGTAACCCCGCCACCTCCAGGGGCCTCTCGGCTAGTTTGCCCAACAAAATTTTCTCTCCCCGAGCGCCCTCGCCTAGAGGCGCCTGGATGTGCCCGTCACCCCACCACACGCTGGCGGCCACCGGGGACCCCGGCCTCGCGGTGCGGAGGATGAGCGCGCGGCGCCAGCAGCAAGGAGCTCCCCGCGGGCTCCTGGTGGCGGAGTTGGGAAGCGGAGCAGCCTGCTGGCGCTGCGGGTGATCGCGTGGCTCTGGGCGGCCTCGGGCGCCTCCACCCAGGTGTTCAACCTCAGCTTGTGGTGGACGAGGGGCTTCTGCCCGACACCCCGGTGGGCGACATCCGCGCCGGGCTGCTGGCCACGCAGCAGCTGGAGGGCGGGGGCTTCTTCCTGTCCGAGGACACAGGCGACTCCCCGCTGCTGGACGACTTCCAAGCGCACCCTGACATCAGCGTGATCCGCACTGCGCGGCGCCTGGACCGCGAATGGCGGGAGCGCTACAGCTTTGCGGCCACCACGTTGCGGGGCGCCGTGGTGCAGGTGGACATCCGTGTCAACGACGTCCACGACCACTTGCCCCGCTTCCCCCGCGAGTCGCTGTGGCTCGACGTGTCCGAGTTCAGGCCCCAGGCAGCCGGATGCTGCGGGTCAGCGCCTCAGATGCCAAGGAGCCAGGCAGGGCTCACTCTCTGCTCCACCTCCCAGTGCACTGCACCCTGGCCGGGTGCGTGCCCGCCTAAGCCATCGACCATGGACCAGGACAGCAGCACCATCAGCACCACCCGGGCCCTGGATCTCGAGACCCAGGACACCATGGAGCTCAGGGTGGTGGCTTGGGACCTGGGGGAGCTCCCTCTGTCCGCCACCTGCCTGGTGAGCATCTCCATGGACAACGTGAATGACAACAAGCCCCTCTTCCTGCCGCAGGTGTACAATGCCAGCCTGGCCAAGCACACGCCGGTGGGACACTGCTTCCTGCAGGTCAGTGGGGCCGGCCCCGGGGTCAAGGGGAAGGCCTGGGGGTCCAGGGGGAGGTCTAGGGGTCACAGGGAAGGTTGGGGGGGTTTCAGGGGAGGCCTGAGGGTCCAGGCATGAGACCTAGGGGTTGGTGGAGAGGCTTGGGGCTATGAGGGAAAGGCTGGGGGGTTGAGGGGAAGGCCTCTGGGGGGTGCAGGGGAAGGGGGGGCCTGGGGTCATGAGGGAAAGGCTTGGGGGAGGTCAGGGGGTCCACGGGGAGGTCTAGGGGTCACAGGGAATGTCGGGGGGTGGTTTAGGGGAGGCCAGGGAGAAGCCTGGGGGTCCAGGCAGCAGACCTAGGGGTTGGGGGCCAGGCTGGGGTTATGAGGGAAAGGCTTGGGGGGCCCATAGGAAGGTCTCTGGGGGTGCAGGGGAAAGCCTGGGGGGGCGGTGGTGAGGCCCATCCGGGAAGGAGACTCGTTAGGGACACGACTGCCTTTGGGCTTTGAACACAGGGCCCAGGTGCCCTGCTTTCTCTCTCCTCTCTGGTGCCAGGCCTAGTGCCCTCGAGCCTCCTGACCTCGCTGCCCAGCTGTAGGTCTGTGTGGTCACAACTGTCTTACCTACTGCTCAAGGCATTTGGATCTGCATTCTGTCCCCCAGATCTCCGTTTCCTCCGTGTTGGAGATACTGCACCCAAGTGAGTTTGGTTAATGGAAATGTCTCTACTTCGAGCAGTATGTGTGGCTTCCAGTGGAGTTGAGGCCTTCACACATTAGTTGTGCACATAGACCAGCTGACTGTAGACACCACGCTGAAGCCAGATGCTAGAGAGCACTTGCTTACAGTTTACTGCCCTCCATAGGAGGTCAGGCAAGTTGAGGACATCCCATTCCTTTTACCAACTATGGGCTCAAGTGCTCCAGAGCTGCCTCCCTGCCTGAGATAGTGGGGCCATAGCACTCTTCATATTGATAGAATGGTGGGCTCAGAGTTCCAGGCTCATCTTCACTCAGCATGCTGGTGTTTTGGCCCCTTTCCAACTTGACTTCTTATATTACAGTTTCCAATTTCCTGTTATCCGATGTGAGATAACAAAAGCAGACTTCCAGGAATGATGTATTTATTCCAAGACAACAAGAGTAAATAAATAGAGCCAGAGAGGCCAACAGAGGAGTGAAGCTCTAACGCTGAATCTCTTAGGGCAGATTCTTCTAAGTCCTCTGCTGCTTATTTCCTGGTTCTTAGCAGGTAGGGCTCCAGCCTTCCTAGCTGACATCACCTCAGATGATAACTTCGTGATAATGTAGTTGCTATTACATATTTTAAAATTTTATTTATTTTATTACTTACTTTTCCCCTTTGTTGCCCTTGTTGTTTATTGTCATCGTTGTTATAATTGCTATTGCTGTCGTTGTTGTTGGATAGGACAGAGAGAAATCGAGAGATGAGGGGAAGACATAGAGGAGGAGAGAAGATAGACAGCTGCAGACAAGCTTCACCACCTGTGAAGCGACTCCCCTGTAGGTGGGGAGCCGGGGGCTCGAACTGGGATCCTTAAGCTGGTCCTGGCGCTTCTCGCCATGTGCGTTTAACCCACTGTGCCACCATCTGGCTCCCGCTACTACATTTAAATTTTTTAAAAATATTTATTTACTCCGTTTGTTTTATTGTTGTAGTTACTACTGTTCTTGTTATTGATGTTGTTGTCCTTAGATAGGACAGAGAGAAATGGAGAGAGGAGGGGAAGACAGAGAGGGGGAGAGAAAGATAGACACCTGCAGACCGGCTTCACTGCCTGTGAAGCGACTCCCCTGCAGATGGGGAGCCAGGGGCTTGAACAGAGATCCTTAAGCCGGTCCTTGTACTTTGTGCTGTGTGCGCTTAACCTGCTGCGACACCGCCCGACTCCCCCACTAATACATTTTTAAAAAACATTTTCATTTATTTTGTTTAGAGAGAAATTGAGAGGGAAGGGGGAGATAGACACCTATAGCACTGTTTTACAACTCCTGAAGCTTCCCCCTGCAGGTGGGGACTGGGGGCTTGAGCCCAGGGCTTTGTGCATGGTAGTGTGTGTACTCTGCCAGGTGCCACCAGCTCCTCCGCTTTGCTACTGTATTGTAAAAATGAATTTCATAACTGCTTCTGTCTTTTCACTTGACTGGGCAGTAATAAGCTTCATCCCTCCACTGTGGGAACCACCAATCTTTTTCTATATTTTAGGGGATATACTAAAGGAAGTGGTGTAGATAAAGGGGAAAGCATTTTCTCCTATTGGGACCTCCTGAAAAATTGACTCACTGAAGCCTTATTGATGTCATTGTACATAGTTGTGATTTTCTTAAAGCTTCAAGAATGCAGGGCAAGGAACTCCTGGTAGAGTTACAGTGCTCTTGAATAGGCTGATGCTGTCTTTGTGGCCTAACATATGGTCTGTCCTTGAGAATGATCCATGTGGATTTGAGTAAAATGTGTATTCCAGTTTCTTGGGATGAATGACTCTGAAAATGTCCAATAGTTCTAGTTTATCTATCTCTTCATTTAGCTCCCTTATGTCTTTACTGATTTTCTGCCTGGATGATCTGTCAAGTTGAGAGAGTGGGGTGTTGAAGTCCCCTATTATGATTGTGTTACTGTTAATATATTGCTGTAGCTCTTTCAGTAGAAGTTTGATGTATTTAGATGGCTTCTCATTGGGTGCATAGATATTAATAATTGTTAAGTCCTCTTGATTGACTGATCCTCTGAGCATTAAGTAGTGTCCATTCCTGTCTTTTTTAATCATATCTATTTTAAAGTCTATCATTTCAGATATGAGAATAGCTGTTCCTGCCCTTTTTTGTGGGCCATTGGCTTGAATGATAGTTTTCCATCATTTCCCTTTGAGTCTGAGTTTGTCTTGTTGAGTTAGATGGGTTTCCTGTAGACAACATATTGTTGGGTTGTGTTTTCTGATCCATCTTCCTACTCTGTGTCTTTTAATAGGTGAATTCAGGCCATTGACATTTATTGATATCAAAGATTGAAGATATTTTAATGCCATTCTTGTAGAGTTTTAGAGTGTTTTGATATATGTCCTATTTGTGGTGGTCTGCTTGTTTATAGGAGACCTTTCAGAACTTCTTTCATGGCAGGCTTGGTGATGGTTGCTTCCTTCAACTGTTGCTTGTCTGAGAAGGTTTTGATGCTTCCATCTAGTCTGAATGACAATCTAGCAGGATATAGTATTCTTGGCTGAAAGCCTTTCTCATTGAGCACTCGATAGATATCTTGCCATTCTCTTCTGGCCTTTAGTGTTTGTATGGAGAAGTCTGCTGCTAATCTTATGGGTTTTCCTTTGTAGGTGACTCTTTGTTTTTCTCTTGCAGCCTTGAGGATCCTTTCTTTATCCTTATTCCTTTCCAACCTAAGTATGACATGTCTTGGTGTCTTTAGGTCTGGGTTAATTCTGTTTGGGACCCTCTGGGCTTCTTGAATCTTTATGTCTTTGGTGTTGTCTAGACTAGAGAAATTTTCAGATGTTATGGCCTGGAGAACGCTTTCTTCCTCCCCTTCTCTTTCTTCCTCTGGTAAGCCAATAATGCATATATTGTTTCTTTTGAAGTCATCCCATAGGACTCTGTTGTTGTTTTCAGCATCTCTTAATCTCTTTTTGAGATCTCTTACTTGTTTTTTAGTTGTCTCTAATTCATCCTCAATCTTGCTAATTCTGTCTTCAGCCTCATTGATTCTATTCTCTCTGCCCTCTACTGCTTTCTGGAGTTCATCTATTTTGTTGCCCTGCTCTGATACTGTTTTAGCTTGTTCAGCTAGTTGCCTTCTTAGCTCAGCGATTTCAGCTTTCAGCTCTCTAATAACCATGAGATAATTAGAATTTTCTTCCATATTCTCATTTGTTGTTCCTGCATTTCTGATTACAATTTTTTCAAATTCTTTACTCACTCCTGTTATTATTTCCTTAGCTAATGTTTGGATGTTGAACTCGTTGTTTTGTGCTTCACCCTCTGGAGGACTTTTAGCTGGACTCTTGTCCTGGTTCGAGTCTCCAATATGTTTTCTTGTTGTTTTAACCATTTTATATAAGTTAACAGTTTTTTCAATCCCTGAGTTGGAGTTCAGTGGTCTAAAAGCCTTTTTTTTTTCCCCTGTAGGCTATGGGAGCCTGAGGGCTTTTAAACTATCAATAGGCTTCTTAGATTAATCACTGACTCCTGACCAAGAGATAAAGCAGGGTGTGGCAGAGATAATCCAGTGGTTATGCAAAGAGACTTTCACAGCCCCTCAGCTATGCTACCGAAGTATCGGTCTTCTCCTGAGTTTCCCGGTTAGATCTCTGTCCCCTGGTGTCCCTCCCTGTTGCTGCTCCAGATTCTGAGGGTAGTAGCAATGGAGACTCAGAGTTGCACTTGGTGAGTCTCTGGGTAGTCCTTTCCTCCCTTCAGCTGTCCCCTTGTTGGTGGAGCAGACTGGAGGTAGTGTCTCCACTGACAAACTGTTGAACTGTTAGCAGTCACTTAATCTCTCCTTAGGCCCCTCTCTCCTCTCTGTCACCAGCCACTCGTGTTTGTACTCACGGTGATTTACTGGGTTTCTGTGGTCATTCTAGT